>NC_135500.1:68900311-69200311 GCF_052857255.1 Amblyomma americanum
ACCCCGACCACGACGCAGGCTGCCTTGAAAACGACGCCGCCACCCAGAAGAGCTTCGACCACACGCCCCACCCGCGACTCGCATACGCGACGAAGCCGTGACCCGACGCCAAGAGCGACGTGCAATGCGAGAGCCAGGACTTCTGACTTAGAAGTGACTATCGACGGCCGGAAAGTTGCAGCTCTAATCGACACAGGAGCCGATTACTCGGTGATGAATGGAACATTCGCTGCGCAGCTGAGAAAAGTCACAACGGCTTGGGACGGACCACAAATTCGCACCGCAGGGGGCTACCTCATTACGCCATCAGGACGATCCACTGCGCGAGTGATTCTCAAAGGACATACCTATCCTGCGACCTTTGTTGTGCTACCGCAATGCTCCCGCGAAGTGATCTTTGGTATGGATTTCCTTAATGAGCATCAGGCGATCATCGACCTGCAATCCAAGCTGATCACGCTTTCGACGGACGAAGCCATCGCTTCGATGAAAACTCGGGAAAATCACGTTGCCCTGAGTATCCTGGAGGAAGAATTGAGCGTCCCACCCCGTTCAAGCGTTATTGGGACCGTAGGCGCAACGAAAGCTATTAAAGCTGAAGCCATCATCGAGGGCAACACGCAGTTGCTTCTAGACCGAGGAATCAGCATCGCAAGAGGCATCGCAGCTTTCCGCATTGGCCACGCCGAAGTACTGCTGACTAAATTCAGCGAAGAATACCGACACATTAGCAGAGGAACGACGATAGCTTTCTTCGACGAAATATCCGACCTACGAAACTCCTTCGCCCTCTCCGACCCCTCCGCAGAAGATTCGCCTGGCCCAGAGAACTCGCCCACTTTCGACATCAACCCAGCCCTGCACTGGAACAAGACCAGCTCCGCAATCTGCTTCAAAGCTACAGTGAGTGTTTTTCGACATCGCCGAAGGTGCGACAAACGCCAATTGCCAAGCATCGCATTATAACGGATCAACATGTCCGACCTGTCCGTCAAAGCCCCTACCGTGTGTCACCGCGAGAACGACAAGCCATGCATGACCAAGTCGAACAAATGCTTCGCGACGACGACGCCATCCAACCTTCAAACAGCCCATGGGCGGCACCGGTTCTAGTGAGAAAAAAAGACGGCGCACTTCGATTCTGCGTGGTTAACCGCCGCATGAACAACATAACAAAGAAGGACGTCTACCCCCTCCCCCGCATCGACGACACACTGGACGCCTCTGCAACGCCAAATATTTCTCATCGATGGACCTCAAGAGCGGCTACTGGCAAATTGAGGTCGACGAAAAAGATCGCGAGAAGACAGCATTCATCACTCCGGATGGGCAGTTTGAGTTCAAGTTGATGCCATTTAGTCTCTGTTCCGCACCAGCAACGTTTCAGCGAGTAATGGATACAGTGCTGGCAGGCCTGAAGTGGCAAATTTGTCTGGTATATTTAGATGACCTCGTTGTTCTCGCCTCGAACTTTGAAGAGCACCTCAAAAGACTTCGAACAGTACTAGGTGCCATCAAGTCATCTGGCCTAACCTTGAAGGCAGAGAAGTGCTACTTTCCCTACGAAGAGCTACTGTTTCTAGGCCACATCGTTAGCAAGGAGGGAGTACGCCCGGACCCGCAGAAAACAGCTGCTATTGATCAGTTTCCATCGCCGGCCGATAAGAAAGCAGTGAGCAGATTTCTCGGACTGTGCGCATATTACCGACGATTTGTGAAAAACTTTTCGCGCATTGCCGAGCCCCTGACCCAACTGGCGAAAACAGACGTGCCGTTTAAAAGGGAAGCGCCGCAAGCAGAAGCCTTCACGGAACTTCAGCGTCGTTTACGGTCCCCACCGATCCTCGCGCATTTTGATGAAAACGCCGATACTGAAGTTCATACCTACGCAAGCAGCGTGGGACTAGGCGCCGTTCTCGTTCAAAAAAGCGACGGACTGGAGAAAGTCATCGCATACGCTAGCCGTTCCCTTTCCAAGGCCGAGGCTAACTATTCCACAACTGAGAAGCAGTGCCTTGCCATTATCTGGGCCACGTCCAAATTCCGCGCCTATTTGTACGGATGACCATTCAAGGTGGTCAGCGATCACCACGCGCAGTGCTGGCTGGCCAATTTGAAGGACCCCTCTGGCCGACTCGCTCGATGGAGTCTGCGTCTCCAGGAGTTTGACGTCACCGTCGTTTACAAGTCCGGACGCAAGCACTTTGACGCCGATTGCCTCTCACGAGCCCCTGTAGATACACCGGCGCCGGACGACGATGAGGACGCCTTCCTGGGACCCATCAGCCCCAGCTCTTTTGTCCAGCAGCAACGCTCGGACCCCAACCTAAAACGCCTCATCGAGTACCTGGAAGGCAAGGTTTCTTCACCCCCCCTTCATTCAAGCGATGACTGTCTTCCTTCTGAGCCGCCGCGGTGGCTGAGTGGTTATGGCGCTCGGCTGCCGGCCCGAAAGACGCGGGTTCGATCCCGTCCGCGGCGGTCGAATTTCGATGGAGGCGAAATTCTAGATGCCCGTGTGCTGTGCGATGTCAGTGCACGTAAAAGAACCCCAGGTGGTCGAAATTTCCGGAGCCCTTCACTACGGCGTCCCTCATAGCCTGAGTCGCTTTGGGACGCTAAATCCCCCATAAACCATAAAAAACTGTCTTCCTTCTGTGTGCAGAATGAGGTCCTCGTGAAGACGAACTTTGCAGCGAGGAAAACAGCCTACCTTCTTGTTTTACCTGCTTGTCTCCGCGAAGAAGTTCTACAGGCTTCACACGACGAGCCGACAGCTGGATATCTCAGGTTTACTCGCACCCTCCGCCGCATTCAAGACAAGTATTACTGGCCCCGACTGTCTGCCCATGTCGCACACTATGTGAAATCCTGCCGAGATTGTCAGCGACGAAAGACCCCTCCCACACGACCAGCAGGATTTCTGAACCCCATTGAACCTCCCTCAAGGCCCTATCAGCAGATCGACGTGGACTTGCTTGGCGCTTTTCCAACGTCAACATATGAAAATAAGTGGATCATCATAGCGACCGACTATCTGACCCGCTACGCCGAGGCGAAAGCCCTACCGAACGGAACATCAGCAGAAGTCGCCAAATTTTTCGTGGAATGCATTCTTCTACACGGCACCCCCGATGTGCTCATCACGGACAGAGGAACAGCATTTACGGAGGAACTCACGCAAGCCATCCTGCGCTACAGCCAAACCAGCCACAGGAGGACAAGTGCATACCATCCGCAGACCAACGGACTGACCGAGCGCCTGAACAAAACCACCGCCGATATGCTCGCCATGTATGCCGATGCCGAACACAAAACGTGGGACGTCATCCTGCCTTACGTCGTCTTCGCCTACAACACCGCAGTGCAGGAGACCACCCAGATGACGCCTTGAGGGCTCGTCCATGACAAGGACGCCACGACCACGCTAGACGCCATGCTGCCCATCGTTACAGAAGAAGAGAACGTCGACGTTGCCGCCTACCTTCAACGCGCAGAAGAAGCTCGAAGGCTTGCCCGATTACGGATCGAAGATCAGCAGCGGTCCAACGCCAGACGCTACAACCTACGAAGACGCAACGCGGAATACAAGCCAGGAGACGAAGTCTGGGTGTGGACGCCCATTCGCCGCCGTGGATTGAGTGAAAAGCTTTTGCGCCGCTAGTTCGGCCCGTACAAGGTTCTTCGTCGTCCAGGTGAACTGGATTATGAAGTTATTCCTGACGCAATGACTGCATCCCAGCGACGCCGCGTACGACCAGAAGTCTATGTAGTCCGTCTGAAGCTGTATTATATGCACTAAAGGCCGCTGCATTTCCATGCGCTATTTTCGCAAGATCCGTTTTTTTTTCGTACTAGTCGCATTATTTGTTTTAATGCATCGGGCCGATGCTTATTTGAGAGGGGAGTAATGCCGGGAATATTTGCAATGTCTGTTCCTTTTTCAAATCTGCCGCCACACCACTTTATCGCTTTGTTTGCGACGCAAGACGCGACTAGATTTCTCTCTATTGATCGCAGCCAGGCAGAGCTGATTCTACGTTGTTCCGGAATGTTCTAGTAACCTTTCACGCTTTATCTCGAAAGTTCGCTATCAGCTTTAAATTGAGCACGGCCGACAGCGGCGGGCATTCTGTTCGACGACCGCCGAGCACGCTTGTCGCTCCGCCGCCGCCGAGTGATTCAGTCCATTTTGGGTGCAGTCAGCCCCAATAAACAGTTTTCTTTTAAAATGCCCTTTTGTCCGTCTGCATCGCTGCTTCGACTGCCGTCACCACTACGTGACAATATTTCGATGTGTCCTTCACGTAAGACCCTGCACACATTTCATTGAACGACTTTTATTGCAATTTTTATTACATCAGTTCTGTAGGTGAGGTGACATTGGAAGTGGGAGAGCGCTCTCTGTGCTCCCACACAGTCACCTTTTCAGCAATGTGTGTAGCTATAACGCTCCTCTGGGCA
Organism: Amblyomma americanum; assembly: GCF_052857255.1. Lineage (NCBI taxonomy): Eukaryota > Metazoa > Arthropoda > Arachnida > Ixodida > Ixodidae > Amblyomma > Amblyomma americanum. Next base: position 68,904,776 of record NC_135500.1, read on the forward strand.
GCCTTCCAAGTGTGTTGCGTTGTATAAACCAGCTTCCCACTCCAAGCCCCCAAATAACACCAAATTAATTCTGAACAGGGTGGCTGTGCTCAGGTCTAACAATGCGAGGATACTCGGTTTGTCAGAGCTACCTGTCGTGAGTGTGGACCAGGTTGAAACCAGCTGATTTTAAAACTGCAAACTGAGTATTTCAGAAGCTTCTCTTCAGTTTTTTCAGTAGGCTGACAACGGTGCCGAGGTGTTTTTGTAGGTGCAGTTAACAGATGGAGTACATGGTACTCTTCATCGTGTTTAAAAAATCACTAGGAAGTTACCTTGAGCCTGTAGTGCCCTCTTCAACATGCAATCTGCTTTCATCCAGGTACACGGGTACATGGATGGTCGCAGAAAGCTCTGAATTAAGTACTTGCTGAAGCGTGCTTTCACTGCTCCATTGCTAAAAGCGCAGCGCATCAGCGCTTTCAACTGGGTAATCATGGTCATGCTAGATGGCTCAGCTTGTGATTGCACATAGAGAAAGGGGCCCAGCAAAGAGATCTATCATTTTTTTCGGAGCTTTTGTTCACGTTCTTAGACTTAACAACTACCATGGCCTTGCACTTCGCGTTGCGTCAACTCATCACATTGCTCCCGCTGGCATGGCGACATCGCCATTTTTATGGCACAGCAACCTTGAAGAATCAAAAGAACAAATTTAAGATCCGACATACATATTGTACTGTCTACTGTATAAAACTATAACGTTCTCGTATATGCGTGTAACAGAAACCATTTGTGCTGAATTATTCGACCGCTTCAATCACGAACACCGAGCAACGTAGGTCTAACCAGGCGCTGGTCCAACCACACTGATCGTCTAGCAGGTTGCATTCAGTTGCACGAATGTTACATTTATTCGTTTTTGTTCCTGTGGAAACTGATATCACGGGCGCAAATGCCGTTTTCAAGGAAAAAGCATTTCCTATGTGCTGGCATTGTGTTTTCTCGTGCATATAGAGAAGCACTGAACAGAATGTCGAAATAAGTGCGCTAGCTTGGCAGGGTGTGCCTGCATTACGTCTCACGGATATGAGCCCTGAAATGCAGTTCCTTACTGGCAATCGCATTAAAACATAGGGCGTGACTGGCCGAATTTAATCAAGCACTAGTCGCATTGTGAGGCTTCCAATGCCGAAGAAACTTGTGCAAAGAATGAAGTTGTTGTTGCTTACCTTGGTAAACATGCCACATACCCATGCGCGGTGATTGGCCAAAGTATGGCGGTGAATGCCAAAGAAAATCATACAGCATTTGCACAGAAAATCATGAGGTGGAGAAGTAGAATAGTGAAATGACAAGCTAGAAAGTAGTAATAATTCTTTGTTGAAAATTTTAAATAAATTTAACAATTTTTAAATACCAGGAATAGAAAAAATACACGTTTTTAGAATGCCGAAGAATTTTGTATAAGTTTTGCAAGGTAACATACCAGTTGCAATAATGTAATCGTGAAGGCATCCACAAACCCTACTTAATGTGTAGCTTGTGGGGCCAGTTCGTGCGTGATACCAGGTAGAAAACCAGCAGAAGAGGACGCGTGCACAATAGAAGAAATTCTGTCACTGATCTCCCCGGAGAACACTAGGATCGAAAGAATGGACTAGGTGAAAGGTGTACCCACACAGACGCACATTTAATACACCCTATGGGACACACCCACTAGCACACAAAACTAACACAAAACACAGACTATAAATACACACGACCCGGGAACACTGCTACCAGCGTCTACTGCTAGCGTCCTACTGTTAGCGACCGGCGTTCGTGCTCACGGCTGGTTCGGTGCGGCTGCGGCGTTGTAGGTCCAGTGGCCGGAGTCGAGATGGACGTGCTGCGGCTGGCGTCGCTGGCGGCGTCGCTGGCTGCGTTGTACAAGCTCCCGGTCCAAGCGCCCGTGGAGGTGACGCCGGTGTTGTTGGCGCTGGGGGCACCACCCGGATGGGTGGAAACAGCGCTGGAGACACCCCTGGCCGTAGCAGGTGGTGGCGTCCTCGGGTAAATCCATGGAACGTGCTCAGGAACGGCAGGAAGTCCACGATGCGAAGCCGTAGAACGCGAGCTCACCGGAGCAGTATCCGGCGTCGCTCTCTTCCAGCCGAGGAGGAGGAGGAGGAAAACTTTTATTTCTATTTACAGTGAGAGGTCGATGGGGCGAGCCAGAAGGGCCCGTCCCTTACAAACACTAGGAGGGAGCCCTAGTCCGGGATCCCTGTAGCTTCCGCAGCGGCTCGGGCTCTAGCTACCAATGCCTGTTGGGCATGGAGTTCGGAGCAGCCGCGCAGGGCAGCTTCCCAGGCCTCTCGAGTGGGGTGGAGGTGGGGTGGGTAGGCAGGATTGGAAGGGCATGCCCACACCATGTGGTAGGTGTCCGAAAACTCCTCCTCACAGTGTGGGCACGCGCCCGAGAAAGAAGAATTGAAGTGCTTAAGTACTGCCGGGCACAGTACAGTATTGGTATAGAGGCGGAGAAGCCAGCGCTCCTCCACCCTGGTGAGGCCTTTACAGGGAGGGGGATAGAGACCATGAAAATTTTGATAAAGAGAGGTGATCTCTTTAAAGGTGATGGCCGGATTGAAATTGAATTCCGGATCAGGCTGCGGATGAGGCGACGCCCGGTGAGTAAGCGCGCGGGCGGCAGCGTCGGCTGCCTCGTTCCCCTCAAGACCCGCATGAGCCGGAGCCCACACGATGGTACGATGGGTCGGAAACCCTGTGTAATCGCATGCGTGGAGAATTTTGAAAGCACGGTCTGGAATGTACCCTTGCTCAATATTGCGGCAGGCGCCCCTGGAGTCCGTAATAATGACTCGGGACTCTGGATCTGCGGCGGCCAGTGCAATGGCGATCTCTTCCGCAAATGTAATGTTTGGGGCACGGAAAGTAAGGCCCTGAACTGTAGTGTTTTGGTGGATGACGGCCGCCGTGTACCAACCCCCATGGTGCGGGCCGGCCGCATCCACATAGAAGACACCTGGCTTGTGGCCATATTGTTGAGAAATAGCCTCCGCCCGCGCGAGACGGCGACCATCATGGGTGTCTGCAGTCATGTTCTTCGGAAGGGGTCGCACCTGGAGTGCCAAGCGCCAGGCTTCAGGGATGCGGACCCGTTCTCCTGTATGTGTTGCGTAGGAAATGTGTAAGCGGGTTAGAAGGCGGCTCCCCGCAGGTGTTTTGCTTAGGCGCAAGTATTGATTGTTAAGATGAGCTTCTCGTAACTCCCCAAAGGTGTTGGTCATCCCCAGACCGAGGAGACGCTTGTTGGACGTCGTTATGGGGAGGTCGAGCGCTCTCTTATAAATCTTGCGGAGAACTACCTCTAAGGCATTCTCATCGCATTTGCGTAGGTGGAGGTAGGGAGCCGAATATAAAATCCGGCTGGTCACGAATGCATTGGCCAGCCGCAGGGCATCTTTGCATCGTAGTCCCCCCCTTTTATTGGACACCCGGCGGAGCATCCGACCCACCTGGTCCCCCACCTTACGTAACTTGTTTAGGGTAGTGTCTATCTTGCGCCTATGATGAATGAAAAGCCCCAGTACCCGGATCTCCGCGTGTTCAGGTATCGGTCCGCTAAGTAGGGAAAGGGCAATTTTGGTTGTGCACTTTGAGTTGGGGCGTATGTGCACAAATTCAGATTTGCTCGGGGAGCATTCAAGACCACAGCGACGAGCGTATTCGTCCACTATAGCTGCCGCTTGTTGCAGGTTGGTCTCGATGTCTCCAACCGATTGTTGTGTTGCCCAGAGGGTGATGTCGTCCGCATACAGAGCGTGCTGCACACCGGCGACCTCCGCCAGCTGGGTAGGGAGCTTCATCATGGCCAGATTAAATAGTAATGGCGAGAGGACAGCTCCCTGTGGGGTCCCTCGTGTACCAAGTTGATATGGGCCATATTCTGTGTCTTGTAGCCGGATATAGGATTGGCGATCTGTAAGGAATTGTTTGATATAATTGAAAGTATTGCGCCCACAATGTGTTTGCGACAAGTGGGATAGGATGATCTCGTGGGTCACATTGTCGAAAGCCCCCCGCAGGTCAAGTGCGACGACTACTTTATCATTGCTGGGGTGCTCGATGGGGTCGAGAATCTCCTTGTGAAGTTGCAACAGGACATCTTGTGCGGACCGGTGTGGGCGGAAACCGTACATGGTGTCTGCGAAAATGTTTTGTTGTTCCAGGAAAGCCGACAATCTGTCGCGGACCATAGTCTCCATCAGCTTCCCCACACACGAAGTGAGGGAGATGGGCCGGAGGTTGTCGGTGTTAATGGCTTTACCTGGCTTGGGAATGAAAGTTACTAGTGCCGTTTTCCAATCTATGGGGAGTGGTGTGCCTTCAATCCAGATAGTGTTCAAGTGATCGAGGAGAGTTTCGTAGGCGGGATCTGGGAGGTTGGCAATAAGCTTTACCGTCACCTTGTCCCGGCCTGGTGTTGTACCTCGCTTCATTTTAGCCAGGGCCGCTTTTAGGTCATGGAGCTGGAACGGTTGATCCAAATCCGCGTTCTCGGAACCTGCATACGAGTACGCCTGACCACGGGGATCCTGGTGTATACTCAAATATTGGTCGCGGAGCGCATCGGCCAGTTTGGCCGTGTCTCCAGTGAAGTTATGTATAGCCCTTTGAAGCTGTTTTTGTGTCTCAGTACGGGTTTGTGCCGGATCAATAAGAGCGCGGAAGAGGCGCCACGTACTCTGACTCGACATTTGCCGAGCTGCAGTGTTGCATCGGTGCACCCAATTGGAGTCGGCGAGTTGGGCCGCGTATTGTACCGCCTGTTGGGTGATATCCGCAATTCGAATTTTGAGTTTCCGATTGTGTTTTTGACGACGCCAGCGGCGGACTAGGCTGTGTCGTGCCTCCCAGAGGTGGAGGAGGTGGTTATCCACCGCCGGGCTCGCCTCTGAGAGTTGAACATTTTGCTCGACTGATTTCAAGTGGGATACTAGGTGTTGGGACCACGTTGAGTATCCTTGGTCCATTATCGATTGAGGATTGGTGTAACTGTTCCTAAATTTGGTCCAGTCGGGTAGTTTTGCATTGGCCTGTGGTCTTGTGAGTTGTGAGTGTTGTTGTTGTTGTTGTTAGCCTATCCAAAGATGTCACATACCCACACTGGGGAATCGGCCAAGAATCGGGTGGCTATTCACCTGAACGCAGTTAACAAAAAGGAAAAGCACGTGGGGACGCAACACCGGTGAATTTTTCGTCATGAACAGGAAAGGGATGAGTGCTTTGATTTTAAAATTTTAAGAATAATAATAAAGAGAGAGAATAAATATTAATGATAGGAAAGAAAAGGTTGGAACACTTAGCAAGGCAGTCGGTGAGATTCTATCAGGAAATTTTGAACAGCGGTGCGAACAGATCTGTGGCTGAACCCAAATGTGGTGGCGCCAAATGATAGCAAGAGCGGGCTGCTCAAACTAAGGCCAAGATGCTGCAAGGGCTCCTCCAGCAACCTTTTTCTCAGTGAGTTGAATCGGCGACAATACAGCCAAAAATGTTCAATAGATTCAGGCTCACGGCAAAATGCACAAAGGGGAGAGAGCGCCAAACCCGACTTGTGTAAATAGAAATTTAGAGGGGGGATGCGGCAGCGCAGCCTCATCAGTGAAACTTCAAGCTGCCGAGAGCAACAAATTTTCCTGTTCCAATAATATTTAAGGTGCTCATAATCCGCCGATGTTAAAAGTGTTGTGTCTTGCGTGCTTAAAAACGCACGTCGCCGAAATCTAGATGCTGTAATATAGGCTGTAGCCAGGATGATAGGCAACACGGGGCCGCTGAGGGAAGCTTTTACGAGATTGTCAGCAATGTTATTTACTGTCACACTGCTGTTACCGGAAACCCATAGAAAATGAATAAGGCTCAAATGCGGAGGAAGTAGGGATAAGAAAGTTGTTAAAATGGGACCGTCAACATGTGCAGCGAGGGACGAACACAAAGATAAAGAATCAGTAATTACTGCAACTGGTGCAATAGAGGGGTCTAGCTTGCGTAGAGCAAGTGCAACTGCTAAGAAACTCTGCTTGAAAAATACGGGTGAAATCTGGAAGGCGCAGTGAAAAGCACCAGTCTAAATGCGAGCAAAATATTCCCACACCTGCTTTTGCATTGCATTGCGATGCGTCAGTGGTTATTGCTATATCTGTAGGTAGGGTCCTGAGATGATCTTCTAGAAGAACGTTTAGAATACCCGGTGGCAAAAGTTTTGCATTTTTTGGGAATATGTCCTTGAAAACAATGTGGATAGTGGGCCCATTGCGAAGCGCAGGAAGGATATCATAAATGTTTACATCTAAAGGCTGAAGTAATATTTGCACAAACACTACCTGAGGGGAATTGAAACGAGACCAGGGGACGCCAAAAAAAGGAGGTCGGCAGACAACAGAAAATGCTTTGGGAACGGTGGAAATGGGATTCGTAGATCTTGAGGTAAGTTTGCACCGTTAAAAATTGAAGTCTTGATAAGAGAGGCGGAATGCGGGCTTCAAGGTACAGCACATTGATAGCCACAAATTTTGGAAGGCCGAGGCACATGCGAAGTGCTTCCCTCCCTAAAAGGACGAGAGGACGAGGTTTATATGTAGCCGAGCCTGAAAACAACACTGATCCAAATTCTAAAATTGGCCTAAAATACACAGTGTAGATCATTAATAGCGCATCTCTGCGCATGCCGTACCGGTGATGACATAATCTCCGTAACATGCCCACGGCACGAGCCCCTTTCGCCGCGACATGGTCAATGTGAGGTCGCCAGGTGAGTTTGTTGTCATAAATGACCCCTAGGTATTTTAGGGATTGAACCGGCGGTATTATTTTTAACTGAAAAGTGAGAGAGACCACTACAGGAGTGTATAGAGGGAAAACAAGGGTGGCCCACTTGCCAACATTTAACTTCAGGTGTAATGCGCTCAACCAGTGCTCAAGTGTATTCAAATATGACTGCAACAGACCATACAGGCAATGTATATCCGGCGCAGCAGCAAAAAACGCAATGTCGTCCGCATAGACGTAAGTGCGTACATGGCGGTGGAAAGGAATTGAGCTCATCAGAATATTAAAGAGCAAAGGAGAAAGAACAGCTCCTTGCGGTACACCTCACGTTTGTCTGTACCTCTCTGAATGAACACCATTATGGACGCAAAAGAATTATCTGTTATAAAGAAATGCAGATATCCATGCAACTATATAATCTGGAAATTGAAGAGACTGTATTCTATGTATCAGAACGGAGTGTTCTACACTGTAGTAAGCTTTGGCGACGTCTAACGTAACCAAAGCCGCGACCAGGCGTTGACGACGAGCAAGGAGAATTCTGCTCTCAAGATCAGCATGTACATTCCATATCGAACACCGTGGCCGGAAACCGAGTTGGCACGGGCTGAGTATAGTTTTGCGGTTCACAATGGCTGTCACCCGAATTAGTAACACCCTTTCTATCAACTTTACCACGTTTGATGTTAAAGAAATTGGCCTAATATCCAATTCATAGCCTCCACCCTGATTTTTAAGTAAAGGGATCAACTTGGACCGCTTCCACTCAGGAGGTATCCAAGCGTGTTTGAGAGAGTAGTTTATTAGGTGAAATAAGGAGTTGGGAGACTCTTCAAAGAGAATCTTGAGCATCTTTGTAGTAACACCAACAGGACCAGGAGCAGCAGCTGGCAATCTCTGGACAACTTGTGAAAGATCTGATATATTTACTTGTGAGGCATTATCATTTGGCAGGGGGCCACCTCACTACGTCATCAAGACGATGCACAGCGCGAGTGTCTGTCAAAGGACATACCTATCCTGCGACCTTTTTTGTGCTACCGCAATGCTCCCGCGAAGTGATCTTGGGTATGGATTTCCTTAATGAGCATCAGGCGATCATCGACCTGCGATCCAAGCTGATCACGCTTTCGACGGACGAAGCCATCGCTTCGATGAAAACTCGGGAAAATCACGTTGCCCTGAGTGTCCTGGAGGAAGAAGTGAGCGTCCCACCCCGATCAAGCGTTATCCTGACCGTAGGCGCCACGAAAGCCATTAACGCTGAAGCCATCATCAAGGGCAACATGCAGTTGCTCCTAGACCGAGGAATCAGCATCGCAAGAGGCATCGCACATTTGCGCAATGGCCAGGCTGCAGTACTGCTAACTTCCGCGAAGAATACCGGCACATTAACAGAGGAACGACGATTGCTTTCTTCGACGAAATATCGGACGTACGAGACTCCTTCGCCCTCTCCGATCCCTCCGCAGAAGATTCGCCTGACTAAGAGAACTCGCCCACTTTCGACATTAACCCAGCCTTGCACCGGAACAGACAAGACCGGATTCGCAATCTGCTTCAAAGCTACAGTGAGTGTTTTTCGACATCGCCGAAGGTGCGACAGACGCCAATTGCCAAGCATCGCATTATAACGGATCAACACGTCTGACCTCTCCGTCAAAGCCCCTACCGTGTGTCACTGCGAGAATGATAAGCCATCCGTGACCTTGTAGAAGAAATGCTTCGCGACGACGTCATCCAGCCTTCAAACAGCCCATGGGCGGCAACGGTTGTTCTAGTGAGAAAGAAAGACGGCGCACTTCGATTCTGAGTGAATTACCGCCGCTTGAACAACATAACAAAGAAGAAAGTCTATCCCCTCTCCCGCATCGACGACACACTGGACCACCTCTGCAACGCCAAATATTTCTCATCGATGGACCTCAAGAGCGGCTACTGGCAAATTGAGGTCGACGAAAGAGGTCGCGAGAAGACAGCATTCATCACTCCGTATGGGCTGTTTGAGTTCAAGGTGATGCCATTTGGTCTCTGTTCCGCACCAGCGACGTTTAAGCGAGTAATGGATACAGTGCTGGCAGGCCTGAAGTGGCAAATTTGTCTGGTATATTTAGATGACGTCGTTGTCTCCGCATCGAACTTTAAAGAGCACCTCAGATAACTTCTAACAGTACTAGACGCAATCAACTCGTCTGGCCTAACCTTGAAAGCAGAGAAATGCCACTTTGCTTAAGAATAGCTGCTGTTTCTAGGCCACATTGTTAGCAAGGAAGGAGTTCGCCCAGACCCACAGAAAACAGCTGCTATTGAACAGTTGCCACCACCGGCCGATAAGAAAGCAGTGCGCAGATTTCTCGGACTGTGCGCATACTACCGATGATTTGTGAAAAACTTTTCGCGCATCGCCGAGCCCCTGACCCAGCTGACGAAAGCCGACGTGCCGTTTAAATGGGAAGCGCCGTAAGCAGAAGCCTTCAAGGACCTTCAGCGTCGATTACAGTCCCCACCCATCCTTGCGCATTTTGATGAAAACGCCGATACTGAAGTTCATACCGACGCAAGCAGCATGGGACTAGGCGCCGTTCTCGTTCAAAAAAGCGACAGGCTGGAGAAAATCATCGCATACGCTAGCCGTTCCCTTTCCAAGGCCGAGGCTAACTATTCCACAACTGAGGAGTGCCTTGCCATCATCTGGGCTACGTCAAAATTCCGCCCCTACCTCTACGGACGGCCGTTCAAGGTGGTCAGCGACCACCACGCGCTCTGCTGGCTTGCCAATTTGAAGGGCCCCTCTGGCCGACTCGCTCGATGGAGTCTGCGTCTCCAGGAGTTTGACGTCGCCGTCGTTTACAAGTCCGGACGCAAGCACTCTGACGCCGATTGTCTCTCACGAGCCCCTGTAGATGCACCGCTGCCGGACGATGATGGGGACGCCTTCCTTGGACCCATCAGCCCCAGCTATTTTGCTCAGCAGCAACGCTCGGACCCTGACCTAAAAGGCCTCATCGAGTACCTGGAAGGCAAGGATTCTTCACCCCCCCCCCCCCCCGCTTCATTCAAGCGGGGACTGTCTTCCTTCTGTGTGCAGAATGAGGTCCTTGTGAAGAAGAACTTTACAGCGAACAAAACAGCCTACCTCCTTGTTGTACCTACTTGTCTCCGCGAAGAAGTTCTACAGGCTTCACACGACGAGCCGACAGCTGGACATCTCGGGTTTACTCGCACCCTCCGCCGCATTCAAGACAAATATTACTGGCCCCGACTGTCTGCCGATGTCACACACTATGTGAAAACCTGCCGAAATTGTCAGCGACGAAAGACTCCTCCCACACGACCAGCAGGATTTCTGAGCCCTATTGAACCTCCTTCAAGGCTCTTTCAGCAGATTGGCATGGACTTGCTTGGCCCTTTTCCAACGTCAACATCTGGAAATAAGTGGATCATCATAGCGACCGACTACCTGACCCGCTACGCCGAGGCGAAAGCCCTACCGAACGGAACAGCAGCAGAAGTCGCCAAATTTTTCGTGGAGTGCATTCTTCTTCAACACGGCGCCCCCAATGTGCTCATCACGGACAGAGGAACAGCATTCACGGCGGAACTAACGCAAGCCATCCTGCGCTACAGCCAAACCAGCCACCGGAGGACAACTGCATACCATCCGCAGACCAACGGACTGACCGAGCGCCTGAACAAAACCATCGCCGATATGCTCGCTATGTATGTCGATGCCGAACACAAAACCTGGGATGTCATCCTGCCTTACGTCGTCTTCGCCTACAATACCGCAGTGCAGGAGACCACCAAGATGACGCCTTTTAGGCTCCTCCATAGCAGGGATTCCACGACCACGCTAGACGCCATGCTGCCCAACGTTACAGAAGAAGAGAACGTCGACGTTGCCGCCTAGTTTCAACGCGCAGAAGAAGCTCGAAGGCTTGCCCGATTACGGATCAAAGATCAGCAGCGGTCCGACGCCAGACGCTACAACCTACGAAGACGCAATGCGGAATACAAGCCTGGAGAGCAAGTCTGGGTGTGGACGCCCATTCGCCGCCGTGGATTGAGTGAAAAGCTTTTGCGCCGTTATTTCGGCCCATACAAGGTTTTCGTCGGCTGGGGGAACTGGATTATGAAGTCATCCCTGACGCAATGACTGCATCCCAGCGACGCCGCGTACGACCAGAAGTCTATGTAGTCCGTCTGAAGCCGTATTATGCGCGCTAAAGGCCGCTGCGTTTCCATGCTCTATTTTCGCAAGATCCGTTTTTTTCCTTACTAGTCGCATTATTTGTTTTAATGTATCGGGTCGATGCTTCTTTGAGAGGGGAGTAATGCCGCGAATATTTGCAGTTTGTTCGTTTTTCAAATATGCCGCCACATCATTTTATCGCTTTGTTTGCTACGCAAGACGCGACTAGATTTATCTGGATTGATCGCAGCCAGGCAGAGCTGGTTCTACGTTGTTCCGGAATGTTTTAGTAACTTTGCGCTCTTTATCTCGAAAGTTCGCTATCAGCTTTAAATTGAGCACGGCCGACAGCGGCCGGCATTCTGTTCGACGACCGCCGAGCACGCTTGTCGCTACGCCGCCGCCGAGTGATTCAGTCCATTTTGGGTGCAAGTCAGCCCAATAAACAGTTCTTTTAGGAGACCCTTTCGTCCGTCTTCATCGCTGCTTCGACTGCCGTCACCACCACGTGACAATACTTTCTGCCGTCGAGTGATCGGAAAGATCCGAGAACCAAGAGGACCCGAGAAGATCGAAACTTCGCGGCAAATGACCTAAATGAGATTTTAGGCGCCCACGCTGCAGAGTTTGACATCAGCAGGCTTTTAGCGCAACTTGTTCTCCCAAAGCTCCTGCGTGACGAGGGTGCGGCCGCAAGTGAACGCATTTTGCAGATTCTGCAGGTGAACTCTGCAGACATGCGTGAGATAATGGACCAGGTTGTCCGGTACTTGCTACTCGTGTTCTCTGGGCCTGCGTCAGCTGCTTCAGGAGAGCGATCTTTCAGTGTTCTTAGGCGAGCAAAACCATTTCTGCGCAATCTAATGACGCAGGGGAGGCTGACTCACCTTCTCCTCCTCCACGTGCACAAGAAAAGAGCTGCGGACATCAACTTGGATACCGTTATGAAAGAGTTAGTGTCTAGAAAGGCTTAACGAACAGCAACCTTCGGCCTCATTTGACAACTTCTCCTGCCTAACGCCCTATTTTCATGTCAGCCATGAAGCTTGTCAATCTGTAATAATAGCTTTGTACCTAGTGGTTACGTATACTTGCATACTTTCTTGTCTTGTATGAATATGTCAGATCACATTTCCTTCACTGCGGGAGTAAATGCAGAAATATTAAAAATGATTTTTCGCAGCTTTCGAACCCCTTTAGTTATTTGTGCGGTCTGCGCAGGTTCTCAGTACTTCTGAAATTTCCAACCATATTTTAAATGTGTTTCAGTGCAGAATAACTGAAGTTGCAAATCAGTAAAATTTAATGCGTCTACAATGAGTTAAACATTAAAATTGCTGTCATTCCAATTACACTAATTAAACAAGAAAAAGTAATGTAAATAAATAATAAGTCACAAATAATAAACAATAAATAATAAACACAGCATTACAAATACAATATTTGCCCCCCCCCCCTCTCAAAAACTTACGGGGTCCCTGCCCTCAGTCCATCGGCTGCCACCTCCAAACTGGCAAGGAACGCAGGAGGCTTGTGTTGGTGATCCAAGGGAGGTCACGGCAGCACGGACCCAACGTCCGACGGCTGCCACCTCCACGCTTGAATAACCCGACCTCCGCTGCGCTGTCTCTCTTTACACCTCGGTTTTCTGAGACGTCAGCTCTCCGCTCACCGTGCTCGCCGCGATCTTCATCGTCGTCGCCTCGCAAACACCATTCGCACGTGCACACGCGCAACGCTGTGCCGGCACGCGTGGCGCTACGCTGTCCGACGCCCCACTGTCGACGCACCGAGTTCAAATATCCCGACGATTTCGTGTGCACATCACACAGATTTCCCTCGCCAATTCTTACGCATCCTACTTTTTCCTGCAATCTCTGATGACTCCCAGGGCATTGTCCTTGGGCCTCAGCTTTTTATTACTCACATTATGACCTTCTCTTTAGTGTTTTGTCACATGCATTCACTTACGCCTATATGGGATCTGCCAGCTTACAATCAATACCACCATTTCAGTTCTTCAGTCCTCCAAAACATTTTGAATGCTCTAAAATGGCATGCTTGTTAATGTCCCTAAGAATGCACTAATATTTTTTATTGCCAGTATAAATATATTTTGCCTACTTATCAGGCTTTACCGAGAAATGTATGCTAACTGTATACAAGTTCAAATAATCAACCATTAATATGGCCCACAATGTAGCATGGTCTGACCACTGTCTCAACGGAACAGTAGCTCTCCCAACTGAGCTAACAGGGACGGCTAGTACATGGTAGGGTGAGCTCGAAGTGGGAACAGTGTTGGTTTAGTGTTTTACGGGAATCGCTCTAGATGTAGATGATTTCTATTTAGTAATTACACATTAGCATCCACCCAAGTGCAACCATAAGGCTACAAAGCTTTCCTTTGTAGCCGTATAGCTGTGCGTGGACGCGAATGGTTAATTACACCCTTATTCGCAAACTATAAACTCCTCAAGTTCCTACTTGGCACACCATGCCAAAGCTCACCACTAAAGTATTGTCATTTAGGACCGTTTATTTATAATAAATGCTCAAATAAATTGGCGCAATGAACTGTTCAGTTGCTCGCTCGTGTCGGCGAACCAATACAATGCTCTCGTATGCATAAGAAATTCCCTCACAATCTATTTCAAGTAATATCGGGGCAGATTCACACAACAGTTTTCTCGCACGCTACGGTTGCATTTAGGCTAACTTGCACCTGTGCACGAGCTAGGTCTAGCTAGTTTAACTCGTGAACTGCTAAGCTAAGCATGCGTTATTGTGCCTATCTGTGTCGGGCCTATCTGTGTCGGACTCTCCATGGTGCTTCTCTCTTGTCATCTCTTCTGCTAAGCAACACACCGACTTCATAACGTGGCTCAGTGAGAATGCATTCTTATGCATGTCACTTTTATACATTCTGGATACTGGCAACTGGGCTGTTGGCTCAACTTAAGCACAAAAGCCATCAACTTCAAGGTTCAGCAAAGAGATGCCAGTAAAGACAAAAGCAATCACCGCTTTTCTGTTTTTATTCGGCATTCTTCGGCATAACTTCAAATCGGTCTTTCCAAGTTTGTGATGCCTACTGATCCCTCTGTTAATTTCTTTCCAAATTGAAAACCAGACGGGATGGTATTTTTTGCTGAAGATGTTGATAGTCAGCAACTAATACCACACTATAAAGTTCGACATATGTTAAGTGGTACGAACGTCAGATAACAGTTGGCATTGCTCACTTTTGCTTGCTAGCTTGGGAACTGGTTACCTTTCATTCAATCATTCTACATTTTACTGATGAGTGAAAACAACTTTTAACGTTGCTTTAAAGTTGTATCAGGGAACATATGCATGCATACCTGTCACATATTTAAAGGGATTATTTTTAATTTCATTTTACTGTGCAACAGCATAGTGCTCATACTGAAAATCCAATTTAAAAATTTCTGTTTGAGGTATTAGTGTTTGCTCGAGATAACCAGATAACTTGGCCATCGTGTCCTGTTTTCATGACTATATGAAGTATTCTTTCCCAGCCTTAGAGCCAGGGGACGTTGCCCTATGTAAACCCTCCAAATTGGTTTTTACATTTCTTCTACCTGTAATCCAGTTTACTGGCTCCCACGTCTCATTATGTTTATATTGATCAGAATGGCATGTATAGACTTTTATGCACTACAAAGGTACCCCATTTGTTTTTCATTCACAGAGACGTTTGAGAAATGTTTGGAGTTGTACAGAGTATACAAGCCAGCTTTGTTTTGTATTTGGCAACAATGAAGTATGGCCTTCAGCAGAACTTCCCATACTTGTTTCAACGCTGCATTCTGGCTTGAGGAACCGCCATATGAGCTCAGGAAACAATGCTAAAGGACAACCTGATGGCCCGTTGTCAATGCACCGAACAAAGTCATGCACCTTAGCCGAGTGATGCACGTCTAAGCCCCTTTGCAGCCACACAATGCTATTTCTATTTTTGCTTTCATAATGGCCTGAAAAACAGGAGAAGAATAGATAACTATTGTTGCATTGTCACTGTTCTGTGAAATGCAGAACTGCATTAATTACAACTGATTTTACCTGCTCCGAATGGTTTCAAGACATGATAACTTCTCATTTACATTTGTGTTTGACAGCAGTGTGCTAAAGTGTGAATTTTAATGCATGCACAATTCACACACACACGCACGCACGCACGCACGCACACACACACACACACACACACACACACACACACACACACACACACACACACACACACACACACACACACACACACACACACACACACACACACACACACACACACACACACACACACACACACACACACACACACACACACACACACACACACACACACACACACACGCACGCACGCACGCACGCACGCACGCACGCACGCACGCACACGCACACGCGCACGCACGCACGCACGCACCTTATACATATGCATTGAATATATAAGCATGTCTTTTGCATTACCGGTCAATGGGGAGCCAGGTAGGAGGCCGTTTACATATATTACAATGGCAAATGCTGTGAAAATTAATGACAAAGGCTGCAAGTGCAATTATTTTTTTCCTGTCAGCAATGCAAAAAACTGTAATGTGCTATTTGAGCAACTGACTAAAAATTTTAAGTATGTGATCTTAACTATATTTGAAATATGTGATTATCCCAGTATTATTACGGACGGTTGTTAGCAGCTTGTACTGCAGCCTGGCCCGATCGAGAATTCACAACAAGAATCGCATCGTCGTTCTGAAATCTTGGGGTCAGCATAACTTTCAGAGGAAGCAGCCTTCTGTTATTTTGGGGCAGTGATCTTAGACCTTTGTGAGACCATTTAGCAATCGAACGAGCAGTACGCGATTGCGATGTGACACGTTTTTAAGCCTCTTTGAGAGAAATGGTCCAAATACGTATAGTTTCCCACGACATCGCTTCAGACGATCAGGCTCGCCTGCAATATTGCAAAGTTTTGTCGCAAATTGGTTCACGGACGACCATGCCATCACAGTCGAACACGATTTTACTTCCGACGAAAATCCCGCAGCAAGAAAAAAACGTTCAAGCAGCTGATGTCCCGACTCTCGAGTAAGCCGCAGTTAATACGGGCAATTTCTACCGCAAGATATCTGCGTGTTTTGCTACCAACACACGCCTGTACCGCAGTAGCGAAGAGGCGAGGAACTGCTGGGAGCGCTAGTCGGAAAGCTCGAACCATCCGGCTCGCTCGCAAATGGCAAAGTATTCGTATACTTACAATACCTTCATTGCCCGCAATCCGCTCATGCGGTAATGGTAACGCGACGGGGATTCATACATGCAGGCTTCACTCACCCCCATAATTGCAACCCTGCGCGTACCTTGTGCCCGCATTTACAACTTACGCGCGCATTGCCATTTAAATTGAAATTGGTTTTTGGGGAAAGGAAATGGCGCAGTATCTGTCTCATATATTTATTTATTTACAATACTGCCAGTCCCATCAGGGACCATAGCAGGTGGGCGAACAAAAATGACAAACATGATAAAAATTTGAGCCGTGCACTTTGGAATACAAATCAAACACACGTGAACAGAAAGGAACAAGAAAAATACAAGAAAAGGTAAACATTAGCAAGGAAAAAGAAAAATACAAGTCTAGGAGTCGGGTAGAGCATTGTCATAAGGAATTCAATTAGAGCACATGGGAACACAGCAGCGGAAAAAATAAGACTTTCTTCACAATTAATTAACAATCTAATGAAGTGATGAGAGGCGGCTGAGTATGTCAGTGAAACTGCTTTATTCGTTAATTGATAATGATTCTATCCATGACGTGAACTGAGATAATGTGGTTGCAGTTATGATTGAGGGATCAAGGCGATTCCATTCTCTGATCACGAGGGGAAAGTACGAATAGCCAGAGACACCTGAACCGCGCCGTAAGGGAAGGGATAAAGGAGGGAGTGAAAGAAGAAAGGAAGCAAGAGCTGCCGTAGTGGAGGGCTCCGGAATAATCTCGACCACCTGGGGATCTTTAACGTGCACTGACATCGCACAGCACACGGGTGCCTTAGCGTTTTGCCTTCACAGAAACGCAGCCGCCGCGGTCGGGTTCGAACCCGGGAACTCCGGATCAGTAGACGAGCGCCTTAACCACTAAGCCACCACGGCGGGTATTTCGCATCTAGGCGGACACATGAACTGTGGAGTAAGCGAAGGGATAAAGGAGGCCCTGAGAGAAGAAAGAAAGAAAAAAAGAGGGAAAGAAAAAAGGAAGAAAGAAAGAAAGGAAGAAAGGAAGAAAGAAAGAAAGAAAGAAAGAAAGAAGGAAAGAAAGAAAGGAAGAAAGGAAGAAAGAAAGAAAGAAAGAAAGAAGGAAAGAAAGAGGTGCTGTATTGGAGGGCTCCGGAAAAATTTCGACTCCGAGGGGATCTTTAATGTGCTCTGACAGCGCACAGCACACGGGTGCCTTTGTGCGTTTGAAAATGAAAATTGGCCCACCGCGTTGAGTTCTTTCAAAAATCTACTTGCACTGCGTATCGCATCCCGTCTACAGTGGAAATAACATTGTGTGGCAAAGCCGTAGAAAGCCTCACTTGAATTAAAGTCCGCAGGAAAGGGTCGCGTTGATCTCGAAGAAACATAAATCTTGACACCACCTGCCTCAGGTACGAGTGTGACAAGGAAAGACCCCCTTTTCTCAAACGCAGAAGTAAATTATCACGTTTGGTCTCCTCCCACGAGGACTGCCAAACAAAAACTGCGAAAAGACGATGAAACTTTTGAATGCTAAGTCGAGAGCACGAAAGGACCTGCAACAAATCGCACACTTTTGATATGTTCGCGTACGCGAATATAGGCAGTTCCTTCCCAGACCAATTCTGTGTACGCGTGGACAGTTCCTGAAATTTCTTATTCTAAGCTCATCGTTGTCTCGATACCTATCGAGAGGAACACCTAGGTATTTGGAAGGGACATGTGACCATTTTACACTTGCATGGAACAAAGGCGCTGATGCCCATTTCTTATGCCCACGGCCCGCACATTTGTCCAGATTAACAGCGCTATTGTCCTCATTACAACACCTGCGAACAACCGACGTTGGATGTTCTATGCTGCTGTGGTCGCCACAGAAAATTGCCGCATCATCGGCATAAGCCAATACTTAAATTTCACATGCTTCCAGTTCAAAACCGCGAATACAGCTGTTATTTATTACATTATGGCAAAGTGGCTCTGGCTACAGAGCGAAAAGTAGCGGTGACAATGGGCCGCTAGCCTTGTCGCATGGATGCTCTAACAGCAATTCTATGTGTGAGCTCTCGGTTAGCAACCAGATTCGTACCTGGTACAGTTACTATAAGTCATTTTAATCCCTTTTAAAAGTGCTTCTCCAACACAGACATGTTCGAGGAATTTAAACAGAATGTCGTGACATACACGGTCAAAGGCCTTCTCTAAATCAATTTGCAACATTGCGACTCGCCTAAAGTCAGCTTCACAGCATTCCAGTATACTCCGAGTGACATGAAAAATCATGAATATGGAACGCCCTTGAATTCCACATGTCTGATGGGGGGCAATCAAGATGTCCATAACTGGCTGTAAAAGTTTGGCTAATACTTTAATAAAAATTTTATAATCAACATTAATATCAGCGTTATCAACCGGTAACCAGTTACTTGCTTAAGCTTAGCAGGATTTCAGTTTTCGATATAAGTACTGTATGTGCACGAGAAAACGACGGTGGTAAAATACCTATTCTAAGTGACTCTTTGCTTTCCGGATTCAAAATGCTCGCTTCACTTTGGAATACCTTTAAGATATTATGCTTAATAAATTGCTATGATTTTTTGGCTGTGTCTTCCCCGAGCAAATGTATCGATCTCTGTATAGTCGAGGCCAAGGAGGAAAGGTTTTAAATATAGTACGGAAAATGGTGGTACCAGCGGGTGTGAAGACGTTTTTTTTTTTTTTGCTGCACACTGGTACGTTGAAAACATGGATGAAGGAGAAGGGATTGTCTTTAGCATGAGGTGCTGACTGCTTGTGTCACAAACCAGAGTCAATAGAACACGTTTTTATTGATTGCTGGGATGCGCGTTACCCCTTTGGGACGTGCTCCAGCGGACAATAAAGAAAGACTTATCATTGACTCCGTGTGGGATTGGATTCCTGGACGTTTAGCTGGATTTTTATAAATACGATGTATTTTTCCTTCTTGGCCTGCACAGTAGGTGGCGAAGCAGGATGGCTGTACGACACTACGATAAAGATGCGCGGTCTGTCCGAGATTACTTCAAAGAAAACGTATTGAAGCTGCGTGAAGTGTACAATTAGGGAGCTATGTTTTGGAGATGAAGTTATCGATTTGAAGGGAGAGTTGTGTTCCTTGAAACAGTTTTGATTTGCTCACTTGAGTGAAACACCTGTAGGCTTTTGATATTTGAGGGTGCAGCGCTGAACATTTGTTTGTGATCTGTTTTAAACTGTCAAAACAGGCAATAAAGAAAAAAAACGCCCCCCGCGATGGCTCAGTGGTTAGGGCGCTTGGCTACTGATCCAGAGTACCCGGGTTCGAACCTAACCGCGGCGGCCGCGTTTCGTTGGAGGCGAAACGCAAAGGCGCCGGCCATGTGCTGTGCAATCTCAGAGCACGCTAAACATCCCCAGGTGGTCCAAATTATTCCGGAGCCCTCCACTACGGCACCTCTTTCTTTCTTCTTTCAGAAAGCCGGGATAATCCAGCTAGCCCGCAAGTCAGCTGCCGCCAGCGGAGCACTGGACAAGGGGCCCCGACCGCCCGGCTCCTGTGAATTTATCCCCTAAATAGAAGTTTTTCTCTCTCTCTTTCAGTCCCTCCTCTGTCCCTTCCCTTATGGCGCGGTTTTCTGGGCCGCCGCGGTGGATCAGTGCTTACGGCACTCGGCTGCTGCATGGTCCGAAAGACACGGGCTCGATCCCGGCCGCAGCAGTCGAATTTCGATGGAGGCGAAAGTCTAGAGGCCCGTGTACTGTGCGATGTCAGTGCATGTTAAAGAACTCCAGGTGGTCGAAACTTCCGGAGGCCTTCACTACGGCGTCCCTTATAGCCTAAGTCGCTTTGGGACGTTAAACCCCCATAAATCATTATGGCGCGGTTCAGGTGTTGGCTGAGATGTGAGACTGATTCTGCGCCATTTTCCTTTCCCCAAAAACCAATTTCCAGTTTTTTCCCTCATGACTCTGAGGCTAATCGGGGAAGCAGCCAGGGGTCCATTGGAGGGGGGGGGGGGGGGGGCACAGGAGGTCTTAGGGGGTTGGGGGTGGGGGAGGTTTTTTTTTTTTTTTTTGTCCGGGGGGGGGGGGGGGGGTGTCTAGTGCTTCTATCAAGGGGTACGGTGTTCTAGAAGGCTTCTGCTCAATGCGTCTGAATTAATCTCCTCTATATTGCGCTGGCCAATGACTGCCGTAGGGTGCCTCAAGGCACCCTAGACTGGCGTAGTGTTCCTGTGTATGCTCCCACAAAGAAAGCGTTAGACGATGGATGGATGGATGGATGGATGGATGGATGGATGGATGGATGGGTGGATGGATGGATGGATGGATGGATGGATGGATGGATGGATGGATGGATGGATGGATGGATGGATGGATTACAGTGTTCTAGAAGGCTGTCTAGTGGCAAGAGCGAAAAGGGTTTGGATGGGAAGCGCTGAAGCAAAAAACGCGGTCGGCCGCGCGCGGCGCTGCCGTGGAATACTGGAGGGGAAAAGCTGGCCGCCTGCGTTGCTGCGTCGCTGTTTTCGGCGAGTTTGAGCGTTGTCGTTGGCAAATGGTGGCGCTTTAAGCTCGTTTCGATTAAAGCCCCTTGATATTGCAAGTAGCGCATTTCTGTGAACTTTGCCGCCGCGCCGCGAACTCTCGCACATCCTCCTCGCCCTACACTCCGCTCGGCGCTTTTCTGAACGATGATTGGCCCCTCCGGCCGTCGTCCAGGCAACGCACGGGAAAGAATCGTTTTCTTGTGTTTTTGTTTTTCGTCGGCGCCATGCGCAGGCTGTCTGCCTCTGCTGCTGGTCCAGCTCCGTTGAGTTAGGCGCTGACTATTCCAACTCTACTTTTAGTGCCGTGTTATGTCCGGTTGCGGTGCATTTCAGTGCACAAGCCGGAGTGTAAATGGCGTCGTGCTGTTCGCGATTGCTCGAGAAAAAAATGACATCAGCCGAAGAGAAAAGTGTATCCACAACATCGCCCTTAAGGACTTTGTTCCGATAAAGCACACCGTCCTCGGCGAAGTACTGTGTATTTCGTTGCACCGAAAATTGTGTGCATACTTAAAACTTCTTGCGAGATGATCAGGAAGCTGATAATCTTGCTTAATTCGCTGATCATTGTGCGTCGTTTCTGACGCTAATCTTTCCATGTGATAGCATTGCTCTGTCTGTTCTATTCGCGTCGGTTGGCGTGCGGGTTACGCCTCTTATAGACATTTTAATTTCTTAATCTGAGTGTGGGTTCCCGAGAAAAACGTTTGCATCGTCGAGGTTATTATTATTTATTTTTTGCTAGTAAATACGCATGCTTCTGACTTGGTGCAAAATAGAAGACACGTTGATTTTCGTAGCGTGTACGGCAGTCTATATCCCGTGTGCACCAGACCTTTAGCGTGGCAGCTTTAACGGCCTTATACCGTCTCCCGTCTAGGGACGATAAATGATGTTAATGCTTCGAGCAATTAAGACCCTCGTTCCACCGTCGCGACTGCGCGCAACTCTACCGCGATTCCGAGGTCTAATGCCACCCAAAGAGCGAGCCACAGAAAAGGTGCCTTTTCGAGCGAGATTTAACTTGTCGCAGGGGAAATTGTTATGATAACTGCAATTAATGGTATTGTCAAATAACATCAGATTCTTTAACTCCGCAGTTTATAATATATATTAAGAATCGTTTCCCTGAGACGCACTTAGTCACGGAATGAATACATCATTTCTGACCGCGCTTTAAAGTGCTGAATATTGATTCAGCACGGCATCTGAAGCATTCTTTGAATGAATTCTAGGGATTAGCGTAGATGAGTCATCAAGAGAATACCCCACCTTTCCGTCACTTAATAAACTCTTCTGTTGGCACCAGGAATCACCCCATTATTCTAAGCCAAACCCTTGGCCCAGCTCACTTCTGCACATTAGTTAATAAAGTTAACGAAAAACACTAGAAAATAAAATTCTTCTCTTTCAAGCAGCCGTGATATTTGTAATGACCAGGGAATGAAGCCGCAGCGTGTGAACCACTCCGACGAGCCAAGCTTAAAATTTTCGGCCTGAAACCTGCTAAAAAAATGCATAACGCGCTTAAAAGAAAATTTCGCAGCATTTTGGCAGCCACTCACTCACTCGTGAAACATATTTACCTAAATCACCGCAATCATTACCTCGCTCGATTGAAAAAGAACAACGTCATAAAAAGTATTTCCGCGAAAATGTAGCGCTAGGTCAAATCCACATATAGCAGAGCGCCAGTGTGCTGACAAGTATTCAATATACAAAAGCAACACAAACCTTAGGCTAATAAAAACTGCCGTATTGAGTAGGACGGAGTGTGCTTTGATTGTTCATGCTGCAAGCGCTCACGTTTTGTGCTTTCATCGCTCGAAAGAGAAGGCGATAAATGTGGCTCGTGGTATAGTCACGCCTGTCGCATCCTTTTCTAGTGGTTGCGTTTAATTATAGAGCGTAAAAAAAGCGCGCGCACTTCGGCGCGCTCATGTGTGCCAGCGAGCACATCGGGCCGGAGAGCGCGCCATTGCCTGCGAAGCGTGGCGTGCGCAGCGCGCACAGCCGGCGGGCGAGGATAATCGAGGAGGAAAACGCGGGAGTGGAGGAGAGTGTCGCCACTTTTAATATCAAGGGGCTTTACTTGGGATAATAAAAGCGTATAAGCGCGTTCCTCGGAGGCATAAAAATATGAAAATTACTAACTAAACTACTGCCATCTGGTTTTCGGGAACAACATCAAAAACAAACCTCAATAAATTATTTGTCTTACAGAAAAAGGCAATAACGCACGTAGCTGGAATCAGTTTCGCAGCCCCCACCCGTCGTTTCTTCCTTGAATGTACAATTATGTTAACATTATGCACGAATATCCATGCTGTTGTGCTCGCGCTTCCTTCCTGCTGTGGAATTCGGCGAAGTGGGGCATGGGGAGGATTCCCTGAAGACTACCGCGAGGGTGGGTGAGCCCCCTGGGGGAGACGTGAGTGCAGGACTGCCAGAGGGAACGACGACAATAGCGTCCCCACGTGTTCGAACAGGAATGCCGGAAGCAGCGACGATAGCGTCGCCACGTGTTCAACAGGAATGCCAGCGACGACCATAAGCGTATTCGTTCCGGTCCTCGCCACGACGAAGTGCGATATCAGTGTGGTCCCCTTCAGTGACGCTGGATTTGAACAATTGCCCGAGCGCCGCACCTTCGACAGAGCTTCCGCGTTCCGGTCACCAGTACAAGCTCTTTCGACACCTGCTGGGAGACAGCCTGCATTCCTATGTCATGCAGGTGCCCTCCGGGTCAACATGGGCGCGGTCCGGACGCACGTGCGCGGCCACCTGGAGGCCGCGGGGACGACAACGTGACCGGGTCTTGCTCCCTTTTCCTCGACCGAGCTGCGAAGAAACATCAGGACCGCCCTGCCGTGGGTGGTACCATCAGTGCCATCGTGTGATTGGACATCATTCTTCGAACTGTATTCCCCAACTAGGGATCTGGGGAATACGAAGAGTATTTAAGGAGTTCCTGGTTTGATACCAGGAGAGCCCCTTCTTGAGAGATACCAGAGACTCCCGACTGCCAAGAAGCTCTCTTTACTGAGAAGCACTCTCGGTTGCCCGTACTTGTACATAATGTAAATAGTCCTTGTATAAAGTTTTCTTCCTCCGATCGTCCTCGTCTCTTCTCCGGCCCAGTCACGTTACCTGAATCCCAACAACTGGTGGCAGCGGTGGGATGCTGCTACCTGAATCCCAACAATGTCCAACATTGTCGAACAAAAATTTTGAATATTGGAAAAAGATAACGTACTAATTTATGGAAATATTGAAGGTAAGAAAATATTGAAGGGGCTGTTTAACAGATTTCGAGAAAATACGGAAATATACACTGTTCTTATATAGTAATCTCATCAGGATTTAGAAAAAAATCAGTATCGCGTTTAGGGAATCGCCGATTTAACCGAATAGGACTGCAAACTGAATATACGAGGAGGAGATAGGAAATTCAAGTTCGGTTAAATCCGTGGTGGTTGATAGCATACACCTACATACATTTTACGTTGCAGTCTCACGTACGCCACATATGCAACTTGAATTCATTGCTTTCTACAGCATTCATTGTTAATAGCTTTCGACGCTGCATACATTTTGAGATAGGTCGTACATGTGATTCAGCTGGGGAGGAAGCTAAAATTTCGCCAGGATGAGTGTCCATACACCAATTATAGCGGGCTTACACCCACTCCGTCATGAACCATCATTTGCAGTACCCTTTCTTCGAGAATGCGATTCACTAAGAGCCCAAGACTTCTATTGATTAGAGTCAACAACCAGCTATATTCTTGCATGCGTACTTACAGAGCTTGTTTACTTTGGCCGGAACCATCACCTGTGGTTATCCACTACTAAGTATGCGCGACAGGAGAACAAAATTGATCACAGTATAAATTGTGCATTGATCCCCGCAATACCTGCCCTCTAGCCGTTTTGATTCCTGAAATGGAAGGGTGTCTTGTCGTTAATTTTTAACAGCCTGCGTTATTTGAACAATTATCCTCTGTAATATCTCCATAACGTGCATGCTTGTGTGTGTGTGTGTTTTTTTTCCGAGGCGCCGATTGTCGTTATTCAGCGCTCGATAGTGCGAAACCGGTCGCGTACCACCAGCCGCCACAGATGCGAGTGGTCACCGAACGGTACAATCCCCGCGCGCCTAGCGGCGGCGGAGAGTGCGACTCGCATAGACGAGCCCCCATTGTCCGCGCGCTCAGTCCAGAGCACCGTGGTCCGGAGTGTTCCGGAGGCCGTACGAAAGAGCGCGCGCCTCCCTCGAGTCCTGCCGTGGAACAGCAAAGGCGACTGGCGTAAAGCCCCTCAATGAATTAAGGGGCTTTAAACTGGCGTAGTGTTCCTGTATTAGCCGCGGGAGCATATACAGGAATACTAGACTGGCGTAATGTCCCTTGATAATATTATCAAGGGGTTTTTGACTGGCGTAGTGTTCCAGGAGTAAAGCCCCTCAATGGACTTTGAGGATGGATGGATGGATGGATGGATGGATGGATACGGCTGAACCCTTTACATCGGGCGGTGACTCAAGCCACCTAGCCATGTCTTGTGAAATTTTACTCCTGTCTTGCTTTTAGCCACCAATCAGATAACCTTCGCTTGGTTACTTCTAACCTCTTAAAATCCACTTTCCCTTCACTATTCCTAAACCCCAATGCCTTGGGTAAGTCAGCCCCGCTGCCTTCCACTGTAGGGTGAAGCCCTTTACAGAAAAGTATCAAGTGTTCAGCCGTTTCCTCCTCCTCTCCGCACGCAATGCACAAAGTGTCTATCTCCTGGTACCTGACTCTATACTTCTTAGTCCGCAAAACTCCAGTCCTGGCCTCAAACAACAAAGAACTTCCCCTACAATTATCATAGATATTTTCTTTGACAATTTCCTGTTTAAAGGTCCGGTATGTTTCTAGTGCCGATTTCGTCAGCATCCCTGTTTTCCACAAAGCTCTCTCTGTTCCTTTAACCTTTTTCTTAACCGATAATTGCTGATTTGCCCCCTTACTGCTGTCCAGATATTTGCTTGTCAATTTTCTAGTTCGCTTTCTCCATTTCGTGTCAACATTCTTTATATACAGGTATCTGAAAACTTTCCTAGCCCACCGCTTTTCCTCCATCCTTCTCAATCGTTCCTCAAATGCTATCTTACTGCTAGCCTCTCTGCTCTCGAAAGACGCCCATCCCATATCACCCTGTACCCCCTGATTTGGTGTATTGCCATGTGCTCCCAAAGCTAACCTCCCTACTCCCCGTTGCCTAATTTCCAGCCTTGCTTGAACATCTGGCCTCATACACAGGACCGCATTCCCGAAGGTCAGGCTAGGGACCATCACCCCTTTCCAGATCCCTCTTACCACCTCATACCTATTGTAATTCCACAGTGCCCTATTTTTCATGACAGCTGCATTCCTACTAGCTTTATTCATTACATATTTTTCATGCTCTGTCAGATACTCAACACTGTTATTTATCCACACCCCAAGATACTTGTACTCATTCACTACCTTTAGCACGAACTCCTGTATTCTATGCTCGCCGCCCTCTTCATTAAATGTCATGACTGCAGATTTTTCCTTACTATACTTGAAGCCTAATCTATCTCCCTCTGTACTGCATATGTCTAACAACTTCTGCAGGTCTTCCTTGTTGTCAGCCATTATCACTATATCGTCCGCATATATTAGTCCCGGTAATGTCTGTTTAATCAATTCCCCTTGCTTGAAAAAAGATAGGTTGAAAAGATAGGTTGAGGGGCTTTATCCAGGAGCTCCCTCTAGCGCCATCTAGCCAGTGCAGTCGGTACTAGTGCCTGCCTGCGTCTCGAGTGCCGCTACCTCGTGGGCAACAGATTCGTTTATTTCATTATTTGTTCTAAATCATGGAAGAAGGAAAAAAAAAGAAGAGGCCGTCACGTGACATTTTTTGAAGCCGAAATCGAGCTTGGCGCCATATTGTTCGGGCACACTTTTCTTTATTTTTATTTCTGCTCTTGTTTACGTTTCTTCTCGCGCGCGTTTTAAACCACGCGAAGGAGCCAGACTAGAGAGACTCCAGTGTGAGTGGCGCTTGACTTCTGGCCGTTGTTCATGTACGGGAGACGCCGGAAGCGTTCGTGCGAGACATCCAGCTGCTTCCATTTATTGCTCTTTGCCGCGTCGTCTCCGCGCCGTCCCCGCTCTCACGTTCGAACGAAACAGTCCGGCCTTGCACGGCCATAATCAAGTAGCATTCGGCGAAGGCACTTATCGCAACTGTGGTAAGCGCGGGAAGGAACTTATTACGGTGGCCCACCATGGTACGCCGTGTTTTTTGCCGCTTTTGCCTGCGTCGTTTTGCGAAGACGGAGATGTGTGTCCCTGGGTTCCTTCCAGGCTGCACTTTGCGAAATATACTGGTACACTTACATCCGGTTCATCCTACACTCGCACATGTTAATAGCAGGGCTAGAAGGTTAATGTCACCAGATAAGGTGAAGGACAAAAAAATGTAGTTCAGTGAAATTGTGTATAAATACACAGCTGCTGCCAAAATATAGCAGAAGAAAACAATACCAAATCTTGCATATATATACTTTGAAGAGCATGCTTTTTTGTTCTTTGTTATATAAACTGTTACACAAGGTGCCACTAAAATAGAACCTATTACTCTGTGCCATGTAACATCTTTCATTCTTTTTTTATGCTGTGTGCCTTGGATTGCACTGTGCATTTCATGATACTTCTGAAAGAACTATCCCACTTTAATGCGATGTAAAGTACTCCCTTTAAATTTAAGCTTCCTGAAAAGCTTTAGAACATGGCTACCCTGGAAGCTTTCGATGTCCAGCTTGCTGGCACGAGGCTTATATTTAAATGGCCCTCTGCACATGAGAGCATCATGAGAGCATCATCTCATGTACCCTTTGTACATGAGAGCATCATGATTTTCGAATGGACAGCTGTCAAACATGCTCATGAGGTTGTAAAAAAATCTTTATTTGTTAGAATGAATTTAGAACTTCATGCCTGAGATCTCTGAGCAAGGTTTTTCATGTTGGGATGTTTGCATGCTGTGCTCGCATAAAAGTGGTCCGTATACTGGCCATACTTCAATCACGCTCTCCGGCGGATAGCACAACCCTCTCAGTATTATGCTGAATGAGCGTGCATGTCCATGCTTTTGGCTAAGTCGTGAACAATGCTTTCATGCACGGTAACACCACAGCTTAGTGTTCAACCTGCCTTTTAATGCTGCTCTTGTTGATGAATATTGCAATCTCTATATTGTATATGTTTGGGAAGCTGGCTGTTTCAACAACGTCTTCTGCTGCAGCAGTGAGCACAAAAAGAATCATGGAGTATTTTGTTTTTGGTCTCGAACACTGTATTTTTCTTCATAACAAGTTTTCGTGTGGCTGGCCATGCCAGGAAAGCTTTCTCATGCATGCAGCAGCGAGGATTGGCAAATATACTAAGAAGTCTGAGTTCTTGACCCTGAATGCAAAACTTAGCATCATAACATATTCATAATGATGACTGCGCCAACAATGACATTTGATCCACAACTTCAAGAGCCACTCATAGAGGTGACAGAAAGAGAGAGTGCCGACAGTGGCTATAGTAGCACGGCAGGGAAGGATTTATGGGGGGGGGATGTCATCCCCATCCAAAAGACTGAAATTTTACATAGGAAAACCGTGCCGAGCCCCTATTTCTCAAAAAAAAAATTCCAAGGAATACATGTTTCATATCAGACAGCCCCCCCCCCTCCCCTCTTTAAGAATGATCCATAAATCCACCCTTCTAGCATTGCCACGTGGCAGGTTTTACATCCACAGACCTAGTTTAGTGCATGATAATTAATATACATGACCATACCTTTTCAGACTGCTTCTAGAAGTTTAGGAGTACACAGTGGCTTTAGTATAGGTTTCACAGTGCTGTGCATTATTTCAATGCTGTGTTTCATGTTTAATGTGCACAGTTGCAGCTGTACACATAAATTTTCTCTGGTTGTTGAAATACTAGCTTGTAATGCCACTGCATAGTAGCACACTTTACTTGTGAACCACCATGCAGAAAATGAAAGTCAATGTATTGAACACATCAAATTATTTTTCTGCAGCATAACTACAGGCATCATTGAAATTGAATGCACATGTGCATTCTCATTTCAATGAGTACTTTTTACCACAAATGACACTGTATAGGGCATGGGAAAAATAAACACATGTGAGAAAAGGCACCCAAATTCAGTTCGAGCTTCATTACGCAGTGAAAGCTCAGAACAATAACGTTCATACTATTAATACGCGAAGGGTGGCAAACGAAACCATATGGGGAGTTAAAACATTTTCGCTGTCATGAAGTGCGAAAATGCTTCGCCTTTCTCGCACTTTTTTCTCATGACCTCAACAAAGCAATTGCTGAACCTGCTACAAGAAACGGATCTAAAAACAGCGCGCGACCAGAAATACAGACTTGATCTTGATATGAACGATATGAACACATGAGCCCGGCACGTCCCAAAGGCAAATAGCTCGCACGACACTTCAAACAGGCATGCGGCAAAGTTTCTATATACTAAGAACAAAGCGAGCGCAGCTGCTTCCTTGGCAATATCGCTCTCCGCCCATGTCATGAACCCCGCCGCTCACACAAGCGCAATCGTCGAAAAACAAAAATACCAGTTGTATTATAACCAACACCAGTTGCAATCGCTGGAGCGTTGCAAGAACACGCATAACTAACTGTTGATCGAAACGGGAACGCGAATAGCGCACGGCACGCACAAGACACAAAACGTTCGCACAATACGCCGACGACCGCTCTGTAGTGCACGCCGTTTCGAATCACTGGTGAACGAACAGCGCGAATGCTCCTTTTAGTGAACAGCGGCGGTCTCCCGACGGCTCCGAGCAGCGCAGCAGTAGACGTCGTTGAATGGTTGTCGCCGAAAACGTTCAAATCCGGGCACGCAACAACAATTTTGCACTAAGATATGGTTGAACGCCGACAACGTCAGCCTGTGAGCACCACCAAAAACATAAACTCGAGCAGTTAAAGAAAGTACGCCTGCGCCGCACCTCAAATGGTACACCGCGGCCGGCTGCTGCCGCCCGGTTTGTAAACAGCAACTACAACGCCGTTGCTAAGCTGCCCGAACAAGATGACCTCTCGAGCGAGAGAAACCACGTGACTTCCTCCACACTTTTCTCCCATGTTGTTGTATGGAAAGGTAAAGCCTCTCAATGGAAAGGGCCTCTGCTGAGTTTTCCTTCCTCCATGTTCTAAATCTAGTCAGTGCAGTAAAGCGCTGGCGCTGAACCGAGACCGAAACTGGCAGTACAAAATCGTTTGAAGAAAATTATACAGAAAAAAGATTAGTACTGCGCGAATCAGACAAGACAGGAGAATAGGAACAAACACGAAACAGGCGACTAATAGAACGCAAGAACGTTATACTTCGTCAAAATTATTCACACTGCTCACTGTTGTTTCGAGCTCACTTTCATGATTACTTGGTATGTCTCGCATGGCCGCGTCCGGGCACACCATGGAGGGAACATAAGCAAAGAGTAGTTCAGCTGGAGGTAAATGCGATGCACCATGATGCGGGCATTCCTCTCGTCCCTGTAAGCCATGCTGTCGGCAGGTTTTGGTTGGTTTTTTTTTTGGTGGAAAGGAAATGGCGCAGTATCTGTCTCATATATCCTTGGACACCTGAACCGCGCCGTAAGGGAAGGGATAAAGGAGGGAGTGAAAGAAGAGAGGAACAAATAGGTCCGTAGTGGAGGGCTCCGGAATAATTTCGACCACCTGGGGATCTTTAACGTGCACTGACATCGCACAGCACACGGGCGCCTTAGCGTTTTTCCTCCATAAAAACGCAGCCGCCGCGGTCGGGTTCGAACCCGGGAACTCCGGATCAGTAGTCGAGCGCCCTAACCACTGCATTGCAGACATGGCGTGACAGAGGCCACTGACCATTTGGATACGTAACATGCTTTCACCGCTACAAAAAAAAAAAACTCAGAGTCATAGTCAGATGGACAGCAACGTGAACGGGCACCTCCCATAAAAACATTGGCCTATTCCGGAAACTTCCGAAACCGAAACTTGGTGAAGGAAGCTCGCGTCATGCGGCGGCAAGCTCACAAAGTTCAAAGGAAATGAGAGAGAATCGACGTTTGCACAAAAAAACAGCACAAAGACAACTTCAACGTTTATATGTGGAATCGTGGCGGGAAATGGCAGCGGTTGTTGCAGCACGTGGGTAGCCACCCTAACATAGGATTGTGTATTGAAGTAAACTACGCAGTATGGTGCTTGCTTGTCGTCACTGTGTTGATGGACTGCGCCGTGCACCGAGAGGTCGGATGAATTCTGCGCTCAAGGACCCTCGTGGCCGGCTGTGCCAGCGCCTTTTCACAGCGGCAGGTGCCTCCAGCCAACGCTGCTCCAGCTGTTGTTTTGTCGGGGGACGCCTTCTATCACGGTCAGTGAACTTGAATCCAAACTTCGCGCTAAGAAGTGATTTCGTATTAGAATGTGTCAGTCATGTTGTGGAACCTAAACGATTGGCTTTTTTTTTGGTACCATTTATTGGAAAAGGCTCATGCTTCATTTCTGCTTTGTGTGTGCGTGGTGTGAAGTGGCGAAGAAAATGTGCGCCACGGAACGATTTCGAAGCCTGTTTCTGAGTGCTCTTGCATTGCAACACGTGGAACAAAGGTGGCCGAGGCAGAGATTTTGAGAGTTATGACGAAAAGGGATCCGTGCATTGGATTGGGAAGCATTTATTGTCAGCACTGAGCCCTACGTGGCCCCATGGCTCTCGGCGAACTTGTCAGCCGTGCAGAGTTGGACGGCTTGGCATGTCTGGTTCGACGAGGCCCATGCAGGGTGCGCGTGCGCGTCGTTTATTTTTCGCAGCACCTCATGCGGGCGCATTCGGGCTAGCCTCGCGCTTTCAGTTCTGAGCGGTGGCGTGGTGAATGGGAGACCTTACATCCCCGTTGTGGTGACTAGAGAGGGAGGTGGCAGGCAGGGTAGCCAGGTCCTCGGGAAAGAAAAGCGCCAAAAATTTCTGAAAAGTAGCCAAAAAAGTCGCCAACTGGGACAAACATTCCATTTAGTAGCCAAAAAAGTCGCCAAGGTAGGAGAAAACGAGAATTATTAATATTTTTTTTACATCGATACATGTGCTAAAGAGTTTCTCCAGACAAAAAGATGTTTTACTATGTGTTAACCGAAATTACCGCTGTTTAGGTCAATCAGAAGTGAAAACACCCCGCATTCCAGGTGGCTGCAAGGAAGAAAGACGCTCATTATGGGTGACCGAAAGTAAAAATGCCTCCATTCCGGATGCTCACGAAGTAGGTGCTTTATTGTATTATCCACTACGGTGAAGACGATTCAGGATTTGAGACCGGCTGGCTTTTTCAAAACTCCTACCTTCACGCGCCATCAAAACAGCGCTGTTCCGGCGATGAAAATAATCGAGTATGTGCTTAGACAGCGCGAAGGCATGCAGAGGAAGGCGCTCGTAGCAAAGTACAACTTTCCCTGTCAATTCTTCGCGACACGGGAAATCGATAAGACAGGTAGTTTTTATGTAAAAAAAGGAACAAGGCAAAAGTTCTTTATTTTTCTGCTGTATATACGTACTGTGGATAACCCAAAAATAAAAAAAATGTTATCACATATTCTTGTGTAAATATTGGTTAAAATGACTAGTTCATCCTGCTGACGGATGTAAAATGACTAGCAAAAAAGACTTGACCAGATACAATATTGCGAGGCACATTGTAAAACACACAAATGAACTAAAGCCAATGCAAACACCAAGTCAGCATTGTCACAACTCAGGTGTAGATGCTGTTGTTAACTTTTTCTACCATTTCGCGTGGCACTTCAAACGTAGAGCTGGTGGCGCCCTTTAGGCGCAATCCAAACTTTATCTTCAGGATAGCAACAAGAAGTCCGTTGGACATTCTGTTTCGTAAGTCACTCTTGGTCAGTGTCACAGCAGAAAACACCCGTTCTGCCTCTGCGTTAAACAAGGGTAGGACGAGTAGCTTCATAACCCCTTCTGCGATGTCTTTCATGGGATTCTGACCCGATGGATCCCGATACTTATGAATTGCACTCCAAAACTCGATTGCAGGCATATCTACATTGACACTCTCAACCTGCCGCATGTACCTGACTTGCTCCTCAATCCGGTGCTCCGGGCAAGAGAACAGATCGCGTGGCAAAGTTTTAAGTCCCTGCATAGCATGCGGGCCTAGAACTGACTGAGGAGAGATAACTCTCAGTTTGCGCAGCAGCGACGAAGAGTTCGGGAGGCGCTTCTGCAAGTCGGACGAGCAAGCTTTAATAAAAGCAAAGCATCGCCGTTTCAAGGACTGCTGTTCCTCGGTGCTGAGGTTCATTGCACGGACGTAGTCAAGAAAACTGCTGCCTAAATCGGCGTCGTTCAGGCCCAGGTAGATGGATTCCAGGTTTGTTAGATCCAGATCGCAAAGGCTGCAGTCGTCATGCTCTCGTAGCACACACGGCTTCAGGATCCTGGACAGAAGCCGCTTGAAAAGTCTATGCAGCTCTTCGAAGATTCCCAATGGATCAACGTCTTCCCCTTGAAAGAGCTTGTTTACTCTTCTCAAATCAGCAAGGATCGGTTCCAGAAACAGAAAGCATGCATAGTTCCTCTCATCGACATACATTTCCTTAAGAAGGCGGACAGTGTAGGTTTTTTCTGAAACACCTAAAAAGTGTGTCTTGAGAGGGCCATATTGCGACAGAATGCGTTCAGTGCAGTCTGCTATCGCCAACCATCTTGTGCCTGAAGGGGAAAGGATCTTTAGGGGCTCAACCCTCTCTTGGTCTGCACTGCTCTCACAGTAGAGACTCCTATAGGCGCTTTGCCTCGTGCTGCTGTGAGCAAAGTAGTTGTGAGTTTCTTTAACCATGAATTCAAGGCTTGCTGGCATTGCCTCCATCGCCTTTGACGCGACAAGGTCCAGAGAATGGCAAGCACACTTTACAAGTGTAATCGATGGGTTGTCGTCCTTCAGTTTCCTCCACAAAGAATTGTTGCGGCCGCACATCGTGTTTGCCCCGTCAGTAGCTAAACCAACGCAGTCGCTTAGCTTGAGTGAATTCTCGCGAAGGATTGCTTGCACTGCGTCATATATGGTATCCGCTTTTCCGTCCTTTGCCTCCTTGAAATCAAGAAAAGTGGTAGTGATTCTGCTCGCTATATCGCTGCAAAAGCGAACTGAAATGCTCACAACCTTTTTCGCTGAAACGTCGGTTGATCCGTCCACCAAAAGGGAGTAAGGCTTCCCTGCAATGTCGTCCTTCAGTATTCCAGAAAAATATGGCGCGATAACCTTTGTTATCAGCGCTGTGCACTTGGTTCTTTGCATTACGAGGTTACATCGCAGCTCACCCCTGAGAAGTTTGGTAAGCTCATCCACACAATTGATGGGCATATGGCAAGCGGTGAATATAGCAATCTTGAGAGCGCACCTTTTTTCGTCTGCATCAGCCGTCAAGGCCGGCGCGATCGCATCCTGCAGCCTTTGCTGGTAACTTGGTGCCACTCTGTTACGGTGCTTCCCTGTCTCAGCATGCTTTGCGAGATCTGCGTAGTGGGCTCTCATTTCACAGTTGCAAAGCTTGCACCTTGCAGATGTGTCGCTGCCCTGAACAGGCGCGATCCAATCTGAAACACATTAACAAAGACGCATGTGAGACTAGCGCGCACAACATGTCACCATTTGAAAACTATAGGAAGTGTGGTAATCATACTAATCATTTCGAAGACATTCTTACCTTTCAGTTTCGGGTCGTCCATCCACTGTTTCCGGAATACCCGGCGGGCACTTGCGTGTTTCCCCATAGCGAAACCTCAGCGCACCGTTCTTTCGCACCCGCTGGACCACAGTCACTTGTCTCCGGACTTTTCTTCCTCGGTGTTCCCGCCAAAAATCGCGTGTGTCATGTACATATGCCTACTGGTGCCTCTTTCCGCTTCGTATAGCAACCAATTCTATTTTTAAAGTGCATGTAACATGTCGGTAAAACTCAGTAGTATACGAATTATTAGCGAAAAAAGTCGCCAAAAAGTAGCCAAGTCGCCAACTTCAAATTTTTGTCGCCAGACGCCTCTAAAAGTAGCCAATTTGGCGAGAAATCGCCAAACCTGGCAACCCTGGTGGCAGCTTCAGTGCGGGCGAGTTGAAGCAGGCATTCAGGACGCAGCGGCGGCGCTGCTGTCGGCAGTTAGATCGCCTCGCAGGCAAGATGCGCAGAGGTATGCAGAGGCGCGATCGGTCAGCCCTCATCGCGGCATTTTATGCACGCGCTTAGACTGCGCCTCAGTTATTGTTTTTGCATGCTGTATAAGCTTTTTTTTTGCAGATTTATGTTCTCTGTGCAAACTATACTGGGAAATAAAATTACGGACATAACCTGGACGCGTGAAGCGCAGAGCTGAAGCAACGGACAGAACCTGATCAGCTAAAGGATATGAAGGTCACTTGTGGACTTAAAAGATTGCTTGTATTTTATTTTTGTTGCCTATAACTTTTTTTAACTGGTCATGGATCAGTGCATCCGTTTATGGAGTCTACTTATCAAGACACTTGTAGCCCACTGAAAATAAATGCATAGCGCCGCGGGAGACTGCAGTAGTACAAGCAACGGTCAGAAAAAGAAACCTTTATTTACATTAAGGCATTTGCAGATCACAGAACTTTTATTTACATTGAGGCATTTGTAGATCACAGAAATTGAACAATATATGTACAGGCAACAAAGCAAACTATGTAACACGTTGTAGTTTTAGCAGCCGCACCTTCTCTCTTTTTCCTTGTCTGTTTTTGTTCTCAGCCTGAACAAGGAAATGCAATCTTGTAATGGCATAAAATTTGATTACAGAATTCGTCACCTCTTTGTTGTGTTCAGGACAGCCAACAAAGTTCAGCTGATTTTTTCCCAAGCATGATACAAGATCCATAATGCTGTTTGCTTTGAGCTTGTTAAAGGTGAAACAATGGGTAAATGAATCCTCCATCTTCAAGATGAGGGTTTCAAGCTCCTTGGAAAGATACAGCAACCCTCCTCTGTCCACCTCCATAGTTAAGCAGGCTTCATTCGGACCGTCAGATCTAGTGGCTGAGCAAAGCAATGATTTGGCACAATCCTCACACTTTGTCTTCTTTAACATCTTGCGGGCAACATATCCAGCCACATAATATGTGATGCGGGCATCACTCTTGATTGAAACAAGACAAGTGTGGTCGGGCAAATTGTTGGTGCTTTTAAGCACATCGTGCACTTCGTTAAGGCACCCAATGTCCATGAGCTCATCGAGCTTGTTATTTATGTTGTTTGACGCACCGGCGTCGGCAGACAGCAAGCTCTTGATCATGCCTGGAGAGACATTTCCGCCTGCAGGTGCCTTCGCCAAGCTGCAAAATGCGAGGCAGTTTACGGAAAGCAAAAATTGTGTTGGTGTTGGGTGATCATTGCATCCAGACATTTGTCGCAGGATTCCAAACATATTTTCTAAAGGGTCTTGACTTAAACGAGCAGTCATCAGGTATTTGTAACCAAGCTTGCCAGTAGCATAGTCAAGGAGGGATATAGTACTGGCAAGGGTTACTCGAAGACCCTCTGCGGTTGGACCACTAAGAAAGCCCAGTTTGCCGACTTTTGCTTCCCAAGTATCTATGTATACCAGGAAGTCTTTGACAGTCAACAGGCTTCCAGAATTTGGACGCATAGCATCCTTGCTGCACCTGGATGTCATCGCAGCAACGAGTTTGCGCATTCTTTTTGTAAAAGCTACAGTAGCAGTAGTTGACCCAGTGCCGCACATGCTTTCCACTTGTTCTTTATATGTATAAAGGCCCTTCAGAACTTTGTCGCTGAAAAGAGCACAAGCAAAATTTACCTTCATTTTTTCAAAGCCATTTGGCTCAATCACCGCCCGTGTAACATGTGGCATTGCTCAGAGCCTCACAACGTCTCTGTTGTCACACTTCCATGCCTCCTTGATGACAACCATTCTCACCCTCCCTTCTGGTGTTTCAATGCCTTTTGAAACAACAGAGTTGCGGACGCACTTCAGTAGATGCGGGAAATCAGAGAGAAAGTGTAAACTTCTCCCAGCATCTGCAGAGTGCTGCACCTTGCATACAGTCCGCTTTGCTGACCCTTTCACCCCATGTGCATGCCACATGCTTCTATTCCATGAGGCACCGTCTGTGGTGACAAAGTCCACGATAAGGCCGGACCTCTCTGCAGCTAGCGTGGCATCAACAACAATCCTTGAAAGCAGATCTGCCTTCACGTTACTGTGTGAGCCAAATACTCCAAGGATTTGCTGGAAATCTCCAGAAAACGGCTGGAAAAGCACTACCAAACCATGATCGCAGGTCTCTTGGCTCTGGGTTTGTGAAGAGTATGCACCAAGGTCAACAAACCCTTCAATAATTCCTGTGCTGGTTACCTTTAAGTTTTCAGACAGTTTCATTTCATCTATTAAGATGCCTCCATGCCAATGATACTCATCCATGCCTTTAGTCTTTTCCGCAATTGCACTGAATATGTTTTCATTGAAACCAAAGCTGCTTTTGTAATTCTTTGTGTATTTTAGGAGGCAGCTTTTACTTGGCAGAACCATTACTTTATGTTTACGAATGTGTTCATACAACTTGGGGCTCTTCATTCTCATTACAATACATTCAAGAAGCCACTCTTCATTGTACTTCATCCCCTGAGTGCCTTTCCTCCTGGAAGCATCGAAGCATACCTTCACCTGCTGCTGTTGCAATAAGGGTAAAGCAGAAATGCTTTGCTGAAGGTTCGAATGTGAAATGGATGCATTCTCTTCCTTCATAGTTTTCAAAGAGCATGCCAGTTTTCGCACCTTCTTCCTTTCGCAACGAAGCTGCATGTTACGTGTCACCAGCTTTTTGAACACAGTCAAACGATTATTTTTTGCCCTCATCCTTCGATAGGAGGCTTGATAAAAGGTATCTGCACTGAAGGCACGGTCCTTCATTCTGTGATGCGCCGAAGCATTTCGCACTGTGCAGCCTGGCTCCATGAAATCTATACTTGACCTGGCCAGTCCTGGGAAATTTTTCTTCCGCCAAGTCCTTCTCTAATCCCGCGCAGGAATTCATTTCGTTTACAGAGCGAAGGAGGCCTTCCACACTTACAGCGTCAAAAACAACCACTTTCTTTACAGATACACCCTGAACAAACACTGAACAGTGGTAGCGATCTCCGTATGCAGAACACAACACGAGTTTTCTGAAGCACAAGCTATCGTTGTCTGGCGCGCAAACGTTAAATGCGACTGTTTCCGGCATTCCGGCAATAAGGCTTTTCGACCAGTACTCGGTCGGTAGGTTGTCTCCGCTAAGATGCTCCAGCTCTCGTAGGTTACATGTGTCGTGAACCGCTGTTTCGCCAGTACTCGCATCGTCGAACGAAGTTGCCTCCTGTGGCGAATCGTCACTTACTTTCCTTTTCTTCCCCAGAATTTCTCCGCTGGATGTCTTAGACTTTCTTTTCGGTGGTAGTCGTTTGGACAAATAAGATGGTGTGTTGGGAAACAACGTGGGTACAGCGTCGTCACTGAGGCAAGGCCGGCCACGAGGAATCTTCACCACCTCTCCATTCACAACGTGGGTTTAATCCCGTACGATGAATCTTTCATCGAAATGCAGTTCGCAGAGCACCGACGATTTCTCCAAGGGCTTGTCCGCGCGAGGAATCACTCTCTGCCACGCTCGAAACTTCTCCTCGTCATTTGGCACTGAAAAAACGGAGACTTTGTTTCCCTTCTTTCTTGCGGAAACATACCCCGTCGTGCACCCAGGGGCAAAACAATGAGTCTGGCGCTTTGAATTCGCAGCCATCTGCAGTCATTACAGCACACGACCTATTCACAAGACAGGCGGGTGAAACAAACACAGTTTGCAGTCCGACGAACGAGATGAGAAGCTGCAAAACAAGACCACCGACCGGGCTCCACGCCTTCGCCAGCCCACGCCGCGGGAGAGCATGCATCTAAGAGAGAACTTGCGTGCCACCTGGTGTCGTCATGAACTACTGCTGCCTGCGCCGCGCGCGCCGCTGGCCGCAAAGCTCTTACCTCCCAGCTTCTAGTCACCATATCCCCGTCTCGTGTTCCTGGCATTGTTCAGGTTAGCCTGCATTCTGATGGCTTGTGCGTTTATATTTTTTTACGCATCTTTCTGCGCTTCAACATGAGCCCAGTCGTGTACTGGTTAATGATTTTCAATTATTGGGAAATTATTGCTTCTCCTCATACAAAACCCAACGTATTGCAGATCGCGCTTCGAAATTTATTTTGAACGGCTGATTTTCCACACGTAATGCCAGTCAAGCATGCAGATATTAACGCCGCATAAAATTCCTGCAGGCAGCCGCCAGGCACTTAGCTTCCATTTAAGGGAGACTTAGATTTAAAACTTCTAACCTATGGGTATGCATTGGTAGATGTTGCACTCCTGCATGACAGGTGCAGGATATGCTTGGTGGTTTCCCTAGTCCAAGTGTTAAGTTCATGGCTGCTCTGGAGAGGAGACTAGAGCAGAAATAATCTTCTGCCGCTGCCTCTCATGCTTTCAAGCCTTCAGATTTGATTGAACCAATAGCAGTGCTGCATTTTTCTTTGTATAACGTGTTAATGTAGGTCAGCTTTGCGTACAAGGCTCGACACGTAGGCCTCCTTATTATTTGTATTGCTCAACACACATTGGTCTCTTCAGTGGAAATTCTAGCTTAATGACTGCCAGTTCTCTTTTCTCAGTTGGACGAGCCTTGTGAAACATCATGTTAGTGTTTTGATCACGTGTGGCAGGTCCTTATGTCACGCTGCAGTACTTAAGCAGAGATATGTCAGGTAGTTACTGTCTTGGCAGGGATGTACACATTCGCTACTTAACAAAACTGTTGTTCGAGGCAAGAAAGCTGCTCACGTGGATTTTTGCTCAGTTCTCATCTTTGGGTCTTTTCACAGAGCTGATAGTTAGCATGATTAAGAACAACCTGGAAGATTTTGTGAACTGCATTGTACTGTTGATGTGGATGGAAATGTTGGAGAGCTTACTCGATGTCGCCACTTCTGTTTTAGGTTTCTGTGTATACGTTTGTGTCAAGAAAGCGCCCGTCAACCGTTGCGTTGACGGGGCAGTCATTTGCTCTGTTGTCAGGCAACCCTAAATCCACCTCATGCAGTAGAAGCCCACTTGTCATGCTTTTTTGGGGGGGGTGGGGGGGGGGGGGGGAGCGACATGAGCTCTGGTTAAGTTCTGTCATCACATTATTGACCACCTCTAGAGTAAAATACACAGAAGTAGGCCTTGTATATCACTCCAGCGTGGTTACGCTTACACTTCATGTAGCAAATGCTCAATGCTGCAAGCCTTTATTCATCAGAAAAAAAAAAACCCTTACATCCTATCCACACACAGATTCCATACAATACAAACTTGCCAGAAACTGTTCCACTGGAGTTAATTGAGATTATCATGCATGTTAGGATAGTGAAATGACAAACTCACTGAGGTTCTTGCGACAGTGCTCCAACCTGCAAGTGAATTTCTGCAATGTGTGTTTGCTAAGATGCCATATTTGCACGCAGTGTCATTCGTCAGGGTCCC
The DNA here is from genome assembly GCF_052857255.1 of Amblyomma americanum. Lineage (NCBI taxonomy): Eukaryota > Metazoa > Arthropoda > Arachnida > Ixodida > Ixodidae > Amblyomma > Amblyomma americanum. Next base: position 68,945,295 of record NC_135500.1, read on the forward strand.
AGCCATTTGTCACAGCCTGATTCACTGTCCCAGCAGCAGCTACTGCTCTCATTCAAGTCAGTGCTTGTGTCCAAATTATGGTCCAAAATTGAAATTTATGTCTGGAAGCCTCACTACACTACTGCCGACCTATTGTTTGGCTGTGTACATGCGTGCAGGGTTTCTGGGAGCTAATTGGTCTTGGATGAACTTTGCTTTCTTTTTTTCTTGGGCTGTATTCTGGTCATATAAGGCATCAAGGTGCACAACATTTCCACCATCTCGGAATGTGCATATCTTCCTGTTAACAAAGCGCACTATTTTACGTGTTCCCACTGCATCTCACGACCCATCATGTGGACAAAGGTGTGAGCATTATATATCATTGCGCATGAATTCCACATAGCTTTTTGTACTCTTAGAAAAGCTGAACCGTGGCTTTTTTCACAACCTATATTTTCTCCATTGGCCTAGATCATTCTACATAAAAGTGCGTTATGTTCACAAACTTCATCCACTTCTTGTAGTACACCTTGGGTAGAACTCTTTCCACAGAACTGGGGAGCCACTTCTTTCACTTAATGGCGCGTTCACACTTGGACATCCGGCAGCGAGAGGGAGCGGAATCCGCGGCCTCCGAAATGCTGTCTCGTTCATACTGCGTCGTCGCTGATCGTCTGTGTGTCGTCTGCTCACGGTGTACACAGATGTGGCAAGAGGTTAATCGATGCTGTCTACATACCAAAAACCGTATGCACGCTTGCGTACGCTAAATGCAGCTATTTTGTCGGACGTTACGCCATTTCTAGCATTCTCAATTTTTAAACGCCTAGTGGCGCTATCTGGTGGTTAGGAGAGGAATCATTGCTGTTAACAAACCGACGCCCCCTCTTAAGCCTAAAAGGGGAAGAATCATCACCCAAAATAGAAATTAAAGCAAATTTATCGCTCAAACGTGTTCTTATGGGCGAGATAAGACAAAGCGAAAGACCGCTGGCTCTTTTATGGCCAGTGAACGCGCTGAAAAAGGCAGTAACAGCGACGAATTCAGTCCGAAGCGAGGCGCCCTGCATCGAAGGGCACCGCCATGTTTGTCGCCGCGGGTACTCACCTTCCTATTGGCTGACGAGATTCGGCGGATTTTTTTCCGGCGGCAGAATTCGGTCCTGGACCGATCGGCCTTTCCGCTGGGTATTTCGGCGGAATCTTTGCCGCGGCAGCGGATTCCGCTCGCTCTCGCCGTCGAAAGTCCAAGTGTGAATGTGCCATAAGATGTCTTCCAGAACTTTATTTCTGAAAGTGACTGCACAAGCCTGTTTATCTCCCACTTTGGAGTCAACTGTTTCAGCTTGTCATTTATCTGGGGCAGATAACACCAGATACTGTTTGCTTAGCAACCTCTGTGCCAACTACATAAATGCTGTGGTTCATAAAAACCCATTACACACAGTGTGCATGTAGTCAGCCATGAAAGATTTAGAAAAGCTGAAGAATGCCATCAAAAATATAATGCTAGGACCTCTCAGGCCCTTGTGAGACTTGCCCCTCTTGTGCATTTTTTTGGCTAGCTTTGCAAAGTGTTCTTAAGGTTAATTTTGGGCAGGCATGACCGTAGTAACCACCTTTTTCAGTTACTTCCCCACTCCACTCACACCACACACACCCATGAGCATCATTGAATTGGTGCGTGTTCATTACTATGCAGCGCGCTACGCTGTCCGCACTACATTGCCCAGGGTAAACGCGACATATCCCGTAGCAAAAAAATTTTGTGCTAAAAATGTATTTCAAACACATTGTATTTATTTCGTATTTATTTCGTATTTTTTTGTCCCTATAGTTGAAAACCACTATTATTGCTTTTTATATACGCTAGAAGTACAACCATGAAGTGTCTTAAAAATATATCAAAAATACAACTTTTGCCCACTCAATATGTTTATGACACATTAAAAACATACTTCTTTCAGATCAGCTTACTATGAAGACATTCCAAATGTACCACTAATAGAGTGGTAGGCATAGTTCAAAAGCATTTTGAATGTACTTATGACCTATTTTTGAGGCTGGGAGGAAATATACTAAAAATATGTCGAAAGCATAAATTTCTACCATCCTTTGAATATGCTCAAAATGCACCAGAAATAGCATGGTTATATTTTTGAGAGCATTACAAACCTATTGCAAGTGTATTTTCAAAGGTAAAAAAATTGCGAAAAATACACCAGAAATACGAATTCAATACCCTTCCATAACATTAAAAATGCACCACCAAGCTAAATTAATTTATGAAAAATGCACCATAAATATGAATTTAATACATTTGCAGTACATTAAAAATGCACCACAAACCTAAAAAAATGTATGAAAAATGCACCAAAAATGTATATTTAATACTGTTGCATAGCATTAAAAATGCACCACAAAGCTAAAAAAATGTACGAAAAATGCACCAAAAATGTAAATTTAGTGCTGTTGCAAAACATTAAAAATGTACCATGAAACTAGAAAAAATGGACAAGAAATACACCGGAAATACATAATTTAATACTGGTGCAAACCATTCAAAATGCACCAGACATCTTGAAAGCCGGCGACCAAGAAACACAAAAAGGACGATACTTGCAAAGGTATCAACAAGACCGCTGTCACTGTTTTCTCAAGGTGCATGTTGCATGGGCTTACTTACCTTTTCTTATATCCATCCGTCCACCAGGCAGCCATTTTACAAAACTAGACTAAATATGAGACTTTCACCTAGTGAAGATAGCACTAGGTACTCCTTTTCAATAGCGTGATTGTTTGTAGAGAAAATTCAATTTGAAACTTGATATTACAGAGCATACCGCAAATGCCAAAGCTTGAAACGGCATCATGCATTCTATTCCAAAAGTGTGAAATTTATTCGCAGATACGACTGCTGTGCCTTCCAGCCTGTAAACGTAAACAACCGCAGACAGTCCATTCCATGCATTCAGAAACTAGAGGAGGGTTCGTTCCTAATACACTTAGTGAATGACAAATCAAAAATAGTGTCATCTGAGCTGGAGTCAGAAGCTGTGATGCCTGAAGAGCGCCATCTGAAATGGTGATGAGGGCTAAGCCAACAACCTGGCAGCCATTTTACAAAACTGGTCTAAATATGAGACTTTCACCTAGTGAAGATAGCACTAGGTACTCCTTTTCAATAGCGTGATTGTAGAGAAAATTCAATTTGAAACTTGATATTACAGAGCATACCGCAAATGCCAAAGCTTGAAACGGCATCATGAATTCTATTCCAAAAGTCTGAAATTTATTCGCAGATACGACTGCTGTGCCTTCCAGCCTGCAAACGTAAACAACCGCAGACAATCCATTCCATGCATTCAGAAACTCGAAGAGGGTTCGTTCCTAATACACTTAGTGAATGACAAATCAAAAGTAGTGTCATCTGAGCTGGAGTCAGAAACTGCGTTGCCTGAAGAGTGCCATCTGAAATGGTGATGAGGGCTAAGCCAACAACCTGTAATGGCAATCATGATGGAGCTTTCAGTTTCTCACCTGATCCCGATGTGCATATAATCGACCCATTTACGCAGAAAAAAGGATGCACGCAAGAATCTGGAAAGAGTACTTCAGCAAAGAGCATGCTAAGTGAAACATATACTTCCTCCCACAGTTCTTCATTGATGTCCTAAAAGAGTGTGTTAGTGGCTCTTTATTAATAAAATAACAATGGAAGGGAGAGATGTTGCTAGCCGTGATGTCCCAGCAAATCGCACTTCGTGGTCGTCTTCTATTTCCCCAAGGGAAAAGAAACAGACGGCCACACATCACATACTGCAACACACATCACCCTTTGACATTTTAAAACGTAAGCACCGAACAAGACAGAAGAAGTTTTCTTTGATTTCTTACCAATCGCTCCTTGCAAGTTTGCTCGGCAGGCACGTAGCCTTCGTTCAAATTTTTCTGTGCACTTAGGTCAATCGCACAGTAGCTTGATTTTTAGACGCCGCGTAAAAAACAATAACATTGCGTGGAATTGGCCGCTTTGGCTGCTTTCATGCCATGGAGGAAGGACTCTGTTTCGTACAAAGCGGCTCGTTGACATTTTACCGTCGTGAGTGCATCCCCTCGGCACCAAAAGTTACCCTCCAGAGAATTTAATAACACAAATTATGCTTTTTGTGTTGCTTAATATTTTCTAACCTTAAACGCAATGTTTTGGCAAAATAAAATATTAGTTATTTTGATCGCTGTGTATTTCTGAATGCTTTTTACAAAAGTTTAGCAGACGGTCTCTCGCCGTGCAAATAAATGCTCTCGGGGTGGTACCCTGATGTAATTGGCTGATTCCTCATTGCGTCAAGCGGTGACGTCTCATAGTTTCGCCATTTTGATGTCACTGTCATTAACTTTTGACAGAATTTGTGACAGTTACGTGATACGGCCTCTGCTGTCTTAATCATGTTGATGAGTACACAACAATTCCTGACGTCATTGTGACTGAAAGAAGTAAATTTAAAAATTAGGAGCACATTTAAGCTTTGCCTTAAAGTGACCTTGGAATGATTTTGATGGGTGTACTCTAGAGCAACAAATGTGTAGAGGTGGCCTTTGTGTGTATTGTAGTCAAATTTGAAACCTCTGCATGAACCGTATAATTTAGAAGTAATTGTTAAAAACCGCTACTCACAGTAGCTTGCAACCGATTAGGGCAATGCTCCTCACCGTGGATCCCCTATCCCGATGACGTGTTGGCAGACTGGGCGAGCTTGAAGGCTGGCGCTTTTTCTCACTGACGTGTGATGTGTGAGGTGTGTCGCTCTAATCAGTTGCGAGCTACAGTGGTTCCACGCAGAGATTTCAAATTTGACTTGAATACCCACAAAGCCCACCTCTGCAGATTAGTTGCAGTAGAAGATTCCCATGGAAATCATTTCAGGGTCCCTTTAAAATTAGATGCGATAACGAATTTGCCTTTTTAATTTTTTTTAATTACTATAACAGTGCATATCCCCAAGACGCCTTACGGCCATACACCAAAACATGTTCACTTGGTGCCCCTCTGACACGCTTGAACCAACAACCCTTTGTGGCATATTTGTTAAGTGCCTGCCTGGCACACAAAGGACCTAGGTTCGAACCCCAATGGCAGCGAATTTCTTTTCGTTTGAAACTTCTGGGAATATTTTCGCCAAGTTTGTGAGGCCTTGGTGTCAATCCTAAGTCACGGCAACGGCTTTTTGACCGAACGAGCTGTATACGCTATTGTGTAAAATTGAGTGCGATGTCACTGCACTACTGTGCAATGCTGTGTGCAGTGTGAAACAGACATAAGCAAATATTTTTTGGGACTGTAGGACTGTATGAATGTTGTGTGAATGAAGTATATGTGCATTTCACATTTTGTAACGGGCACCAGATGGAGTCTGGGGCATAGCTTCCGCAGTGAAAGTGGCGATCACTAGATTAGAACGCGGAGGTTTCTGCTGTGGTTCTGTTCTCAAACATGGCAGATGCTATGATGTCAGCACAGCCCACATGTTGACGGCCCATAGGAAATGTATATGTCAAGCTTTCTTAGGTGATTCCTATGTAGCTAGGCCAGTTCTGCAGTTTTGCACAAAATCTGTTTCTGTGCCCGGAAAAAATGTTTCGCTTAAACTTGGTGTACATGTGCACCTGTGGTAATAGTTGGCCACATGTGGTCCTGGTTTGTTTCACAAAATCACATGTTCGTTTAGTCGACTGCAGTACGCTAACAAATGAAAAGCCATTGTGCTGCAGTTAATCGCCATGCATGATAGCAGTCTTGGTACTCATGGGTTGACTATACCGCACTACTTTCCGGTTCTGGTTCTTTCCGCAAAAGTTAAGGTTGGAGCAGATACTTGGAAAGATTTGTACTTTCCTATGTGACTCCTTATTCAAAGATAAGAAATTTCTCCCTCCGATTAACAACTTCTTGGATTGCAAAAGCATAAAACAAAACAACTGTAATGCTCCTACACGTTCTTATGTTTCCGCACTCATAGGAGACAACGCAAATGTAGATTCCATTAGTCTTCAAGACTTGCTCAGCCAAGATCGTTAGACATCGGCATCAGTGCTGTTCAAGTTATGCAAGCCTTTGAGTTGTCTGTTATTTAAGTTATAGAACCAGCATGTGTAGAGAGTCCAACCACTGGTAGGTCTAGACACTGCACCTTTGGGTTAAAACAGAAAAAGACCAGTAACAGTATGCTCAATTAATTGTTCGAAATTTGGCTTCCAGCAAGAAAATTCAGTATCCTTGAGATGTCTGCACTGCTTGCTGGCTATGTAGTATGAGTCCAGTCCAAAAAGAAAACAGTATGAGAACCAAGAGCATGTGCGCTAATGTGATTGGCGGCCTAAGTAATGCTGTTGGCCGCTTTCAGATATTAATCTCCTATCTACACCATTAGAGCAATTACATTGTTGAGGCTGTTTGCACTGCATGTAAGGACACTGACAGCACTTGCAATCGTAACAAACCACCATCATTGTAAACCATGCACAAATGTCACAAAGAAGTGTTGCAACTTGACTTCCATGGTGGTTCACTCATCACTGGATTTCCCCTCGTAGTGGATGTCTTTTTTTTTCAACACAAAAGTTTACTTTTGTGAAGCATTTCCTCCTTTCGCATTTCGTTCCATGAGTGTACAATTCAGCAGTGAGTGGGAAGCAAGAAATAGTTATGAACTGATAACAGCGAGATAAACTGATCAGAAGGGGAAGGCGACTAGACAAAGAGAAACGTTGCACTTGCACGTGTGTGGCAACTGTACATGTGCATAGTTTGCCTGTTGCTTTGATTCATTATTTTTTCCACCCCGAAGATTTTAGAAACTAAGTTGGATTTATCGTTTTGCGTCAAGGCGTGATCACTTGACTCTTCCACTGCTGCATTCCCTATGATGATAGCATTTCATTTTGTAAGCACTGCTGTATAAATTAATACTGTGAAATGTGCAATAATTACATGTAAATCAACCTCTGGCGCTAACAAAAAAGCCAAGATGAACTGCACGTCAGTTGTGACTGCACACATAGATCGCCAAAAAAACTGACATTCTGTCAGAAATAGCATGCTCAACAAAAATGAAAGGGTTCTGAAATTAGCACCGGAAAAATTTTACTGAATGTTTAAATACAAACCTCAAGGTTTAGCACCCAAATATAACTGTCTTTGTGCGGAAAGCGTAGAATTGAATATTCTTGTGGTTGAGCCAATAGCTTTTCTCAAGCATCAAAGGCAGACAGTGCATGAACAGCATTCATAGACTTTTGCTTTTGGCAGTATATGTTAGGATCTACATGCTAACATTCTATTCTGCATGCTCCTTTTTTGTGGACTGTTCTGTGATGGTATTGCTATCCTTGATGATCGTGTCAACCTTTAATGACTGAAATGACATATTTATATGCTGGGATGCTCGGCAAATGGCTCGTTACACATCTAATTGGAAATCAGTTTTCCTTTTCCATGAGTGCTCGAAGTTTATTTCCCATACACTGTTGTAACACCAGGGTGGCAAAACAAGGATCCTTATAACTATTTAGACGTGTTTCTCATGCATCTGTCTTAGTTTGTGTATGTTGGCTCAGTTCACAGCCATGATCGCACCATTACATTGCTCTGAACTGGTGCTTATGATAATGGCAATCCTGAAGCAAGTTCCGGTGTGGGTTGCCTTTTGCGTCGCTAGTTGCAGGCTGTCAAACAGGCCACTACACACAACTCCACATAAAGTTGTTGTGCAGGTGGTATAAATTACTCCACATAATATAAACGTCTATGAAGCGGTCTCAAGAACATTGCACTATACGCAAAATTTACACGAATCACCCTCATTAACTTTTCTACCCACACGTATTGGCCTCATCACTACAATTACTCCCTCAAGAATTCAAGAATACCTGAGATATTTCACTTAATGAATGCAATACAAGACACCCCACTTTAAGCACTGTTCGCAGTGGGTACCCAGCACAACAGAATTACACATGACATTCCTGTAGAGCCACTTGAAATTTTTGTCAACACTTTAGCTTGCTTCATTAGCATATCAGCTCTTCAAGCCCACCACTACTACCACTGGAAGCACCCTTATACAAGTCTAACTTGAAATTATGTTCAGCGCAGCTTTATGCACTGAACAAATTTCAAATGATCTTTTTATGCAATCGCTTGCGGCTCTCATTGTAAAGGCTTTCACACTTCATGTTCAGCGAAACTGTTTGTGACCATTTGGCAGCACACATTGATATGTGTGGCGATGTGTTTATTTATATTTTGTCTGTACTGCCACATGTTGGGAGTGTGTAGCTGTGCCCCCAGTTCTTGGTTGTATGTGTGCTTTTGTAACAGTTATAAGTTAATTCAGAAACCTAGTGTTGTATTCATTCCTGCTACATTGCTTTTCGTTTGTACAATTCATCATGCAGCACCTGCCAGGTGCAATAAATAAGATCTAATGGGGTGCAACACAAAAGTGGTGCAAATGAAGATTGTTGTTTCATAAACAATTTTTAATGTGCTGAGCCATGCAATGTCTTCAGGACTACATTTTTCACTCATCACTTCCCAGGGTGGCTCTGTCTAGGCATTCATGAGGTGCCTCTTTTTCCCCGCTGAGCACCATTACCATCCTTTGAATTTGCCTCATAAGGAAAGGCGCCTCGATTTATCAGACTAAAGGTTTTGAAGTGCCTACTTTTCTCTGCGCCAGTGGTTTCATTTAAGTGCAGTGTGGCGTTAGTTGCAGGAAAATGAAACGGCCTACTAAAAGTTGCATAAATGCACACTTACACTCGCTTATTGTGCGTCGTGAAATTTGGCAGTGAATGTCAGGTTAATATACAGGAATGGGAGTGTAGATGTTTTCAAAATCAACAAGTGAAGGGAAAGGTTTAACTGGGGATGACCTTGCAGATATGCTTGCATCCTCCACGGCCAGGTTGGAAGAGAAACCAGGAATAGGAAAAGGTAATGAGAAGGAGTAAGAATTTCAAGGCAAAGTGCTATGCACTATTAAATGCCTGAGGAGGTCAAAACCAGTTATTTAGAAGGTCAATTTTGACTGCATGCTTGAGTCAGTGCCTGCACAATACAACGAAATAGCTTCACTGTGTAATACCCCTGTCACACTAGCAAATTTAATGTCATTCGTTTCGAATGGCATTCGCACCTAAAGCGATTAATCTGCTGCTACACGGGAACATTTAATGTCATTAGGTTCGAATGACATTCGCTATGGAATGAGTTCACGAAACTCATTCGCATTCGATGTCGAACCGAATGTGTACTCTGGACACCATACGCGCAGCAGAAACAAGCGATGCGAAAAAATCGTGTGCGCACTGTCAAAGTTAAAAATTGTATTTATTTATATCTGCTAAAAAATGTTAATTTTGGTGCGAACTTCTTCACACTTGTAGCTGTCGTGGATAGCTATTACTCTCGGTCCCAGCAGCAGCCAACGGCAGCAGCCGACCGTAAAGCAGGGCCTTTTTCACGACCGCCGATCATTTTGGGTTGCGTGTTTCTTGCTGATTGGCGTTACATGTTCGTTTAGCTCGGAAGTACTTAAAGATGTCACTTAGCACTTCACCTTTTAGAAGTGATTTCCACAATCCACGCGTCGCCTCACGCCACTGTGTCAGCCATTTTTTTGTTTACATTTTTCGGATTTGTGGTTGACTTTGTACTTGGCTTGGCTTTTGATGGCTGAAGTGCTGCAGAATGGCCAGAAATAATATTTTAAGCTTATAATATTGCACAGAAATGTTCTCACCCGCTCTTAAACCACTGCACAATTTGTAACATATTTTATGCGTGTTGATGCGTTTGAATTGTACTATTTTTTTTCACTGATCGTCACTGCCATCATTTTCGAATGACATTATTTTTTACTGAGTAGCATCGAAAGACACCGAATGACATTAAATTTGCTAGTTTGACAGGGGTATTACATAGTTGTAGTGCCGAGAAGCTGCCGACATTGATGACAACACCACTGATGATATTGATGACACCGCCATAAATATAATGGAGGCTCTTCATTTGTTTTTATGTATATGTATCACTCATGCAAAGTGAAGTAAACTGTCCATATGCATAAAATTGTGAGCACGATACAGATATGCCGCGCGTATGGCTGGAGCCATTTTAAATATTACATTTGTTGCCCAGGTTTCAAACTACGGACCTAGATTTCATTCAGCATACATTACACCACCTCGAAAGACTACGCTTGGTGATGTGGCAGCAAACATTGAACCATTTACTACGAAAACAAAGTTCTGAAGGAGTTTGGACATTAAACCTTCAGTTGAGTGTTTTCTTATTTGTAACGGTGCTTAATTAGCACACAAGTAGATATGGAATACCACTTTTGTCCATGCCTGCTAAATATTTTGTAATTCTAATTGGTATTGTAAGCTTACGTAACGTGTAATTGCACTAGTCCACTTTGCTATTTGGATGCTAGACAGCGGAACGAGAATAAGAAGAAATTCATTGGAATTATTTACTAGACGTAATCATATTCTACATGGCAGTTTATATTCACTTATGTCTCGTGCTTACACAGAACGTACAGCCGAAATGTGTCTGTACTGCTTTGATGATTGTGCACCTTAGGCCGGTCTTTGGTAATGTATACATGATTTTGTCGAGCATTTCTTGCTCTGTCGACACTGCCATTTAGCCCCAGAGCATTTCCTTTTGAATAATTTGGAAGGGCGCCTTTCGCGAGCATGGGAAAAAGAGAAGCATCGAAAGGTGGCGCCTCACTGGCGCCGGCGCAGTGTTGAACACTGCGCGTTTCGCTTGCCGCGCTGCCTTATAAAAACCACCGCGACATGAATCATCTGTTAGCACTTTTCCAAACGCTGCGCGGCACCCGTCATCTGCACTGGCCCAAACATGGCGCAAAAGTTTTCAAACGCCGCGCCATTTATACCAAAAGCGCTGTTTGGCTAGTATCATCATCAGCAGCCAAATTTGTTTACAAACTTATAAATGCAAAAACCATTTATATAGTTGTGAAATCTTGGCTACTTGGGGTGTGTACATTATGAAGTGTTGCCAAAACTAAAATGCGAGGATGTAATAGTGCTGGCATGCATTTTGACATGTTTTTTTGGTTTTGTTTTCAAATATGCTTGCTATGGCAGTGCTTGCGTCGACCGCTAGGGGACCAAAAAGCGGTAGACAAGATGGCCGCCTCCATTGTGCTTGCATTACATTTTAAAACATCGCGAATAGTTCGCAAGACGGCAGCATATGAAAGGCAAGTGAATGTTTCAGGTATACCAATTGATTCAATGCGTGCTATTGTTGGAAATGTGGCACAGAAGATTCGTAGCTGGCCTTGTGTGACAAGCAAGTGTGTGAGCAACGAGCGCAAGAGCGGAGGAAAGCTTTGGTTTAATAATTAATAATTGGTTTTTGGGGAAAGGAAATGGCGCAGTATCTGTCTCATATATCTTTGGACACCTGAACCACACCGTAAGGGAAGGGATGAAGGAGGGAGTGAAAGAAGAAAGGAAGAATAGGTGCCGTAGTGGAGGGCTCCGGAATAATTTCGACCACCTGGGGATCTTTAACGTGCACTGATATCACACAGCACACGGGCGCCTTAGTGTTTTTCCTCTATAAAAACGCAGCCGCCGCGGTCGGGTTTGAACCCGGGAGCTCACGTCGCACAGTACATGGGCCTCTAGAATTTCACATAACATAAGGACAGGTACACGCCTAACTTTTTAAAAGGCCCCAGACCAGGTCTGCACACATAATGAAAAGCAACGTTTTCAATACGTGGTAGTTTCATGAACTGAGAGTTGAAATGTAAACCTGTCCTGAGTTTTCAAATTCCAGAAATCATACTGAACTCCTTAACTGTGTCTAATTATCTGCCGTTTTCTGAACATATCAGTAGGCTCATGTTAATGAAAAAACTATTCCATACCTCCAATTCCACAAAGCAAATATAATTTTCAACTGCTGCCCGGCTTGCCAGCTGTCATATTCCCAACCTAAGTTTAAATGACAGCTCTGTTTACTGTATTTTTTCCTTTCATATATCAGTGCTGGCCACCAAAAGATGAGCTACCAAACAAATGCCACACTCCACAAGTGTGCATTTTATAGTGTCCCCTCCAATAATGCTTTCCTTATCATGCCCACAGCGTGAAGGTCACTGGTGACCCACAGCTGCTGTATCCTTCTTTTAGATTTCTATGCATTTGCATACTTGTTACACGAAAACAGTCTAAAAATTAGGGGTGTGCACATAATGGAAAGGTTGAATAATTTCGTTAGCGAAGCTACTGCGGTGGCTCATTGGTTATGGCGATCGGATGCTGACCCAAAAGACGTGGGCTCAGTCCTGGCCGTGGCAGTTGAAATTTGATGGAGACGAAATTCTAGAGGCCTGTGTACTGTGTGAAGTCAGTTCATGTTAAAGAACCCCAGGTGGTCGAAATTTCCGTAGCCCTTCACTACGGCGTCCCTCATGGCCCGGATTGTTTTGGGACGTTGAACCCCCATAAACCACAAATAGTTAGTGAATATCATTTGCCGTTTTATTCGCACCACAGTTTAACTGTTTGAAGTATTAGAACTTCCTAAACGCTCAAACATTGCAACACATACAAACGACACCTGCCAGTTAGAGTAACTCATGCTTGACACATCAGTTAGCTTGCTATTTCCTCATAAAAAAACTACAGCCAACACGTGGTTAATGTTAGCCCTTGTATAAAACAAATATGGGCAGGCAGCAGCTGCACAATAGCCTCAGCATGCAAGGTGGCATTGATTGGAGCTCGGACTGGGGCCACAGGTTCTGCATAACTGACTGGGGCAGCCAGGGGAGCTTCAGTGAGTTTGGCGGTAAGCAGATGGAATCACGTCAGCCAATTACTTGTGAATGGTGTGGCTTAACTCGGTATAGATTCGTGAACACACAGTAGCAGCCAGACGTGCCTCGGCAAGCTTCTTCGCCACAGAGTATATATTTCAGAGTGTAGAAAAGGAAACAAAAGTTTTATCACATGAAATAATTGTAATCCTAACTGCTAGTTTCAAACTTTCCTTTCATTTTTCTGGCCTCATATCATACAGGGACAGTCTACTATCGGAAAAGAGTATAGATATGTTGGCATATTCTTGCAGGTCTCCCTGCTCTGCTGGCTTAGTGGTTAGGGCATTCGATTACCGAGCTGGACGACTCTAGTGTGACCCCAGCCACAGTGGCTGCATTTCGATAGAGGCAAAACACAAGGCACCCGTGTACTGTGCAGTGTGCGTGCACATTAAAGAACTCCAGGCGGTTGAAATTATCCGGAGCCTTCCATTACAGCATCCGTCATAGCCCGAGTCGCTATGGGACATTAAATCCATAAACCAAACCATCTTGTACATCTTTCCCTACGATAACAGCAAGAGGAGAACTTGCAATTTTGGCAGAAATTTGCATTTTAAATGGACAAAGAAACCGTGCCACAGCGAATGGTTGTGCAGTGCTTTCTTAACACCTTGTAGCTTTCTAAGCCGTTAAGCAACATCTCGGGTTATTACACTACACTTAATAAACAAGACCGACTGCAAAACATAGAATTATTTTATTTTTGCTTGAAGGTTTAGTTATCTTAGTTTTTTCTGTCTTGCAACTATAGTCGGATGCAATTTAAGTCTGCAGTGAAGCTCGCTCCCATTAAGGACCGCCGTACATTACAAAAAAGTAGTGACAAAAAAGTAGCCCAGTATTAAACTTTTCTTGCTCCCTAAACAAAAGGCTAATCACAGCTACAAAAAAAATTAGCTCTAGAATTGCGATGCCTGGCTTGCTTAATATAGTCAAGCAATAACAAGCTGATTTCATGAACCATTGTGACTGGGCAATAGAGTAATACATTACGCCTTGGACAATGGCCCAGTGTTAGTAACTGCAGTTTTTTAAGTTGTATGCTACTGTAGCACAATTTCTTAGATGGTTTAACCATGTTTTCTGAGCATTTCTTTTAATGTATTTAAAAACAGACTGCCACTATACTGCTAGTGGCTTGCCTAGCAATGCCAGCACTACAGCCGGCAAAAGCAGTTCCTGGTACCTGCGTTAACGTGATATTTTACTGACAGTACTCTCAAAACCGCCTTAGCATTCTCAACTCTAGGTTTAGTAAAAACCTATGCATCCCGGTTAATGTCACACTCAATATTGCTACTGCATGGCACCTAGGCAGTGTGGCAGTGATTGCGTTCCTAAAAGGGTTTGCAGACTCCAATCGCTGCGAAAAAGTGATGGTTTCTGGTTTCTGCGGGTTTAACGTCCCGAAGCGACTCGGGCTATGAGGGACGTCGTAGTGAACGGCTTCAGAAATTTCGACCATCTGGGGTTCTTTAACATGCACTGGCATCGCACAGTGCACGAGCCGTCGTGGCGGAGTGGAAGCAGAAGCGTACCTGTCTCGAACAAGAAAGTGAGACTACCATATGGAAAAATTAGGTGTTAAATTGCTCTGCTCTGTCTCTGACCTCCGAATCAGAGTATTTGTTTAGTGGGGAAAGTAGCCCTTGATTGCTGCTTAAAAAACGTCTGCAAAAGTCAGTACATTATTCCTTTAAATCAGCTTAGCCTCGAGTCATATCAATAAGACGCACACCATGAGATGAAGCGCAAGGGAGAGGGGCAGACCTTGTCTGAAGTGACAAGATCAGCAGTTTAAGGTACAATTTAGGTAGCTTTACATGAGAAAGTAATGCCTTAATAGATATAAATTTCTTACTAACGGGACAAAGATTAGTGGCTCCGTTACAGTTGGATTAATCTGAGTGTACTATATATGTAAGGTTTTTACAAGGCTTACTGCATTGCAATAGCAAAATATACTTGTCACAGTAAAGCTGCACTGATGCAATTCCCAGGGGACCACAGGAAAAGCGTACACGAGAGACATAAGGAAAACATACACCGGAAACACATGATGTAATTGCGTTCAGGAGAGCGTTACGTAGTCGTGCTTTCTCAGAATGTGGATACATGGATCATAATTCGCAATGTGGACAGGTGGACCCTGTTGACATTCAAGCTGTTGTCTCACATGCTCCCCTTGAGAACATGTTGCAGCTGATGTAGAAGTGGTGGCATTGCTGCGTTTGGGCCCATACTTTGACTGCTTTTCTTGTCGCTTATTGGCAGGAGGTGGCCTAGGCTGAGGTGGTTTCTCCTCTTTGTCGGCACACCCCCTGACAACCTGCGCAAGTTTGGCAATGTATTCACATGCCAATGCTCCCACTTTTGGGTCAGTTGATTTTTTTTTACTGAATTTGCGTGTAAGATAGTTAGTTAGTTATATTGATTTTAATGGCGCAAAAGCAACTATGGCTATGATGCGCCAAACACAAGGTTAGGTTCCTGTTAAATGTTACACTTTTTATACCTAGAGTTTGTTTAAAACATTGGCTTCATTAAGAAACTTAAAAATACTTGAAAGATCAACCAGTGCTTGATCACCTAAAAGCAACTTGGGGTGCAATGGGATGTATTCGTTGTAGAGTGTTGTAAAATATTTTTTTCTCAGTTGTTCCAGTTTTCTACATGAAATTAAAATGTGGTTTACAGTGAGTACATCGCCGCACATTTCGCAGAGAGGTTTGTCTTGTTTTGTCAGTAAAAAATTGTGTAAGGTGTGTGTGCCCAATGCGTAGCCGACATAAAATAACTTCAGTAAAACGTTCTTGATGTCTACATGATTTCCATTCTCCTAAAACGGGTTTTATAGAATGCAGTTTGTTGTTTGCCTGTTCTTCCCATGCAGCCTGCCACTTAATTCTGAGTTTACTGTGCACTAATTTCAAAAAATCCCTGTGTGGTATGTTATCTTGTTTTATTTGATCAATTCGAGCTTGTGCTGCGCATGCATCTGCTCTCTCATTACCTACAATTCCAACATGGCTGGGCACCCAGCAGAATATAATGTTATGATTTTGTTTTTTTATTTTAATTATGTTATGTATGATGTTTCCTATAATGGGTTCAGCAGCGTTTCTACAGTGCAGCGCTTTGAGCATACTCAGTGAATCGGTGTAAATGACGCTATTTTTAATGTTTTCTTTTACTATTTGGTCTACGGCTACAAAGACTGCATAACTCTCGGCAGTAAAAACCGATGCATACTGTGGCAGTCGTATCATTGTTTCATTTTTGACTTGAGTTACTGCACATCCAACATGACTTTCTGTTTTTGACCCATCAGTGTAAAATTCAGTGAAGGTGTCATATTTTTCTTGCAGTTCAAAGAATTCTTGTAGTATGAGCTGATGTGGCATTTCCTTTTTATGTAAGTGTGTCAGTGTGAAGTCGCACACTGAAGGCAGGTTGTACCATGGTGGTAAATTTTCATATTTTTGTGCAATATTCGGCAGGGCATCCAGTACTCTTAACTCTTCACATTTATCTTCAAAGCGCATTATTAGTGGCCGGATGGATTGTGGTTTATTGTTAAATAATCTTTTGGATGGGCACTTGGTAACAATGGGATGGCAGAGATGTTTAGGAAGAGTACGGGTTTTTAGGACGTATGCGCATGTCAGTGTGACTCTTCTATCCTCTAGTGCAGGCTCATTAGCTTCAATATAAAGACTGTTTACCGGGGATGTTCTATATGCTCCAGTTGATAGTCGCAGACCAAGATTATGAACAGGATCCAGTCTTTTCAAGTAGGATGCTCTTGCTGAACCGTATACTATGCACCCATAGTCCAGCTTGGAGCGTACCAGAGAGCGATAGATGTGTAATAGGCATGTTCTATCGGACCCCCACCGTTCTCGCGAGAGCACCTTTAATACATTCAGGGCTTGGGATGCTTTCTTTTTAAGCTTGTTAATGTGTGGTAGAAATGTGAGTTTCTTGTCAAAAGTGAGTCCTAAAAATTTATGTTCTGGTTTAATTGGTAGTGTGGCTTGATTCAAGTATAGGTTGGGATTGAATTGTAGGCCTCGTCGCAATGAGAACAGAACAGCTACTGTTTTTTGAGGAGAGAACTTGAACCCATTTATCTCTGCCCAAGCAGCTAGTTTATTTAGTGTGATTTGTATTTGTCTCTCGCAGGACGATATGCTGGAGGAAGTGCATGCTATCTGTAGGTCATCTACATAAACCGAATACATTATGGACTTGGGTATTACTTTGGCTAACGAATTCATTTTTACTACGAAGAGTGTCGTGCTTAGAATGCAACCTTGGGGTACGCCATTCTCTTGGGTGAAAGTCATGGAGAGAGTTGTTCCTAGGCGGACCCTAAATGTGCGGTTAGCCAGGAAGTCGTTCAAGCAGTTCAGCATCCTGCCTCGGATACCTAGCTCTGCTAGGTCGCGGAGGATGCCGAGCTTCCACGTGGTATCGTATGCCTTCTCCATGTCGAAGAAGACCCCGATACACTGCTGCTTGTGGATGAACGCCTCCCATATGGTGTTCTCTAGGCGGACAAGGTGATCGGTGGTTGAGCATGCTTTTCTGAATCCACATTGATGAACATCTAATAGTTGCTGAGATTCGAGTACAAAGGTGAGTCTAATATTTATTACACTTTCAAAAGATTTAGCAATGCAGCTGGTGAAGGCTATTGGTCTGTAATTGTCAGGACTTGTTGGTGATTTTCCGGGTTTTCAGAAAAGGTACTATTACTGCTTTCTTCCACTCCTCAGGTATTCTGCCAGTCATCCATATTTTATTGAAGAATTTTAACAGTGCCTGTACGGCTGTATCAGAGAGATGGGCAAGCATATTGTAATGCACATTGTCTGGGCCTGGTGCTGTCTTTTTACCGGAAGATAATACACTATTTAATTCCTGGAGCGTAATGGGCTGGTTGTAGTCTTCCTGCATGCCTGTTCCGAATGGAAGTTTTTGTTTTTCAGCTATAGCTTTGTGCTTCTGGAATGCGTTTGTGTAGTGGGACTTCCTTGAGACTTCAGCAAAGTGCTCGCCCAATAAATTGGCCTGTTCTTCCAACGATGTTTGTGTACCGGGTGTTGTCGAAAGTGGAAGTGTGAAGGAAGTATGGTCACCAGTGAATTTACGGACTTTGTCCCACATTTTCTTTGATGGTATTGAACTATTTATAGAGGACACATATTTCTGCCAGGAGGTTTTCTCAGCATTCCTGCGCACGTTCCGCGCTCTCGCCTTGGACCTCTTAAAAGTGAGTAAGTTCTCTGCAGTGGGGTACCGACGCAGGGTGCCCCATGCTTTATTTTGCTGTTTTTTTGCAAATGTACATTCTTGTGTCCACCATACTTTGTGTTTCTTCTGTACGAGTCCTGTTGTTTGTGGTATAGCGAGTGTTGCAGCAGATATTATGCATGTAGTAAACCTGTCATTAATTTCATCTATGCTGAGGTCTTCAGAAAATTCTTTATCTATAGTGGCACTTTGTGTAAAAAGTGACCAGTCGGCGAGGTGAAGTTTCAAGCGCCGTGGTGTTGTGGGGATGACTGCAGTAGACGATGGGAGGCTGATGATGATAGGTAGGTGATCACTTCCCAGAAGGTCATTTAAAACATCCCATTTAAAATCGGTAAAAAGCGATGGTGATGCGAAAGCTAAATCGAGAAAGCTCATTTTTGCCGAGCTTGGGCAACAATAAGTTGCTTTTCCTGTATTTAAAAGACAGATGTTATTTGAGAGGATAAAATCTTCGATTGTTTTCCCCCTAGAGTCGCAGCGCTCGCTTCCTCAAAAAGGGGAGTGAGCGTTAAAATCCCCAACTACCAGATATGGCTCTGGAAGTTCAACTATCAATTCTTCTAGATCATGGACTGTTAATGTAAAATGTGGAGGAATGTATACGGAACAGATTGTTAGTGTTTTATAGCTGACGATGCTGACTGCAACCGCCTCTAGTTTTGTATTGAGCTTTATTTCTCGAGCAGGGACGCCGCTTTGGACGACAATTGCGACGCCTCCTGAGAGTCGATTTGCCTGCTCGCGATCGCGTCTAAAAGTTTGATAATGTTTCAGGATATGCACATGTTGTGGACCAAGATTGGTCTCCTGAAGACATAAAACTATGGGTAACATTGACCCTAAAATATGTGTTATGTCACTATAATTCCGCATAAGTCCTCTGCAATTCCATTGAATTAAAAAAGCCATGCTTGTGTTTTTAAAAGAAAATGAAAGGAGATTTACTTATGTGGTGGGCCCGTTATGAGGGGCCTGTCTTTTTTTCGCTCAACAGAGCTGTTCCGCCGCTGTAATGGAGGCGGAGTGGGTGTTGTATCCATCACCTCAACAGAGGTGCTGGAGGACCGCGCAGCCGCGGTTGTGTTAGTTTCAGGCCTCTCCCGACGGGGGGAGGTCCTGCGGGATGCCGACCCATGGACCGGCGGTCCCTGCTTTGGCAGTGACAGGGCAGCTTTCGCTGACCCTGCCTGGGGCGTGGATGGCCCTGCCATAGGCTCGGTGGGAGCGGCCTTGGCAGGTGCCGGAGTGCTGTGCGGTGCTACGCCCCTGCGCACCACATCAGCGAAGTTTTGTTTTGCTGTGAAGGAGAATGTGTTTGTAAGCGCAAAACGCCTTCTCGCTTCTTTAAAAGAAATGTTTTCTTTGGTCTTTATGGTGATAATTTCTTTTTCTTTCTTCCGGGACGGACACGCCCTGGAGTATGCAGCATGTTCTCCTTCACAGTTTGCACAGCACAGGGCTGCGTCACATACATCAGACTGGTGATCGTTAGAGGCACGTTTTGCGCAAGTTTTACGACCGCGGCAGCTCTGTGAGCCGTGGCCGAACCTTTGGCAGTTGAAACACCTGCGAGGGTTTGGTATGTATGGTCGTACATTGATTTTCAAATATCCCACGTCGATTGTGTCGGGCAGGGTGCTGGTGTTGAACGTCAGGATCATGTGTTTTGTGTCTATTTCCTTGTTGTCCTTCTGGATTTTGATTCGGTGGACATCTATGACGTCTTGGTCGATGAGCCCTTCGAGCATTTCTTTTTCAGTTATGTGAAGAAAATCATTTTCCGATATTACGCCTCGGACAGTGTTTAGTGAGCGATGAGGAGTCACGGAGCAGCAAGCAAGCTCAATGTCAACACCAGCAAGCACATTTGAGTCTTGTGACTGAATCATGTCACCTTGAATGCTCTCAAATAGTGCGCAGGATCATCCACTGGGCATGAATTATTTGCAGATGTGTCCTCTCTGACTGACTCGTGAACAGGAGGTTCATTCAGTGAGAATGATCATCTGCAGATGCCAAAACAGAAGATGGATCCGCAATGATTGAATGATGAACAGTTGCATCCCTTCTCCGCAGCTCCCGCTGCGCAACTGCATGGATATGGTGGCACATTTTCATGCACAGATAAAAATACCTACAGCTGCACTGGAACCTGTGGAAACAAGTGTTACATTTAGGGCAGCTAAGCATGCACCTTTGGCACTGTGTGTCCTTCCTGACAACACTGTTGTCATCTGGAGAACGTCCTTTTCACCTGTAGAACGTTCTTCAGATCGTGACTGCACAGACCACTTTCCATCAGAAAATCTGGTCATGGCAGACTTGAAGACTTCCACTCCTGCAGCATGCTTCTTGAAGCAGCCTGCTCTGCGATCGTATGCCCTGCGCTTCACTTGACAGATCAGCTGTTTCATTACCCGGTCAGTAGCCAATTTCATCAGACACCAGCAGCCTGTCGAACCGCCAGTTCTGAAACTTTCCCAAATAACTTTCTTGAGCTCGTTATGCATTGACTCAAGATGGTCGTTAGTAGTCAATCCAGTGTCCTGCCTGTAGAAAAGAGCCCACTGTTCTAGGTGCTTAGCATATACTCTCTCAAAGTACTCAACAAAATTAATGCACTCAACAAACTCCTTTAAAGTACGGAACTCTGACAGCTCCTTGTGCAAGTCCTCTTCGCTTCTGTGGGTCCACAATGCATTCAACTTCTCCTGCACTTCTCGGCTTTGGCTGTCAGTTACCTTGGTCATATTCCACTTCCAGTTCCGTCTGACATGCCACACACACAACAGGTGTTTCACAGGGTTCCCTATGACCCTTGCCCATGCATTTGCATATGCTGGTGCATCATCTGACATGAATTCACCACAGCTAACTTGTCTGCCAAGCCTGTCCCTGATAGCAGCAAAAAAATCTTACCATGACATCCTTAGACACACTCCGAGAGAGGAGGAAGGCACACGGAATGCCTGACCCATCATTTCCTATCACCATCACAGTTGTAAGTTGGTGCTTATAGCGATTTGTGCCATGAGTTGAATCAACACACACTGCTCTTTGACCATCCTTTAGCAGCATGTCACCCGGGGTAGTGTTCATCATTGCCATCACAAACTCACCAATGCCTTCTTCTGTCAGTTTATCTGGCTCTGCATACATCAAAGCACCATGATCCTCCAGCTCGACAATCCACTTCTGTGTACTGACATAGTCATCACGATCTTTCTCCACTTCACTGCCAATGTTAAACTTCATCTTTATGTTTTGAACCTCTGATGAGGTCAGAAGGTGAAGCCTGTCCAGTGGAGCTCTGGCAGGCGAACGTGCATCTGAAAGAATAACCCTACGAGGGGCCTGCAGCTTCAGCTTGCATAAAATGTATTTCTGGTCAGCAATTGACAAGGGCTGGCACCGTAGCTCTTTCTCATGGCCATAGTGCTCAGCTTGATAGTCTACTACCACATTTCCATTTTTTTCAATGACATCCATTGTCGCCAAGCAGTTCCGCTCACATTTCACACTACCATGAACCTTTGGTTGGCGCTTACCTTTTCCTGTCTTCACATATGACCCTGAGCGATGACAAGCCAGATACTTCTTTGTCCCTCCAGATGCCAGATGCTTTGTACCCCCTGACACAACAAAGTGGACAAGCTCAGTCTTTTCCTTATGATCCTTCCAGCTTTCAAAATGTGCGAAAAAGGAACAGGCATCAATATGAGCTAAGCTACAGCAAGCAATCCCCAGAACTGCAAGCAAATTACTGTAAATTGAATGCAGCAATGTTACCTTCTGGCACTGAATGATGCTTCATTTTTTTTCATATGCATGCATTCCTTATTCTGGAAAGCTTATTCTCAGCTGACACATATCCCAAAAAATGCAGACAGGTTTTTCTTGTTGCCATATTTATTTCCAGCTACCTGAATGTGCTCCCATACCTATCTCGGTTCATTTTGCAATTGTTTAACGATATAAGCCATGTGTATGCACACCTTATAACATGCCACAGCGTAAAACAAAACAGTACGCGTAATCTGGCCCGAACTGCTACACAAAAAGGGTAAAGTGTTTCAAAAGGCTGTTGTGCCATGAAACAACATTAATTCGATAGAGGCAAGTCTAGAGGCTTGTGTACTGTGTAATGTCAGTGCACATGAAAGGACCACAGGTGGTCGAAATTTCCAGAGCCTTTCACTACGGCGTCTCTGATAGCCTGAGTCGCTTTGGGACGATAAACCCCATAAAATAAACTTATAAGCAGACTATTTCATTACGGTAATGTTTTGATTCTGGTTCATTGGAGACAGAAGGCTTGCATGCACTGGCATTAAAAAATGAAATAAGGTGCCTGAAGTTACGGAACATGGAATGACATGACTGCTGCTACAGTTCTGTCCAAACACAGCACTTCAGCATTCAGCATTGCAGTTCCATCCATACCAGACCCTGCATTCCTTTCTGGAGCAACCCCTGGCATCAAATTTTTCTATCATGTTTTGATTGCAATAACGCCTGTAGAAACTAGTGAAATTTGAAGGCTATCGCACCTGTTCCACCTAACACGAACCAATAAATGTTTCCTGTCATGATGGGCACTTGGTGCGCAACAAAAGTGATTACAGGATATAGAAAAATTGCAGTGCGCACTTAGGCTCCGCCTTAAGGGTGTGACGCAATAGCTGTATTGTGTTCCATATGTGCGGAATTCATCATTCTTGACTTTACATTCATCAGTGGGTTTCATACCACACCTGGCACAGTGGTGCAGCAGTTAAGCGATGTGCCACTGACCTGCGATGGCAGGTGCTGTCACAGGTGCTGTCACAGGTGAGGTGACGGGCCTTGTGCACCGATGGGGGTTGCCCTTCCTGGGCAACTTCTCACGATCAGTCAATAATTTAACCGCCACAGGCGCGAGATTTTCTGCTGAACGGGAGCCTCAACACTGTTGCATTAAAAGCTTTAGCTAGCTATGTTCATGTCGTGGTTGCAACCTTCTTTCAAATAAAAATATCGTGTTAGGTCGGTTAATCCAAGCAGATAAAGCCTAAACAGATCACCTTCAAATCGCAGTAGGCTGTACATATAATATCACAGCATGTACTGTCGGGGCCAAAATTGCCCAGGACACGCGATTGTTATCAAAAGCATATAGCTTTGTTATCAGCCAGTGGTTGGAAATCACGCTTGTGGAGATGAAACTAGGCCTTGGAATGTATAATGTGTGTTAGTGAAATAAGGCAAATAATAGCACACTTCACACCTGTAAGCCGAAATCATCAGTCACGCGTCCTGGAAAATTTTGTCCCCAGCAGTACAACGGTACATTGGTGAGTAGTTAGTTTTGAAGCACTTTGCATGTAAAGCAGTTAGGCTTGTTTTAATTAGGTTACGTTAGGTTACAGCACTCAAGTGGCAGTTGTTCTTCCTGGACATAACTCCAAGAGCAGCTAATTCTTTTCAAAATGTCTAGCGCTCCATCCAGACGGAACAAAATGACATGTTATAAGTTCTGCCCATATGTACTAGAGCATAGCATCAGAAAACATCCAAATGCACAGCAAGTTTCCGAGACGCGTTATTTCAACTTGTGTGGCTTCCCTACACTGCAACCCCATGACAGAAAACGGTGCCTGCACAATATGGAGATCTCGTTTATACCTCACCTGTTAAGGAAAAGAACTCAAGCCTGATGTGCCTCGGCTTAAACCCGTGGACCTGTTTGTGGTGCCACAAGAGGCCACCACGGTGTGGAAACGCAACATTACAGCAAACATCACATTCAAACAAAGCACTACAATTTGGAACCAACGAGTCAGCGACATCAGGATGCTGTTTTCGCACGTGCCGCCTCCGTGCACTTTCAAATGTGAACGCAGCATTGCACACCGGACACAGATACTTATCTTGTTCAGCGGAGCCCGCAGCAAGGCATTCCGCGCTGCTTGAACTTTTGTTTTCCATCTTGGCGATGGAAACAGCTGCCGGGTAAGAGAAAATCTGCTCAGGGAGATTGTTCGGTGACGAGCTAGGATCAATGGCGATGAGCCAAGGACTTGACAAGGTAAGCATGATCACGTGGTAAATGCATTTACCACCGTGCCGATAGTAAATAAACGTAATTGAACTATAGTGTAGAAAAAAAATAACTAAATGTGGAGATAAGGCTTAAAAGTTTAACTTTAGACACGTTTGTGGAAGCTTATTATTAAGCAAAACACAACAGGCACAAGAAAAACAGGGACGGCTAGGGATATCCCCGACCGAGACGAACCCAGGTATTCTTCAGCAGCCGTGGGGAAAGATGGCGGAGCCTCGTGGGTTCAGCTCGGTTTTTAATACGCCCCCTCTACGGCGGAGGGCGGTCAGTCAGCCCTACACGATTGTCCGTACTAGTCAGCTTAAAGGGTTTGTCTCGCCTGGCCATTGTTACATTCTTGCGTCCCCTGTCATACGGGCCCTTACCGAACTGCATCGGGCGCTCTTTACAGGTTTGACAACAACAGCTTTTCTCGACGGAAGCTACGTACCAACTTAGCGTACGTTTACTCCTTTGAAGCATCTTTTCATCCATGTTACCGGTTCACACAGCGCCTTTCGCTGCCTGCATCATTTCCGCTTGCCGATATTCCGGCAGCGTAGGTTGCATGTGCGGCCAACCGCCCACTTCGTCTCCATGCTTCAGCTGTGCGCTGTCTTCGATCGTAGAGTGCGCATCTTCGCTCATTTGCTCGCCCACACCCCTGAGCATCATGTTGCCAATTTGTGCGCGCTGAAACCTTTCGTGTTCGGTGGGAGTTTCATTCATTCAGGGAGTTTCGTTCCTTCCTTCAACGCCTGCACCGCCAACCTGATCCGCTACGGTGAGATTCGCGGCCACAACTGCGCCCACACATTCTTTGTTTTTGTCGCTATCATGAATCAGCATAGCCACTTCTGGCACTCTATCCTCTAACAACTCGACATGCGCGTCTGGTGCAATGAGTGTCCTTGCACCCGGCACTAACCTGCCCGTCTCAGCACAGACAACTGCAGTCTCAGCTGCGGTCACAAGAACACATTCGGGCGCTCCCAAAAACTTCGAAGGCACATATGCCCACCCTGTTTGTACTTCTCCCTCGAAGGCACCAATCAGTTCAGCCTTTGCCTGGTTGCGAAAACCGATACTCCCTGGAATATTCTCTACGCTCCAATTGGGATACCCTGCGAGTTTGCCTTCCCCACAGCTCCGTGAGACCGCATCAAGTCCGCGAAATTGAGGTGCCTCACTAGCCGTGCTCTCACTTTGGAATTTATCCTTCCTCGAAAACACGACCCAACTCTTTTTCTGTGCGTCAATTTTCATGGCATCCGTTAGTGCCGGTTCCAACTCTGGGCACTCCCGGACGAGGTGGTCTGGCAAACTACATGCGTAGCAGCACCTGCGTGCCAGTGAGCCTGAGCTCCTTCTCCCTGGACCTGTTCTTCCCGTACAGACATCCACGTCCTGTCTCTCAACCGCGACCTCGGTGTCGTCACTCGAGCTTTCCAGTCTGCCTTTACCACTCTCTGGCTTACCTCGCAATTCTTCACGATGCCCGCCCCATTCTCCGGGCGCACTGCATCTTGCTTCATGCCTACCGCAACATCCCTGATCCTTCTCTCATACCGCAATTTTTCAGGTGCCAATTCTGCTTCTGAAATTTTAAGTTTTAATTTCAACAGTGCCATCTCATGGCGAAAGACAACCCTGACCCTCCGCTGACGCGTGCTACCTCGGCGTTCACAACCAGCTCATCTGCCTCCCTCCTACTCGTCTGTTACCGTCCTCCCCGCTCACATAACTGTCACAGTGCCCAGCAGAAGGACCTACAAGACACCAACCTGCTTCACTGTAGGAGATGGCTTGGCCTGCTGGTCCACGCCCGAGATGGTCGCTCAGCCCTGGGCCCTTTGTTGCCATCTCGATGAGTCCCATGGCCGGTCTGCTTCCCGTCAGGAGATGCTGACGACTGCGCCAGTCAGGCAGGTTCTTGCTGACTCTTCCACGCTCCTCCCGACGAAGCCGGACCACCACAGAATGAACAATACAAGAGAATTTATTTACACATTTGAGCCAACTTTGCTGCGGTGACATCGCTCTGCCGTCGGGAGCCCGCCTCTCGTCTCGGCATCCAACACCCGTCTGTCCCGTTCTTCTCGGTCGTCTCTCCTCTTTTCCAGCTCGCTCTCTCTCGTCCTTGCTTCCCCGCTGCTCCCTTCGGTCGGCTCCTTGTGAAGGCATCTTCCGCTGGTTCTTGTAATCCAACTGCCATTACGGAGGCGCTGCCCTTCTCCGGAGTATTTCACAGGGGCCAGCATCTTGCCCCGGCCATAAACCACGTACCTGGCGCCAACTGCCGCCACCTCGGTCAGTGCATGCGGCTGTATCTTGGGTGCGCCGGATCGCCCGCGCGTACACATGCATAACCGCGGCGTCCTTGTGGCTGCCGTTCATCTTCGGGCCTTCGCCGTCCGCCAGGCGCCAGCTTCCGGCCCCCATTCACGCCGCTCTGGGGTGCCTCCCATTCGTCGTCCGAGCCGCGTGAACCTCCACAAAAACCACCGCTTGTTTCACTAACTTCTGGGGCGAGCCAGCAGACATGCCTGACATCATCCATGGCTTCTTTCTCAAGAGTCTGTTTGTTCTGGAGCCCTTGAAGAAGGATCTCGCAAGCACATCAGATCCAAAAACCATGCCGGCAAGTTCCTGGGTATATACTGACGGCTGCGAATTTTCGAGCCTTATCATTCTATTGGCAGTGTGATGGAAACCACCATGTGATCACCTCCATTGCGAATTTGTGACTGCACCTACACCAGTGTATTATTAAACAAGGTTACTCTAAAAAGCATAAATGAAAGAAAAGAAAAGGTTGTTTATCGCATTACCCCCTGCGGGGCAAAGCTTTGGTTACGCATGTGGCGGAAATTAACGTAAAGCAAAATGAAGTCATGCCTGACATCATCCATGGCTTCTTTCTCAAGAGTCAGTTTGTTCTGGAGCCCTTGAGGAAGGATCTCGCAAGCACATCAGATCCAAAAACCATGCCGGCAAGTTCCTGGGTATATACCGACGGCTGCGAATTTTCGAGCCTTATCATTCTATTGGCATTGTGATGGAAACCACCATGTGATCACCTCCATTGCGAATTTGTGACTGCACCTACACCAGTGTATTATTAAACAAGGTTACTCTAAAAAGCATAAATGAAAGAAAAGAAAAGGTTGTTTATTGCATTACCCCCTGCGGGGCAGAGCTTTGGTTACGCATGTGGCGGAAATTAACGAAAAGCAAAATGAAGTCTACAAACAATAGTTGTAGCTGACTTTTTAGCCGACATAATAGCCATTTGTAGCCACTACTTTGCTGGGAGCCGTAATGGGAGCATTGAGCCTCTTTTGACTGAAAGCGCACCTCATGTACGTGATCAGTGTAGTCACGTGCGGCGTCTAATTGCCTGCTTACATTCTGTGTGTGCAATATTGTGTATTGTGAGTGTGTCGACGTTCAGCATTCAGGCTGCGATGGCTTCACGCGGGCGTGTGGCGTACGGTGGGGACGACGCCGACATTGAATTTTGGGCTGCTTTCGCGGCACATCAGGCAGCACTTCAACGCCTCCGCATGCAGCAGCTTGCTCTGAGCGCCGACATCGACATGCTGGAAACGAAAAGCAGGCGTCATCGAAGGCAATCTATACGCCTTTTGTTGGCGGCAATTCTTCAGTGCACGCGGCAGCGAGCGTTATGGATGTACTCACGCCCAAACTCGTGGTACGAAACGGCGCTGCCCCATCTTCCGGACAGTGGCTTCCGCGATAATTTCAGGATGAACTGCCCCACATTTCACTATGTTATGGGCGTTTGCAAGAGCATGCGTCGGCAAGACACCGGCACGCGAAAGGCAATTGCTCTGGAAAAACGCGTGGCGTTTGGCCTTTACCGCCTTTGCAACGTCAGCTGAAAAGTGGACTGTAGCAAAACTTTTTGGCGGCAGCCCTGCCTCCGTGAACATGATATTCCGTGAGTTCTGCGCCATAATAGTGCACAACTTGGAAGCGCAATTTGGGGGTTTCCCGAAGTTGCATGAATGCAGGAGCACATGCACCAGTTTGCTGCAGTTTGTGGCTTTCCTCAAGGTGTTGGTGCTCCGGATGGCTGCCACATCGAGGTGTGCCCTCCAAAGGAAGAGGCGTCAGATTATTTTAACTATAAAGGGTGGTACAGCATCATCCTGCTCACTGTGGTTGACCACAGGTACAAGTGGGAGTCCTGGAAGAAACAATGACTCTGCAGTGTTTCAGATCTCACGATTTCCACGTATTTTAGCCAGTGATCTGTTTCAATTAGAATCAAGGACAATTCAAGGGGTGCCAGTTGGTGCAGTGCTTCTTGCTGATCAAGCGTTTGCCCTGCAGAGGCATGTAATGCAACCGTATACCTTTCCTGGTGCTGCTGGGTCGCCCGCACAGACCTTCAACTACCATCTATCAAGTGCCAGACGTGTTGTAGAAAATGCGTTTGGACGTATTAAGGCACGCTTCAGAATTCTGTTGAAGGGCCTCGAGTGCAATATCCACAATGTGAACATTGTGATCTGAGCTGCTTGTGTGCTACAGAATGTCTGCGAGCAGTTCAGTGATCAGTGATGCAGGATGGCTGGGTGCGGTGCAAAGCGCAAACGAAAGGCGTCCTCAACCAGTATATACACGAGTAGCCGATTAGAGCTATCAGGAGTAGCAGTAAGGAATGCCCTGGCAAACCACCTTGCAGGCAACTGAAACATTTTGCATAAATTTGGCATAAGGTGGCACAATCTTTAGCTTTTCGTGAGAGTTGCTAAAACAGACACTTAGTTTTTTGCTGATCGGCAGAGATTTGATTGTTTCATTACCAGTTTATAGAAGAGCGTTCACTTCTGAACAGGCCATATTAAAGTTAAGAGAGGAGCGACTACAGAGATGAATGGCAATGTGTGCATATTGAAATAACCTAAAGTGAGTGATATCAGAAGACAAATTGTTTAGATATAAATTACACAAAAGTGGCAACAAAACTGAACTCTGATATTCACCAGATTGTAAAACACTTTTGAGCTAAAGTAGTAACCTGTTTGAATTACCTGAGCATAGCTACAAAGGTAGTTGCAAAAAAAATAATAAATGCATTGTTCCACAAATCTTTCATATCCTGTGTTTTGCACTGGGCTTTCTATTCTTGAATACTCTGAAAGCAACAGTGATGTTACTGGTTACTCGCACCCACTCCTTATTCATACTACTCCTGTAGTGCATATGCATGCTTACTGATTAGAAATTATGCCTGTAAAATATCGGTATTGTGGCCGCAGGGCAGTGCGCGCACGCTTGAGCAAACCTTGGTGAGCCTCTGTTCATTTCTCGAACAGACGGGCGTGACGTCCCATCTGTTTTGCGCCAGGTATTGCCATGCAGTGACCGAACGCTCCGCATGCGCAACCTCGGGACTATTAACAGCTGGGCGCCCCGTCCCAGCAGTTGTGTGCGCAGTGTTGTGTGCGTTTTCTTTTCTTTTTTTAACTCTGCACGCGCGCAACTTGTACAAATGTATTGTTATGTAAATAGTGTATTTATCACCTCTCCCTCTATCCTTTCTTACTGTCCCCTCGCCTCTTTCATTTCAATTCAAACTGCCTGCTATTCTTTATTTCCACTGTCCCAGCTCGAGTGCCGCTGCTGTAGTGATGGCAGATGCCGGAGTTAGCAAAAATCTTTTACCTTCCTATTTGTTAATTTTAAAATAAACGCTCTACTACTGCTAATCACATGCTGTTGTATCGTGAACACAAACCAACAAATACTGAGCATTCATGATGAATGTTAAGTTTATTTATTTTATTTATTTATTCAAAATATCCCCAATGGCCCTCATTCGAGGGTATTACATGGGGGGATGGCAGCGGGCACAAGGTTATAATAATGCACGAAACCAAACCGGAGAAATCACAAATATCAATGAAAAATAGACATCCACAAGAAGAGCCGGAACAATGCACATAGCAGCAGAATTTTAAGAACAAATAACAGCACCGCAAGAAAAAGACAACGCCGGAGGAAAAAGTGCGCTGAAGTACACATTAATAATAAAACAGAAGACAGCAGAAGACAGTACGCTGAAAAAAACCCTTTTTAGTTGTTGAAACACGAGTGATTAAGGTGTTGGAACTTATTTAGGTCACATATGGCAATGTGTGATGGTAAAGCATACATTCGGTTATTGTTTAGATAAAAAAGAATATGCATAATGGGATGACTGGTAGTTAATGTGTTTAACTTTGTAAGGATGATCACGACATGGAAAGGTAACAGGCAGTGGCTGAAAGAATTCACCATGAAGGGAAGGATGGTGATAAAGGTTATGGAAAAGTGATAGGCGAGAAATTTCATGGCACACCGATAAGTTTTCTAACCCGGCTTTACACTTCAATGAGGTGATGCTGGTATAACATGAATAAGCAGAAAAGATGAATCGCGCAGCACGGTTTTGCAAGGCTTTGATGTTACTGATGATATAAGTCTGACGAGGATCCCAAATGGCTGACATGTATTCAGAGTTTTGAACTGAATAATGTGGTATACGCAAGTATTTTTTACATGTGTTGCGGCCTCTTTCAAATTATGTTTGAGAAGTACGATTAGCAGAGGCAAGAGTGAGATTAATATGATGATTCCATAAGTTGCACTGAAGGTTAATGCCAAGATACTTGTAACTTGTGGTGAATTCTACACTATAGCTATGAAGAGAGTAGGTGGTAACGTAGCTTGTTGTTGAATGACATGACCATAGATTTGGAAAAATTTAAGGGCGTTAACCAATTAGAACACCATATGCTTATCGCTTCTAGATCAGACTGCAGTAATCGGTTGTCAGTGTTGCAGGTTATACATCGATAAAGCGCACAATCGTCAGCAAATATTCTCATTATAGACGTCACTTAACTGGGTAAATCATTAATATAGATGAGAAAAAGTAAAGCACCTTCCAGACGTAACGTTAGCAAAACATGAGTTTGAGTTGTTAACTGATGTGAACTGGATTCTAGATGAGAGGAAATCTGCTATCCATGCAATAATATAAGGGTGAATGTTCAGTTGTGAAAGTTTAGCAACGTTTGGGCAGGAATGCGTTCAAATGCTTAAAAAAGATAGAAAAATATTGCTTCAATTTGAAAACCAGCGTCAGTCAGTGCATGTATGTCGTTAATAAAACCGGCAAGTTGGGTGTCGCATGAGTAGCCCTTGCGAAAACAGCACTGATGATCGAAGATAACGCTATGATCTTCAAGGTAGTTGACCCGAGTATGTATGATATTTACTGCATTTACTGCTCATTTTACTTGAGATGCTTGTAGCACGACAAAAAACAGACAAGGGACAGAAGACGAACGGGACAAGTGCTACTCTCAACTAGTTTTATTGAAAGATCGATGGCACACATTTATACAATTTCCCTTTTCCTTCAAGAACACAATCACCAGAACACTCATGCGAATGACACAAATTTCACCCGCTTGCATGAGATCAGGCCATCTAAAAACTTATACTCGTGAGAGTACATCTTCACCGAAGGGCTGCTGATGCATTCCGACCCTTTCTTTTTGATATGGAACGCCTCTATCTGTTCCCGCATTAGCGCATCTTTGCTTCTACCAATGACCTCTGTCTTATTTAGGAATGGTGAGCATTCGCAAGACTTCTATCAATCAGTCAATGCAGTTTTATTTACCAGAAATTTGGCTGGTTACCCGGGGCTAAAAGCTGTGCACACAGCATAACAAAGGCCCAGGGGCCCATTACATGAAAGTAGCGAACGTAAGAAAAAAACAAGTTGCTTCTATAACACAACATGAAAGGTACACCAAGCAACAAGAGATACACATTATAATCACATTACATTAAGGATAAAAAATAGTAAGAAAATACACTTTTACAGAAGATATACAGGATAAATATAACACTATAATACATACAAAATTAAGACAATCAGCACTATAGCGCGAAATATAAGAACAACACATAAGGCAAAATACAAAAGTGTAAGTTGCAACAGTACTTGTGCATTAGCAATTTACACTTTCTTATGCACAGAATGAGTCCTCAGCTTTTTGGGACTAAAAGCAGCTGTGTGCTTATATTTGTTTAGTACATATGGCAGATTATGAGTCAGTGATTGTAGTTTGTAGTTTGTTCTTAAATGTGGTATTTCCCATACATCAGTGCTCAGTGTTTTAATATTTGTACTCCTGTAGCCCAAAGACCCAAGATTTTCTAGAGTTTTTAGCACCAGATGTAGAAAAATACATAACCTGTAGTAACCAAAATTCATATATACGGTCAACACGTATCATTTTGCATGTACTAAAGTATGCATAGTTGTATGCATTGGTCGTATATTCGCTACATGACGGATTGCTTTTTTCTGAAGAAGTAGAAGTTCATGTTTGTTTTAGTTGTCGTACCCCAGACTAACGTGCAATAATTTATATATGAAAGAAACAAGGCATGATATATTTGGAGATTAGCAGTTTGAGGAAGGATCATTCGGCAACGCAACAATATTCCAGTAACAGCCGAAAGCTTCTTTCGCAGGTAGTCTGCATGACTGTCCCACTGTAGATGAGTAAACACCAAGGGTTTTATGTACGTTCACTATTTCTACGCTTGGTCTTCATATCGCAATGAGTAACCTGGTAGAATAATTTTATTTTTTGCGCGAAAAATATCCTGTTTGCTTTGGACCAGGATGAAAGTTTTGAAAGGACATGATTGTTCCTTAGTATGAGCTGCTCGATACTGCCACCAGAAAGGAGCAGGGTGCTCTCATCAGCATATATCACAAACTGAACGGAACAGTCTGTTTACAATGCCATTGATGTACGTGTTAAACAGGGGGCGCCTAATATACCTCCCCGTGGTACGCCACAGGTAATTGGAAAAAGAGCAGAGCATTGGTTTTTAATTGAAACACAATGATTTCTGTTCTTGAGGTAAGCTTGAATTAAAGTTAAAGGTGTCCCGTGAATGGCATATGTGGTAAGTTTATTGATAAGAATATCATGATCTATGCAGTTGGGGCATTTTTTCATGCTCATGCAGGTGCTTGTTCAGCCATCGTCCGGGCTGACCGATATACACTTTGCCACTTGAGAGTGCAGTCTGATACACAATTCCCACCTTGCAACCAACATATCGGTGCTCATGCCTCGTTTCGCATTCTTTTTTTAATTTTTCGGCAATAACCTTTGGGCAAAGGCTCTTTAAAAAGCTTGCATGGCGCCGAAAAAACAACAGGAATTCTGTATTTATTCGCCACTTTTTTCACGTTGTGGGCCACACGATGCGAATATGGAGTCACCTGTGGCCTTATGTTGATTTCTCTTTTTGCAGCAATTTTTCTGCAACCATAGCCAAAAGACACAAGGGAAACCCTGCTGATAGCAGCCTAGACACTTGGGAATCAAAACTTTCCTGAACAGCATGAATACAAGACTTATTGATGGCTTCTTCAATCAATATGGTCGCAACGGCTCTTGTTACAGCCTTAGACTGGGCTTAGTCGAACGGCATTATTTCTTGCTGGGCACGAGGCTTATAGCCCCAGCAAGCATGCACATCATGAACAGAAATCTGAAGATATAAAAACTGCAACTCCTTGTCTTCGGCAACCTCATGAGTGAAGTTTAGCCTCATTCCATGCTTTCTAAAAGTAGCTAAAATTTCCTCCACAGTCTCGTGGTAGGTCACAGTTTCTAGTTTTCTTAAAACGACTAAAATCTTCAATGTACCTCAAAACTTCAATTACTTTTTTCATGTCTAAAACTTCGTCTAAAACGCAGTCAATGGAAGAGAAAAATTATGCACAAAACAGGTGACACACATGGCCCAATACATATGCCACTCTTTTGCACAAACAATCTACCTTCGAAAGTAACAACCGTTGAGCCCAGATAAAATTCAAGTGACATGGATCTTTCAACAGTTATGCCAGCTGCATCCTGAAAAGCTATCAACCCATTCTCTTCAATGCACTTAAGAACAGAGGTAAACAGTTCTTCGTGGGGAATAGAATAGTAGAGATCTTCAACATCTATGGTGGCAGCCAACTCTACCGGCACCAGCCCTTTCCTTATGCAATACGCCAAGCGTCTTGCCTTGCACGTCGTCCAAGCGATGTGGGTGATTAACACAGATTCTTAAGATCGAGAGGAAAACATGAAAGAAGGGCCCACTGTACTAGAAATGAAGTTCAATAAAACTTTTTGCTGGGCGAGTTGGTTCATGTTACTTAAGGCGATGCTTGTAGCGCAACAAAAAACAGACAAGGGACAGAGATGGACGGGACAAGCGCTACTCTCAACTAGTTTCATTGAAAGATCGATTGCACACATACAATTTTCCTTTTCCTTCAAGAACATAATCACCAGAACACTCATGTGAATGGCACATTTTTCACACGCCTGCATCAGATCAGGCTATCTAAAAACTTATACTCGTCAGAGTACATCTTCACCGAAGGGCTGCTGACACAGTTCGACCCTTACTTTTTGATATGGAATGCCTCTATCAGTTCCCGTGTTAGCGCGTATTTGCTTCGACCAATGGCCTCTGTCTTATTTAGGAATGGTGAGCATTTGCAAGACTTGCAGTGAAATACCAAATTCGTTGCACTCCCATTCTCGAGGCATTTTTCATGCTCGCGCTAACGCGGGAACTGATAGAGGCGTTCCACATCAAAAAGAAAGGGTCAGACTGCGTTAGCAGCCTTTCGGTAAAGATGTACTCTAACGAGCATAAGTTTTTAGATAACATGATCTGATGCGTGTGAAAATTGCATGTCATTCGCATGAGCGTTCTGGTGATTGTGTTCTTGAAGGAAAAGGGAAATTGTATAAATGAGTGCGATCGATCTTTCAATAAAACTAGTTGAGAATGGCGCTTGTCCCGTTCAACTTCTGTCCCTTGTCTGTTTATTGTCGTGCTATATTCATCCCCTCAAGTAAAACGAACCAACTCTCCCAGCAAAAAGTTTTATTGAATTGATGATGATGATGATTATGGATTTTTATGGCGCAAAGGCATCTAAGGCCAAAGAGCGCCATGACACAAGGTATTTTTCTTTTTCTCAAGGTGGGGTCAAAGACCCGTTTTCCAAGCATTTCACCCTAAATTAGCCGAGCACCAGACCAGGGGAGAGCTTGTACCCATTGTATCACCGGTGGGTACCCGGCGGCACTGGGGATCGAACCCCGCACCTCCCGCATGCGAGGCGGATGCTCAATCACTTGGCCACCGCTGCGGTACGTTTTATTGAATTACTGGTCATTATTTTCTTTATCTTCTTTTGATTTAATATATTAACGAAGCTGGCGGTAATATTGTTGCCCTTTTGTGTCATTCGAAGCATTTTCTTTCTAAATTCGTCGGCCCTTTTCTCCGCTTTCACCACCTGCTCTGCTTCCTCTTTATGAAGTGCAAGAAGCTGGTGGACAACTGAACTGCTGTCCCTCTTGCGTCGGCTTTTGTCGCTTCCACTTGTGCCACCAGCAATTGCTCGGTTGCTGCAGCCCATGGTTCCACTGGTACTGGGTAGCACAGCCAGGCGAGACGTGCTGAGCACTGCAGCAGTGGTGTTCCTACCCTGCGTGTCTGCAGTGCCAAGGAATTGGGGGTCCACTGTGTCTCCAAGGGGCTCATCTTGCCCTGACGCGAGTACCTCGGCATTGTCTGGTGCCTCATTGACCATTGGCAGCTGCACACGAGCAAATATAGTATATTGCATTTTTTATCTTCCCAGGTGTATGGTCAAAGTTGCCCTAATAGTATGCAATCATCAGTGGCCCCGACCTATGCCGGCCAAAACAAAGGGACAGTTCAAAACTTTTATCTGCACATTACTGCATAGATATATTATTGAAGAACTTAACAATACAGTCTAGTAACTGCATAGATATATTATTGAAGAACTTAATAATAGAGTCTAGCAAAAACTGATCACTCAAAAGCAATAATGAATGGCATGTTTAAAATGAATGAGACATCGAGAGTGTCATTGGTAATATATAACCAGTCTTGTACATGCTGCATAAAATAAGTAACTGATTACAATTACAATCACTCCATCTGAAAATTAACTGATTACAGTGGTCAATTACCACCCCAGTATGGCTAAACGGCTCTGTCCCTGAGACCTGGAAATTAACCACTGTGATCCCAATTCCAAAAGCAGGGAAGCCAACCGACGGATCTGGGCAACTTCCGGCCTGTTTCTCTAATATCAACACTGTGCAAGCTGACAGAGAAAATGTAAGCCACATCACTGTCGTGGTGGCTGCAGCACCAAGGTTTCTACCACCCCGCCCAAATTATCTTCCGTCCATTCATCGGCACTGAAGATGGTTTGGCTGTCTTGGCGTCAAAAGTTCTGTCATCAACTCGTAGGCACAGTGTATGTACCATCCTCGCCATGGATATCAAAAAGGCTTACGATAATATAAGTCGTGCTGCCATTTTGCATTCTATTGACATGCTGCATTTCCCTCTTAGAGTATGCAATTTTATAAAATCCTTCCTTGAAGGCAGACGATTTGCCATACGCCTTACTTAGTGGGATGGTCTGGAAGCCATCAATCGAACGCAATGAGAGCTATCACTTGCCTTCCACACATCACACTGATCGTGGCACTTCAAGAAAATGCTCAGCTAAATACCCTTGACGAGCTTGTGCAGCAGCGCCGGGATGCTCGTAAGCTTAAGGCCACCCTTTTGCATTCACCACGAGCACTCCGGACCTTTGCTTCATCACACAATATACCATCGCTGCGACCGTCAGTTTTTCCTCCATGGGACTTTGTACAGCTGAGCGACAACAGGCCAACCGATCTACGTCGCCCAACCTCACTTTATGCGGCATCGTCCCTTCTCGAGCGAATCGTGGAACAAGATAGTCGCCTACCCCGCGGCTCAATTATTATATATGTTGAGGCCAGTATCCAGGGCTGTGTGACAACTGCAGTTTACTGTCCCTGCAAGCCTGCACTTAACAAGATGGCCAGGTTTCGATTTGCGGAACCCCTTTCTTCCTTCTGTGCTGACCTGGTTGCTATACAAGACTCGCTTCCTGCTGTAGCCGCAGTTACCTTGCTCCCTAGAGCCTACATTATCATCCGCACTGACGCCCTTCAAGCAACTCGTCTACTCTGACGCGTCAGCCGCAGCCCAGAAATCTGCCGAATATACATCGCCTGGTGGCTCGCATCCCGCAAGCCATTCAAATTGAGTGGGTCCCACGTGATCTACTCAATTCACAAAGCTCTGCAGATTCTGCAACCTGCGTGCCGACCCCACCCACATCAGTGCCTCAGTTCCTCAGTATGAATGATGCTACCCTCCTCACAAGAAAGGAACACCTCTGGCGCCGCACACGTCCGCTCTTGTCCCTCCGAGTGCGCTAACCCTCCCCCATGATCTTGCCCGTGCAGAGGAGGTTGTGCTCCGGAGGATCCGAGTCGGGGTTGCCCTCACTCCTTCTGTAACTCGGACCTGGCCTCAATTTCGCCACTTACATCCTTTCTCTTTTCTTCCCAACTCCCCTTATGCCCAGAGACAATAAACAATGCTATAAAAAAAAAGAATTAGCTGTATAACCCGAAACGTTACAGTCTGAAAAAGTAATCGATTACCAAATTTCATAAAAATGTATTCAATTACATACAAGTCTATATATAACCTTGGCAAGAGGCCAAACCAATGAACCAAAGTAGATAGAGATGAGTTGGGAACTGCAGTATGACACTTTGGTTTGAACTGGTGTGGGTTAAGAACCTTTTATTCGCCCTTGCCTGACAACCATGGTTGTACAAGTGTCAATTTTTCTGTGCAACCTCTTTCCTCTGTTTTCTACTCAGTTCTCTAATATCTGCAGCCGGCCTGCCTTGTGCAGTATTCTGTACATTTAAAAAATTCGTAGTGATAAAATTCCAGTGACTGAGAGGTCTAATAACGAGTAATGTTTGAAACTGCAAGTTACCTCCAAACTTTCCTCAACCCGCCCATCTTCATTGATGGGTAGGCTGCCGAGGAAACTGCAGCTGCCAGTAGAACTGCCACGGGACACCACGAGAGCCAGTGGCAGTTCCAGTTCGTCTCAGCTGCCTGGAAAGATGGAAATGATTTCAATACTAAATGTGCTCTTGGTGATCTCTTTAGGCCATCAAGCTTCCCTGAAAACACTGGGACTTAAGACAAATGTTACATAAATATGCAGGTACCAACTGGCAGGTACTGGTGAAAATGTCACTTAACTGCACCAGTTGGAGCTTTTCAAGTGATTGGTTTAGCTGATAGCATTCTAGCAATATCTGCGTAGTAGGCCAGTGAGGCCTGCAGTTATACATTTGAAAAAATCGAGAAATTTGCTTAACTGCTACCTTAGCTGGTAGCCAGAAGTACCCAAGAAGTATAAAGACACCGTAACTCAGGAAAAAAATAGTGAAATTTTGAAGCACGTGTATTCGGTTCTGCATGCAATGCTTACACTTGAGCGGAAGTTGATTGACTGAGAATTTTGCCTGCCAATCAGTGAGTGTAATACTCTGTCACACGGCCAGTTTCAATGGCCATTGAGTCGAGGGTCTTCGAAATTCTCAATCGCTATCGATCTCGAAGGAGTTGTGTCACTGCTACACGGCAAATCTCAATGGCCATTGAAATGGTTCTCGTGTCTTACGCCAAGCTTGTGTGGCGCCACAATCGCTACTTTGGATTTTGCAAAAATAAAAATATTTGATAAATGTATTCTAAATGCTGAAATACATGCATATGCGCATGTCGTTTAAAACCCTTTTAATAGCACATACCCGATGGACAGACGCAGACACTGCTGTATATAGCCACTCTAATACAAGACGAGCGAAAACCAAGCCAGTCCAACTGCGTCGGAGCGCTGCTTCGTCAGGCTTAAGGCCTCGGAAATCGCCTTGATATCTGAAAAATGAGCTATTTGTCTCTTGAAACTTTATGCGAGGGTAAGAATGGGCAAATCGAAGGCGAATACAACAGCTTAGAACACGATATTGCTTAGAGGGATTAGCGACGAAGCTGTTATCGCTATGAAGCGGGCGGGCAGGGCGCCGCCATATTGTCAACGCTAAGTACGCAAGCAACGCAAAGACTGCAAAGTAAAAAATGCGCTTAAAACCTGTCTGATACAATTTTATAATTATTGTAAACTCTGCTCGCGTTAAAGTTTAGGAGAATAATGTTTGTTCATGCTTTTGTACCGTGAATGGGTAGCGCACGAAAGTGCGCTTGGCGCCGCTCGAAGCAACGCTAGCAACCTTGAGCAGCGCTCGAAGGCCCTCGAAATCTCGATGGAGTTCCGCGCTGCTCCGTTGACTCGATAAGACTATTGACTCGATGGCCATTGAAACTGCCCGTGTAGCAGCGCTCGATCGCCTTTGAGTCGATAGGCTATCGGTTCGAGGGCCTTTGAAATGCCCGTGTGACAGGGGTATAAGTTAAATAGGAGATAAGTAATGATCACAGTGCTTCTGTGCTGTAGTCATGCGTGCTGACAGCTGTATGGCAAGATCACTAGTACAGCGCTCTGTCATTTTGCAAACAAAAGTTTTGGAAGGCAACAGCTACCACGAAAATGAGAAAGACGAAATTTGCATGCAGAGCGGTGCATGCACGCATACACAAACGAAGACGAAAAGCCACTTTTTTTTTTATTAACTGAGTACAGGTGAGTAGCCACCCCAGCGTGGGTATGTAGCCCACGAAGAAAAAAAAACGAACAGACTGGCGCTGTGTTTCGAGTGCAACTACGCTGCTCCTGTCACGAGGGATTCGTTGTTGAGTCCTTATATGAGTACATAATTGAAACATCTCGGGTGCTCGCGAGGTAAACAATACGCGACGGCGAAGAGTTTGCACGTTGCTGAACCAACACGCTGCTGCCGCACATTTGGGGCTGACGTCGCGCCATGAAAACAGCGCTAGATGAGCAATGCAATGAGAGTAAAGGTAGCACTTACCAGTATTTTTTGTTTAGATTGTCCTTTTTCTGCTTCACCTGCTTTGCTGTGTAGGTGCCTTCGCCTGGCGCTAGCCCGGCGTTCAGCTCTGCCGCTAAGGCAGTGTATATACGTGCATTATGTGTATTTCCACGCAGAGCGGGTAGCTAGTTCTCCCAGATGCGAATCAAAGCCGGTGCTGTCACATCAGGCCAGTTGACACGCCTTTGGGAGGACGATTCCTGCGACACTGCTGCTGCTGCCACCACGCCTTCCGCGGACGCCGCCATTTTGTCGGTTTAGCGCAAACGAAGGTTAGCTAGCTCGGTTTACGGTAACTGTGGTTAGTGGTGTAAGTACCGTGTGGCTTTCCGTAGGAGCGCGGCTAACTATAGTTAAGGGTAACCGCAGTTTCCTTAACCATGGTTAAGGGTGCCCGTGTAAATGCCGTATTACGGCGCTTTGAGTCGCATGGGTATTTCGCACATATCTCAGCCTAGCGTTGGCATGGTGGCAATATACAATGGAGTGATCGCGGTGGCAGGTGGCAAAACTGCTATGAGGCAGTGTTTTGATGTTCTTGAACTAGAATTCTGTGCAAGCTTCAATCCAATGAAGTACATCAGTATCTGCAGGAGTATCATAACATTTCTAAGCTGTGCGTATCAGCAGAGATTACTGCGCTAGTGTCGGTAATGCATCAGTGGCGCTGGCAAGTACGGAAAAGGCCTAGTGCGGGGGCCTTCAGTGGTGTCCTCCGCACCTGCATTTTTGACGATACATTTTGCAGCTTAGTTCTTGTGTCTGGGCTAATGCAATGCAAGAGGGCAAAGACTACTCTATGCATGATGCAGCAGCGTCAATTTCGAGTGAGAGAATAAACTGGATTTATGCTATCTTCCAGCAGAATGCGTTAGAACTGTTATAATGTCCCACACTAAGTGCAAAAATTAAGTGCAGGTTGTTGGTGCTACTCAAAAATAGGGGTCAAGGATGAGGAAATGTAAAATAAACATATATAATTGCACTGAAGTACGTTCCAAATTAACTAAACACTTCCTCTTTTGTCTGCTCCCAATTTCAACCCAAAGTAAAAATTTAAGCTCCAGTAATGCGTCCACGTTCACAATGAGTGACAATGTTCGACAATCTGCAGGAACATGCACAACATGTTCTTCCAGCGAACTAGAAGTTCCAAAGTAGTGGTAATGACCATCGGTCATCACTGCTGGATCAGTATGCCTCTGCGTCTTTAGTAATGTTCTAACATCCGTGGGTAACTCTGGATGGTATTGCTTCAGCACTTTAAGCAGGGAATCCACGTGTGAAGCAGGCAATTGTCTATTAATAGCCCATACACGCAAGTCGTACTTCAGACATTGAGTAGCAGCACCAGACTCAGGTGTCACCCTGTCTTCATACTCGTCATTGTCAGAAATCCGCGATAACTGTGACGTTGAACTTCCTATGTCAAAGACTCTGCTAGCGGTGCCAAAATCCGACAATTGAGAACTGCGGCTTTCATGTGTGTCCTCGGCTGGCACTGATAAAGAGTATAAAATAACATTATGCGATGAAAAGGCATAATGATCCTGTTCTGCTCGTTTTGCATGCAATCTCTGTCACAACCATTATCACGATTGATAACTGCCGAACATTTTTCTAGTTTGTCGTGAACAGCCTCTGCTATTCTTCATCGTTGTTGCCGAATGGACACATCGCTTAGCGAACACTTCACTCTCTTCATGATACAACGAATGTAGCACTTTATCAAACTATCACAAAGGGAGTGGGTAACTTATGTGCACTACTGGCTTTGGGCCAACCAACACGTGTCACAGCACAATGCAAGCCTAGAAATCACTCACCATTGAGGTCATCCTCTGGGTGGGCGTGCGCCATTTCAGCTGAATCCCAGTGAAACTACAACAAAACACAGAAGCACAAGCACGGCGACCACAAAAACGCTGCACTTGAAGAAAAAAAAAACGTAAAGAATTTGATGTGACTGCCGCTGACACGAGTGATTTGAGATGAGCGCGCGTTGATTTTCAAATCACGGCTAGCGTGGCCGTGATTTGAAAATTCGGATTGGATTGATTTGGTGATCTCCATGGGTGTCAGCGAAGAGTGTCAGTGAAAACAGAACTAAATTTCATTGGCAGTTAATTTAGTCTGCTTGTTTAAATAAAAAATAAATTCCAGCTATTTAAAAATGTTGGCCATAGAAATATATCTTTCTACCTCAGTGTCACAGAGTTAAGTACACTTTAACTGCTCACCATTTTCATGCGCAAGCTTGCACTCGAAGTAAAAAAATATTGTCACGTTTAGGATTAGTGATCTGGTATCGGCTTTTCTATTTGGGCTGCAGAAGTGGCCTGAGAGAGTAGACAGTTAACCTATAACAAATGTTATAGCAATGCCATCGTATGTGGTTCAACATTTATTCACCATTTGACAATATATATTGCTGCAATGTGAAAATACCACATTAGAGCAACCTTACTACCTTGTTATTAGCTAATATTGCAGCTACATTATCTCATGTTGAGGAATGTTTTTAGTGTTTCAGTTATGGTGCAGAAATGTAATCCAATGTTAGCGCGACATAGTACAACATTGGCAATTGTAGCAATGTTGCAGTATCAGACTGTGCTACTAGGAATAGTGATAACAAGATTCCAGAAGAGGGCAAATACGGGCTGGTTGGTACATGTTTTAAGAATTTGAAAAACAGCGCAATCAAAGACGAGACACAAGAGAAGCACAAAACACCAGCGCTGGCGTTTTGTGCTTCTCTTGTGTCTCGTCTTTGATTGTGCTGTTTTTCATATTCGTGATAACAAGATAGTGATAACATGGCTGTGAGACATTATCCTTATTTTTTCAAATCTCTACAGATTCAGGAAAATCTTCCAGCTACTTAACATTCCAAATGGCGACAGCAGCCATTCTACAATCGAATGCATGCTGAATATGACAAATTGTTCGAGTGATGCAACCGAAACAGCCTAAAAACAAATTCAATTTTAAATTATTTAGCGGTTGTACACAAATACCACAGGGTGCTCCATGTATACGAATGTCTAAAGCATCATTTGAAACGAGAAAACAAGCAAGCAAGAATTTGGCGTCTATAGTCCTTTACGCCTTGCAAAATTATTAAGCCTAAGTTAAAGGCCTACTTGACTGAAAGTTTACTTGGCTAATTTTGCTCTCGACATTGCGTGCATGTTATGGAGCAATATGCATTTTTAATATTAGGGCTGCGAAGCATCCAGTATTTTTGTCAGAAGCATTCAAAAACCACTGTAGTAGGCTACACAGTTGGTTAGAGGTGGGTTGGACTACTAGCAAGCTGGGCTGGAAATGATGCACCATTGAGGCACCGGCATTACCAGTTTCAGGCGTTCCCAAAGTGAGCACATTTCACAGGCACCTCAAGCTCCCCTTGTAGGCCCTTTTTCCTGCACGTTTTTGATGTTTGCGCCAAAAAGTGTATGGCTGACGAGAAAAATCAGCTGCTAGAATCATTTTGATGCAGTGTGTGGGTGCGGAAAGGAATGCGAAGAATGCAGAAAGCGCCACTGTACCGTTGTTTCGGCTACTGCCCTTTGCACCTGATCTTAAAAGCTGCTGGCAACCGTCTGGAGCTCTGGTGTTCTAAGATGAATTCCCCTACCTTTTTCCAAAAATATATAACAATGATGCGCTACTCACGATTCTGCCTTTTACTAACCCTTTTTGCGAGCAGTGCAGGAATTGCAGTTTTACAGTTAGCAGACCTCTCCCTGGCGACATCATCAGAGCAAGTGTTTCTGGTATGATCAGAAAAGCACGCTGCATACCAAGAGGACTATAACCAGAAGGCTGTGAGGAGTCTCTAATCAGGAGAATAAAGACGACGGGAGAGCACTGGTCACAAGCTAGCTTAGCCAGTTCAGAAGCTAAATTGGGCAGTTTTGCTTATAGGGCCACGTGGTCTCCATTTGATTATGCTTCCTTCGCGATATCCAAAGTTTGCACAAGCTGTAATCAAATACTGCCAGGTGGGCAACGCTGACTAGCATTGCAACGCGATCATCTTCACTGATGTTTAGGAGAAAGTTAATTTTTAGAAAAAATGCGACGTTTCGGGACCGGCTCGGTCCTTCTTCATGGTGTGACTACAGGCGAGGTGCAGCCTGGCTTTTAAAGCCCTTGTGTGGAGGACTTCTGGGTTAGTGGCCGCAAACCATGGATGCAAGAAGAGGGAAGTGTCCCCTCTTCCGTGTCTTCATTAACATTCTTCCGTGTCGGTTGGATGTGCCACAACCCGAGTAGAAGTCTCTTGTGTGGGTTAGCTTCGGTTTCCAGTACAGTAG
The DNA here is from genome assembly GCF_052857255.1 of Amblyomma americanum. Taxonomy (NCBI): domain Eukaryota; kingdom Metazoa; phylum Arthropoda; class Arachnida; order Ixodida; family Ixodidae; genus Amblyomma; species Amblyomma americanum. Next base: position 68,989,987 of record NC_135500.1, read on the forward strand.
TGCCATCAAAGTCATTTCGGTGGTCGCATGCCTCGCAGTGTTCAGGCCACAGCTGTGCGTGGCAGCACCTTTGTTAGTTTCTTATTTGGGCCCGTTTTGCTCATCGCTGTTTTGAAAAGGGTATTGATGCTACCGATTTTGTTCATCTCGTCTGTAGGATTTCCTCATCATTTGAGCTGAATTTGATACCGCCTGCGTTGCAATCAAAGGCCCAACTTAGGGCCTAAAGTAACTGTTTTATATAGCCAGATAAAATATCTGTAGTGACCACTGCATAGAATTCTTGTGTCAAAAAGTAGCCTGCAGTTAAAGTTTTCCCTGTTACTTAAATACAAGGTGATGGGCAGACGAAATTTTAATGTCAAGAATTTTGATGTCTTTTTTTATACAGTGAAACATCAAAAAAGTGATTTTGTTTACTGTTGTGACTTGTCAGCGAAGTAATACGGCATGCCACAGACCATGGCTCGTAGAAGCTGCCATCCATTTTTTATTTGTTTTGTTTGTGGATATTGTAACCCTTTATTGCCAGGAATCTAACAGGTGGCGGTGAGAGGGGAAAAAAGTGGTTTCATGAAACAGAAGCAATAAAACAGCACTACAAGTTAAAGCTCTGCTGCCAGCATCAGCAATGCAATCATTTGAAAATTATGGTGGAAGCAGTAAAAAATAAAAATAAAATATAATCTAAAATACCTATGCGAAAGATGCAGCAACACAAACTAGCCAGTAAGCTCTGCGAATGATCTCTATGATGGTTGCGACACGTCATTTTAGTGAGGTTATTAGTTTCTGAAAGAAATGAGTATTTAAAACAGTTATTACTGCCATGAAAGAGAGTGAGTAAGCTGATGTCATTGTTGGGTTGCATATCTAGAAAAACAAGCAAATCAATGTGCTCAGTTTTGCAGTCTCCTTTAATTAATTGGTACATGAATATAAGTCGGCCAAAATGTGTTTTCTGAGTTATTGAAGGCAGGCTAGCTTTGTTTAAAAGATGGGATAGTGATGTACATTGGTAATAATTATACATGTACTGAGCAACAATCTTTTGAACCCTCTCTAATTTGTTTATGTTAGTCCTGGTGAATAGGTCTTATTGTCACGAAGACGACGACGCTGGCAGTGGCACGGGACGGAGCGCTCGCGCTAGGCTAGCTGCCATTAAAAACCATCTCACTGCCATCGTACACCTCGTCTGATACTTCGTCTGGTCGCCACTTAACATTTGGTGTGAGGCGCGGGGTATCATCCCCCATCCTGGTTTCGGAGCTTCGGTGTCCATCGTCGACCGTAGTCGTCGGCCGTGAGTTCCTGATCTGCGCCGCCCGGTCGTGCCCCAGCCTGCCAAGCCTGAACCGACCTCGCCGCTCACCCCAGCCCCGTTCGCCACCTTGATCACAAGATATGACGACATGACGACGCCGCTGCGACCCGACCCCATGACCCGACCGGCCCAAGACGCTGTCCACACGTGAAGACACATCCCCCCTGCCCCTGCCGTTCGGTGCGTCCAAGGGCTTTGTCCGTTGTCTCCTGGCGACCAGCGGCCCGTAAGCTTCGTGGACCAGGATTCATTCTCCCATCTCTTTCATCGTGGCAGCCAGCACTTCTTCACCATGCCATTTCTGTTGTACCGTCCTGTGAACCTATCACCATCAAGCACATCTCTTCGTCAATGTCTTCTTCAATTCACGATCGCTCGGCAGCCCTGGGTAGAATCACGAAGACGACGACGCTGGCAGTGGCGTGGGACGGAGCACTGGCGCTAGGCCAGCCGCCATTAAAAACCATCTCACTGCCATCGTACATCTCGTCTCATACTTCGTCTGGTCGCAACATAACAATATGACAGCAACATAACCTAAGGTAGGCAAACACAAAATTTGTAAGCAAGAATGCGGGCAGATGGATTGAACAAATTTAATGTCTGCAGGGTTCGTAGCGGTCTTGGAAACCCTTCAAAACCCTTGATTTTTAAAACGCTATATTCAAGGCCTTGGAAACCCTTGAATTTTTTTAGGTGCTGGGAAGTCCTTGAATTTTACGCTCGGCTAGGCTTAGCGGAATTGACAGAGCATCTGGCCATATTCATTAAGTCCTAATCCAAGTCAATCCAGTGTACTTTTTCTTGAACATTTCCTCGTGGTTAGCGTGGTTCACAAGCTGTGAAGAAAACTTCCCAAGTTTTTCCGCTATGCCAGGAAGGTGCAAGTTTCAGCAGTCCTGGCTGGACCATGATGCTTATAAGCAGTGGATTGCTCCGGATCCCTCGGACTCATCGCACGAAGTGTAGTGCGTGTTGTAAAGCATTTGACGTTTCCTCCATGGGCGAGTCGGCAATTAAAAGCCACATAAGAAGCGCAAAGCACATTGCAAACGTAAAAAATGGAGCGCAAGGAAACTCGATTCGGAACTACGTGGCGGCTACAGTCAGTGAGCGACCGGAAAGCGTCATGCCTTCAGTGTCATCAGACTTGCGTCATGCGTGCAATATGAACGATCTTCTGACCGATGCCGAGGTACTGTGGACTTTGAAAGTGGCAGCTTCCCACTACTCGTACAATTCGTCTTCGCACACAGGGGAACTGTTCCAAAAGATGTTTCCCGACAGCCTTCTCCTGCGGTGAAAAGAAATGCGTGTACGTCCTTTGTCACGGCCTGCGGCCGTATTTAATCTCTCGTGTTTGCAGCGCGAAATAGAGCAGTGCGACTCTTACGCTGTCCTGTTCGATGAGTCATGGAACGACTACCTTCAGCGGAAGCAGATGGATATCCACGTGCGGTACTTGGACACCGTTTCTGAATGTGTAACTACCAGGTACTACACATCAGTCTTCGTGGGACACAGTACGGCAGAAGATATCCAGGAAAACTTTTGAGTGCCTTGGATTGTTTGCCACTTTAAAAAATAGTTCACTTGTCTATGGATGGGCCCAATGTGAATTTGAAACGTTTCGAAAATTTGCAAAGTCACCTTCAGAACAACTATCAAGTTCAGTGCCTGGAGTTGGGGACTTGTGGTCTTCACACTCTGCACAATGTGTACAGAGCAGGTGTTGTTGCCAGCAAGTGGTGCCTGGATACCCTCCTTTCAAGTCTAAGTGGCCTGTTTCTCGATGCACCTGCACGGAGAGATGACTTTGCCTCTGTTACTGGCCAGACAACATACCCTCTCAACCTTGTCTCGCATCACTGGGTTGAAAATGTACCTGTTATTGAGCGTGCTATTCTTTTGTGGCCCCATGTGAACAAGTATGTGCAATGTACCAGAGTGAAACAAGTAAGTTTGCCTAAGTGTATTGCATTCCAACGTGTGTGTGATGCCTGCGCTGATCCGCTGACGCCAGCAAAACTTCAATTTTCTCTGGGAATTGCAATTATATTCAAGCCATTTTGGACTGAATACCAAGGTGACAAACCTCTGGTGTTCTTTTTAGCAAAGGACCTTGAAAGTGTTGTGAGAAAACTAATGACAAGGTTTGTAAAGTGCTCTGTGGTAGCAGCGTCTGCTGGAATCTTGAGCCTCTTGAAGATTGACATCGATGATCCAAAGAACCATGCTCCCCTTGAAAAAGTAGACATTGGTCATGCAGCAGAACAAGTTGTGAAAGCTGTCAAGGTAAGTGCAAAGGATGTGTTTGCATTTAAGATGGAGTGCAAACAGTTTCTGATTAATGCAATGAAGAAGATATTGGATAAAAGCCCACTAAGATACCCTCTTGTTAGGGCCCTCTTTAGATCCTGTGCGGATGTGTTCAAGGCCGGATGAGTGCCTTACAGGCTTCAGGAAAGTTTTGGGTGCCCTCATTGAAGCAAACCGGTTGAGCGAGCATCAGCGAGATGCAGTTCTCGCGGAGTACACAGATTTGCTCCAGGAAGAAAAACACACCCTTGGATCATTCGAGAAGCATTCCAAAAGTTTGGATGAGTTTTTTTGCAATCTTTTGAAGTTTATGCTCAAACCTCTGGGGTGTGGTCAAAGTTCTGCTTATTTTAAGTCATGGTCAGGCTACTGTAGAAAGAGGATTTAGCATTAATCTCCATTGAAAACATGAAGGAAATGTCTTACGTGTTGCAATGAATTGTGTGCGATATCATAGATAAGGCAAGATGCATCCTTAAAGTTGCAATAACAAAGGAGCTGCGGACATCTACTTCAGCCGCTTGGAACCGGTACCAAGCGTACCTGGAGGAGCAGAAGCAGCAAGAAGCTCAGCAGTTGAGGCAGTCATAGAGAAGCCTTATTGAAAATGAAATTGAAGCCAACAGACACAAGAAAAAGAAACTAGAAAAAAACTATTGTGGACTTGACGGCAGCTGCAGACAGTTACTCCGAAAAAGCTGGAGCAGCAAATGACATCACATATATTGTGAAATCAAACAGTCTTAGAAAAACTGCAAAAGAAAAGATGCAGGACCTTCAAGCAATTGATCGTGCGATTGCAGAAAAACTTCATGCGCTTTCTTGATATGCTTAACGAGTGTTGTGCTTCAAGGAAATGTGTGTGTGTTTACTGATATGTGTTTTAAGGTGGTGTATGCCTCTTTCCTTTTTTCTTTTGCAATAAAATGAATAATTTTGTTGTTGAAGAATTTCTTCTTTGGTCTGAGCTGCTAAACACAACATTGTTTGAGGTCCTTGAAATTGCTATGCCAGGGCCTTGAAAGTCCTTGAAAACCCTTGAATTTTTTCAACTAAAACTGCTACGAACCCTGCATTAGGAGTTGTGTACAGCTGTAACCAGTTGGCCCAGGTGTGTTTCTGTAATTCAGCAAGGTTAAATATGGACCTTGTGCCTTGTTGACTGATTGCTTTTACAGCTCTTTCCGTTTCCCCATTTGATTGGGGGTAATAATTGCTAGAAGTGATGTGTTGTGTTTCATGGCACATGAGCAGCTCAGGCTATCACGCATGCTGAACTCATATGAAACTGCAAACCAACAAAACTCGAGCACTTAAATTGTGGACCATTGTCGCCAGCCTCTGCGGATCGCACACCATGCCTGGCAAAAACTTGAGGTGCTCACTTTTGCTGCTCTTGTACCTTTGCCCAAAAGACAGAGCTGAGTGTATACCTTGAAAAGTAACCAATGATCAACAAGTGCATGTTTTTTCATCACTAAAAAAAGTCTATTGCAAGTTTCTTCTACGGGTGTTCTGCTGTGTTTGATGGCGTCATCGGTTCTGAGAACTGTGCACACACTGGGCAGTTCTTTGCCATTCCTGCTAGTGGACTACTTACACCTGGCCATCAAATGGATTCTTTGGCCTTCGCATGACATCATGCTATGTCTGGATGGCCTTCCTGGATGCGCTGGACTATCTCCCTTCGAAGGTTTCGTGCGATGGCAGTTCAGTTTGCTATCAGCAGCAGTCCATTACACACGGTCAGTGAACCCTGTGGCTACTAATATGGCCTCATATCAGCTGGCAGTCTTTCTTTGAGTGGCCAACCCTGCTCCGCTATCTTGAACAGCACCAGGCACTCAAGATCTTTTCTTGCCTTGCTGCACTCTTGTATTTGCTGTTCTTGCTAGCTCGTCACTCTTGAACAGCACCCAGGAAGTTGTCTGCTTGGCCAAGAGCCAGCTCGTTCAACCTTGCCACCTGCTTCTTTACGCTGCAGACAATGTTGAAGTGCCTTTTCTTGTGACAAATCGTCACTTCTCGTTCTTTGCTAGACATTCTGAGTGTGAGTGCCATGGCTTCAGTAGTTGGATGTTCGGTGCTTGGATGTGAATTGCGTGAACTTTTGACTCAATGTCTGACTTGAATGTTATCTGCTTGCTTCTGCTCGTTGTGGTACTCATCCTCGAACCACGTTGACATCCACTGTTGCTGTTTCAGTTTGGGATTGGAGTTTGGCTTGCTGTTTTTCATGTTCGCTGTTCTGGCCACTGTAATCACCGTTGCTAACATTAGCTTTAGGTCATTTTCAAAGGCTTTCGAGAGTTACTGGTCAAGCAGCCCCCCAACGAACCAATTGCGGACCATTGCGAACTCGACCTTTTCTTCCATATTCTGCTTGCAGTGGTTTAAATGAGCACTTACGTGTGTGCACGAAGTGCGCTTGGAGTTTAGCTTTGATGGCTTCAAAGTTCTTGAGCTCTGTGTCTGTGGCATTAAGTGACTGCAGGATTTCTCGTGCTTTTTGGCCGAGGGTGTAGAGTAGCGTTCTTGCTTGGACTGTGCCATCCCTCTCCCAAAAGTCCCGTAGCATAGCTGCAGTCTTTGAACTCTTCTATCCAGGCAAGCCAGTCGCTGGGGTTCATGAAGGTAAAAGGCTGCAGAGAGCTAAGGCTTGCCATTGTGTTGCGTGGAGACTTACAATCTGTCCTCCCATCCCTCTGCCACCTTTCTGCTTTCAGCGCCCTTGCGACCGTGTCTGTTTAGGTGGTTTAGCCTCCTGTAATGGAAGCCCAACTTTTGACACTATGTAAAGTTGAGAATGAGAACAAAGAATGCTTTATTAGCACTGGGTGCTTCCCGCACTCTTAAGTCATGGGACTGTTGCACGGAGCTACTGCTCGTGGGACCCCTGGTGGCTAGCCTGTTATTGTTACATTGGCATAGAACGTGTTTATAATACGATTTTACTGTGAGAGGCAGTACCTGTTTTCATTGTGCTTTAGATGCTCTTAAATTTACCAATGGACACAGGGCAGCCATGAGCCTGGAAATGAAGCCACATACTTCCAGTCTAGGATGGGCATCCCATGGCCTCATTTTCAGTTCATGTGCTTACTAACTTTCAGGAGGTTAATTAGTGGTGAATTAGTACCACTTCTGAGGCCGCCTTGAATCCTAACATCCCTGTATTCTGCAAAAACCCTTGAGCATTTAGACTTTTTATTTTGCAGCAAGAAGAAATCAAATTATGTTTTGAAGTATTGTGGCCTCCTTTTTGTGGACAGTGGTCTTGCTTTAACCAGAACATAAATTATAAGTACTACAGGCAATGAGCATCTGCAAACAACCAGTGGGCACTCATTGCCGACACATGTCCAGTTGAGGACGTCCATTTCAGGATCTTCCTTTGATATTCACACATACCAGGTGTTGTACCTAAGATCTTCTGCAACTTTTCAGCATTGACTTTTTGATTTAAGAGCGCTTCTTTTAGCATAGCATTGTCAGCAGTGTAGTGCATCAGAATACAGCTAAGACGTACTAACTAGTAGGCTGGTTAACTAATATGGTGTAGTTGTCTTTTTAACTATTACAGTTCGTCCCCTTATTTATTAAGAAGCGTGTAGCCCTCTATAACTAATATCCGTAACAGTCTTCAGAATTCCAAAAACTCAGTTGCCCTCAATGTCGTGGCCAAATGAATTGTGGCTATTTAAATGAGTTAGTGTACTGGAACAGTGTCGCAAAGTGGCCTCACAGAGTGACAGAGTCACTCACTCTGTGAGGCTACTTCTGTGATATCAGTCGTCCGGAGAGATATTTCATCTTGTACTTTGCGACATTGTGCGCAGACACTCCTATATTGGCACTCGCATCAAGAATTTCGTGCCCGTGTCACTGCATAGGCATTGACGATAAGTTGTTTGCACTGCCTTAACACATCTTAGAAAATAACCGAGCAGGCGATTTGCCTTTGGTAAAGCGGGAGGCACCATTTTCTTCGTGTTGGCTATCTGAACGGCGCAAAACACAACATGAATTAAGATGAATACTGAAAGGAAGAGAGTTTCGTTATTGCAGCAGTAACATACAGAAACTTTGTTTTGTTGATTTAGATAACACTAAAGAGATCTTAGTTATTATAATTGTGTTCAGTTTGAAATTTTGTTGCTTGGAGCAGCCTTGCACACTACTTTTCTCATTTCAAGAAGTGTCCTTTTACGCTCCCAAGCCTTGGCAGCATTGCATGCGATGTATGAAATGGAGATAGACAATTATATGGATGTTACTTACGATGGGCTACACATGTGCCTATTAGTACCATATTTACACGATTGTGAGTCATTTCGAATGTAAGTCGACCCCCCAAATCGCATGTCTGAAAAAAAAACACCGGTGGAGCGCTTCAAAAACGAAAACTTATTGAAAAACGAAAACTTATTGCATAGATGGGCTATTCATCCTCACTTGAGTCATCTTCAGTGGTACTGTCGTCGTCGTCGTCGCCGCCGCTGCGATCCCAGAGCACATCGTCCTGCATGGAAAGCCCGCACTTCCTAAATGACCGCACCACGACATCGCGTGGCACGGCCGCCCAAGCGGAAATCACCCACCCGCACACAGCTGCCAGGGAAGCTCTCTTCAGGCACCCCGTTGGCGTAAGTTCCCGCCCTTCTGCCGCCAGCCACTCGTTGTACTCACGCCGGAGCAAGTCCTTGAATGGCTTGTTAATGCCAATGTCTAGCGGCTGCAGCTGCCCCGTCAGACAGCCGGGAATCACCAGCATATCTGTATCTTCTTTTTGGAGCTCTGCCTTCACTTTCGCGGTAAGGTGGCCGCGAAATGAGTCCAGCACGAGGAGGTTCGGATTGCGATTTTTGAGGGATGCCCCTGGTCTCAAAAGCCACACCCGACGGTACCAATCAATAACTAAGTCGTCCGTCATAAAGCCTTTTTCGTTCACTCGCACAATCACACCTTTCAGGAACATTTCCTTGGGCATAGTTTTTCTTTTGAAGACGATGTACGGTAGGAGCTTTGTGCCATCTGCCAAGCATGATAGCATAACATTGAACCGAAGTTTCTCGTTTCCTGTCGTGAGAAGCCTAACCTCGCGAGCTCCCCTCACGCTCACTGTTGTGTTGCTCGTCATGTCGAAGTAGACGGGAGTCTGGTCCGCATTGCCGATTTGGCCGAGCAGGTATCGCCGCGAGTCGCGGAGCTTGAGGTAGTGCCTATGGAAGGTGAGAACTTTCTCCTCGTAAGCAGCAGGCAGCTTCTGGCATACACTAGTATGCCGACGAAGAAAGAAGCCAGCCCTCTTCATAAATTTCGAAGCCCAAGCCCTGCTGGCTTTGAAGTCTGTTCGGAGTATTCCAGCTTCCGCTGCAAAGACCCGGCCTTGTTGCGTGATCATTTCGCATGCCACTGGAAGGGACCAATCACGTATTTCGGTGACATATGCTGCAAGCTTGACCTCGAGCTCCAGAAAGCGTCCCGACTTCGGCCCGCGGAAACCTCTTCGCTTGCAGTCGCAATCGAAAATTTTGTCTCGCTGCTTCCGCCACTCCCGCACCAACCGTTCAGAAACATCGAACTTGCGGCCCGCCGCGCAGTTGTTGGTTTCTTCGGCGTAAATGATGGCCTCCCTCTTGAACGCTGCAGTAAATGAGTGCCGAATGCTTTTCGAACCTGGAGAGCTCATGGCGAAGCACGCGGCCGGCAGTCGAGTCAAAAGCACCAACTCCAAGTACCACCAAACAAATAGTGATCGATGTCGGGGCGTCGGCTCTTCCAGCAAACATTGGCATTCCCCAGAAGCGCCGCTGTTAAGTATTGCGCAACCAACTGAAATAGCGGCTCTTCCATCAGGTAGCGACACTCCCGGGCGCTGGCGCAGATTCCGCGATTGGAACAGCAGGAGAGCGGCCCTTACCGCGAGTGAAATGAAATGAAATTGGTTTTGGGGGAAAGGAAGTGGCGCAGTATTTGTCTCAAATATCGGCGGAAACACAGTTGTAAGGGAAGAGATAAAGGAGGGAGTGAAAGAAGAAAGGAAGAACGAGGTGCCGTAGTGAAGGGCTCCCGAATAATTTCGACCACCTGGGGATCTTTAACCTGCTGTACTGACATCGCACAGCATGCGGGCGCCTTTGCGTTTCGCTTCCATCGAAACGCTGCCGCCGCGGTCGGGTTCTAACCCGGGTATCCTGTTCAGTAGCACTGAACCATCGCGGTGGGTAACGGTGTGCGCAGTAAAAATAAAAAATGAAAAATCCTGGCCAAAGAACCCACGGAATACCTGAATGCTACGCTTGGAGCCGTAGAGCAAACAAAAACTTCTAACATCGCAGTAGCGTCCCTGATATATTGTTTTTCTTGCTTTTATTGGCAGTTCAAGGTTTCGTTTCGATTGTAAGTCGACCCCCCACTTCGGAATTTTAAATTTCAAAAAAGGGTCGACTTACAATCGTTTAAATACGGTATATAAGAAAGCTAACAGTAATAGTTTAAATTATTTAACGTGCCTTCTAGTTAGCACGTCTTAGTTGTATTCTGATGTGCTACACCGCTGATAATGCTATGCGGAAAAAAGCGCTGTTCTAACTCAAGAAGCCTATTTTTAAAAATTACAGAACTTCGTGGGTTAAACACCTAGTATGGTGCATGTGTGCTTTTCTCGCTTCTATGAGGCAATAAAATGGAACATCTTAATCTATAGCAGGCATATTTTATTGTGGTTCATGTACATGACCAGGGGACTGGGTTATATTCGTAAAAGTTTTTAAATCTGACTCTTCAGATATGACAAGAAGTTTGGGATTCACGTCTATAACCTTCGCATCGACAGGATTTATGTAAAAAAAGTATTAAAACAGCAAAGTCGTGCCAAAATATAGTACCTTAGTACGGACATCTGAAAGAAATAAACACAAGTGCCAAGTTTCGTTTGCTGCTGTAGGCTTGTCTGATGCTTTCCCAGTCTCCTGTTGTTGGGCACTTCAAGACAAATGATGACAGGCAATTCCATAGTGCTGGCAATGTTTCCTTCTGTATTTGTGCCACTGTAGAAGTGTGCATACAGTAGGATATTCTAGTTTCTTAAATGCTGCAGCTTGAAGTGAGGGATCTGTAAGCATTCAGCAATGTTAAAATCAATGTGATGTGCCTTCTACAATTTGCCTTGCTCATGTAGCTCTTTGCCATAGTGTCAGGCTTACAGCAATGCAAAATGCACAAATTAAAGCAAGAAAAAAAATTAGCAGTGGCTTAGCTCGGCTATGCCAGGATATATGTAGTGTGAGCTACGCTGAGCATCAATTGCCGCTGAGCAGCAATTTCGCTCTCCTTCTCCATGGCTATACCACACTGGCAATTGCCCCGCTATATGTATACCCCCACTGATACCTCTGCGCATGCGTTCAAAACGAGAGGTGCTATCAAGTGGCTGCGGCGCAGCGTCAGACTTGGCTACTGCGCAACGTAGGCGTACAGCTGGGCACGCGCCGGTGCCAGTGCATCTGCCACAGCTATGAAGTCACTCCTCTGGAATGCGCAGACCGGCAAGGCGCGCAGCGGCTCTGGCGCGCCAGCTGTGCGCAGTGCGCGCCGTGTGACTGCTCCTCGTGAATGCGCAGCACGGCTCTCCAGGAGCCACACGAAACTGCTCAACCTCGGCCAGTGTAGCTCACGCTACAAAAAGTATGTGAAAACTAACCTTAAGCTCTAAACTGCTCTCTCATGGCATAGTGCACAAAAGAATCAAAGGTTTTTAAGGACTTCATAGAAATATGAGGACTCTCGAGGCTCTCGAAAACACGTTTTTTACATCAAAGGGTTTTTGTTTATTTTAGGGACCCGTATGGACCTTGCTTAATTGATGTAACAGTAAGAGAAACGAAGAGAAGACAGTGGATCAGGGAAGAAAACGTGAAGTAATGACATTCCAGCTTAAATCAAGAAGACATGGGCATGGGTGGGTATGTAATGTGAAGGCATGATAACCAGTAGTTCGTTACGCCAGCATAATGGATTTGGAGAGAAGAAAAGTGCTGCAGGGGGAAGAGTCTTGGAAGAATATACATTTCACAACAAAATGTATCAGTCTGTACCAGGAGAAGGTGCAAAAGAAGGTAAGAATATACAAGACAGTATACAGGACACTAATACCCCTGTCACACAGCACATGTAATGTCATATGGAGTGAATGAGATTAAGCGTTAATAAAGTTCTTTTTTGCTGCTTCACAGGTAAAGTGAATGAGACTAACAGCTACTGACATTGACATGCGCGACTTTTGTAATTGTGTAAAATATAGTCAAAGTAAAGATTCTGATTAATTGCTGTTATGACTTTTTAATCATTCTTTTTTGTATAGCACTGTATTTGAAACAGTTTGCAAAAAGTATACTCTTTTTCCTGGTCACAGACTGCTCCTGTTGGCCATGTTTGTTCACAAACTGTCGGTGCCAGCGAATCGTGGCTTTTGTGGGCGTGAATTCACTGTGAAAAACAACTGTACATCTTCACCATAGCAGAATGAGAAGCAGAAAATGCATTGGAGCAACAGTGAAATGCGTGAACTGCTAAAAATATGGGAAGACTGCCTGAGCGATTTGCGCCGGGCAAAGCGCAACATGCAAATCTACAGAGCAAGTTTCAGCCAATCTTGACGCTTCTTTCTCTAGCTGTAGTAGAACAGCTGTAGAGCAGCTAATGTTTCTTTGCACTGTTTCTCATTATCCACTGTCAAAAATTCGGCACCGATTTTACAGCCCTCCATACTGCTGACGGCGGGAGGTATGGCAGGAAGAATCGTGAGCGGCTTTGAGGCTATCTTGCTTTGGATATTCAAGCGGATCCGTTGTCAACTGCTGCTGTCGTATGGCATTGCAACAGACTTTCGAAATGGCTTACCGTTGTTTAGCATTGTATTACTGACAGTAAACAGAAAACATGTATATGAAAAGCATACCGTATTTACTCGAATGTAACGCGACCACGATTGTAACGCGAGGGTCGACTTTTCGGGTGTGAAAAGGGAAAAAAAAACTATAATTGTAACGTAAGGGTAGACTTCAGGCGTGCGACAGAAAAACCGAAAGAACATGAATGTGACGCGAGGAACCTACATCGCACAGTTATGAGGGTCAAAGACAACTTTATTGAAATACAAGCCAAACAGGCATTCCTATACACCCTCATTCTCACGGCAGTTGTCGCCGTCACTGTCATCATCACAGCTTGATTCTTCTTTGTCACTAGCTGCCTCCCACAGCAGGTCGTCCTCGCTTCCGTCTAGAGCATTTGAAATTGAGCATTTCTTAAATGCGCGGTAGCCCAAATCATGAGGCAGCCCGTACCAGGCTGCTGAAACCCAGTGGGCAATGGGCAACGGTGGATGCGCTTGGACATTTCAGCCTACCTGCAGGTGTTGTTGTTGATCTGCTTTCAATCCACTCCCAGTATAATTATCGCAAGCGATCCTTGAAGGGCTTGTTCATGCAAACGTCCAGAGGCTGGAGAATGGAGGTCATGCCACCCAGTATAACGAGATGCGTTCAGTCACGCTGTAGCTTTTGTTTGACGCCGGGTTTCAGGTGACCTCGGAAAGAGTCCAGAACCAATATTGCTTCCGTACCATTCCCCTTGATAAGTAAAGGACCGGCGAAGTCAACTCCAGTCACTTGAAATGGGTGAGCCTCTGTTATTCTGTCCCTTGGAAGTGGCGCGCAGACCTCGTTGGCTGGTTGTGTGTGGTAGCGCTAACAGATAGCAGCATTTGTTCCGGTCTTTGCCTCATTGTCATTTATCCCAATCGATTCCAATGTCCAGAATTTCGTCATTATGTCAGTTGTGCTTCTGTCCGTGACCGATGTTCGCAGGGTGACCGTTTGCATGCAGTGGGGCCCTTCGTCTATTCCTTGAACTGGTCCTTGAATGTTCCAACCAACAGCTGTTTCAACGGCTCTCAGTTTTCTGTCGATCTTTGTGGATCGGCCGGTCATTAGCTCCCAAATGTGATTGGAACCTATTAGAAGCCCAATGTTTCTAGGTCCTCCGTCGTTGGTAAAATCAGCGGGTTCGTAGCCGAGTGTTCTCAGCCTGTCCGTCAGTGTCATCACGGGTGGTGTTGGGATATGGTGATCGCAAATTACATCTGTCTCCAGAACCTCCAGTTCGTAAGTTTTCCCATTTTTAGTTTTCACCTTCACCATAACTCGCCTGAATAATTTCTTTTTGGTGACCGCCAAAGACCCCCACGGTCAGCATTTCTTCTCCGAGAAGTCTGCATTCTAGTCTTTTCGACGCTTTCGATGTGATGTACGAGCGTTGGCTTCCACCATCGAAAAGGACTCGCAGTTGCGTCCAGGTTTTTTGGCCACCACAGTTAACTGCCGCCGTTTGCAGTAAGACGGTCCTCATAGGAGCGGATTCGTATCCTGTTGTGGACGTTTCAAGGCTAACCTGTGCGTTTGTGACTCCATTAGCTGCTTCTCTTTTGCAAGCTACCAAGTAGGAAGGGTCACATGTTGAGGTAGCGTGTCTCTTCCCACACTTCATGCATTTCATGTACACATTACAATTTCTCGAACGATGCCCTTTTCGTGTACATTCAAAGCATCTTCCTGCCGCTTGTAGAAGTTGTTTCTTTTCGGCTATGCTTTTCTGTGCATCGCATTCATGCGTCTGATGCTCCTCAGCCTTGCAGAAGAAACAGCCTTCCTTCGTTATATTTTGGTGCAGGGCTGCAGCGGTCGAAAAGGGCTTATTCATCTTTTTTGGAAGGCGGCTTTGTTTGCTCCTTTCGACTGTCATTAGTGCTTTTCTATATATCTATGCTCCTTAATGCAGCCAGATTTTCTCGACTTTCCGCTTCGATTCTCAGGAAAGCAATAAGGCGTGAAAAGGACGTCGCAGTACCTTTTTTAGTTTCGTTAGAACTTTCCGAAGCGTCGTTGGTCGTTGATTCCTTGCCCTCATCCGAGGAGCTAGTTGTCGCAATGAAGCATTGATGGCTGTAGTCGAGAAGGATCTCCGTTGTTAAAGCTCGTTGCACAATCGGCATAAGCAGTGAGCTGTAGGAGTCATGCTTTTGGCCCAGTGTCTCCAAGCCCTTGATGTGCGCAGCCAGAGTATTATACAGGCGACGAAGTCCGCATGCGTCGCCCGAAGAGCGAACTGGCTGTACATCAATCAGCTTCTTCATATGCTCTTGGATTAGGAGCTGTTCGTTGCCGAAGCGCTTCTTGAGGAGCTCTACGGCGTCGCTGTAGCACCGTGCGGTTGGTGGAAGTCCGGCGAGTGCAGCAGCGGCGTCACCTGTGACCGATGCTGTCAGGTAGTGGAACTTGTCGATAGATGACAGTTCTTCGTTCTTGTCGACTAAAGGCTGCCAGTTGTGTCGCTGTCCGCTGAATCTCGTGAGCTCCAGCCTTGGCAGTTTGAGCCTAATCTTGGAGGTCGTTGTGGCCTGGGCGGCGTTATTCTCGTGCTGAGTCGTTGGTGGGTTTCCAGTCGGGTTGGAGATACACTGTTGCAGCTTTGCCAAGACTGTTATGATGCAATCGTTGTATTCGAAAATCTGCTCGTACTCCGTCTCGGCCTGCTCATCATCCAGCGTCTCCTCGAACCGACTGTTCACAGCGTTGAGCTCAGCATGGAGAGACGTTAGTCGTGCGTGCAAGACACTAGCATCGCTCTGAGTTAGCCGATCTAGCCGCTCAAGGCATTCCTTGGTAAGCTTTGTTACTTGAGTGTGCAATACCTTTCGCTTCTTGCAGACGTGCTCCATCGTGTTACCAGTATCGTTGTGGATAACCGGAATTGCTTCAAATAACCAAAGAATGAGACGACTTCATGTAGTAGCGTTGGATCTGTTGAGATGAAAGGCCACAATAAGTGAATATCCACGGTTCGTTGTTCGCAATTTCTTTTCTTCACTTCCCGCCCCGATTTTCGGCACCAACTTTTGTATGATATGTCGTGAATACGTTGACGGTCGTTGAAGAGTAATCAACCGATGAACGAAGAACAACTGAATTTGATACTGGGTAAAGAGAGAGCTTACAAAAATGTTCAATGCGTACAAGGTTCATTTTGCGACTGACGCTTTCGCCATTGTCTCGTCGCTCCCACGGTCTCAGCCGCTAGACTCCTCCCCTCTCGCCACTCAGGGACCTCCCGCGTTGACAAATGCTCTCCAGGGAAAGTGGCCTTGCGTCACGCAGGGGGACGCGGGGCACCCGCTTTGAAGGGCACAGACGGTAATAAATAAGTCCGGATGTTTCCGCAAAGCAGGGAATTGGTTTCAGAGGTCGACGCACGGAAAACCGTTTTTCCACGAAACAACATTCACAACATGCGCACTAGCACCCTCTCTCGTCTGCTGGCCGCTCTGCTAAAAGCCTCTATTAAGTGGGATATTCTTGATAACCCGTACAGAATTGGTCACTTTTAGTGGTAATTAACTTTTCATCACCACCACCAATCATCTCAACAAAACCACGCCGTTGGAAGCTGAACCTAGCGGAGTAGCCACTATTTTGAGAAGAGGCCTCTCTGGAGAAATTATTTTCGGATGATCTTAGCATTGACGAACTAAATGAAATTTTTACAAAATGCATCATTGCGGCTGCACGTCTAGCTATTCCGCTGTCGTCAGGAGTGGTACGCCAAAATAAGCTCTGGTACACACAAGAGTGCAGAGAAATAAAAAAGAAACAAAACAGCCTGTGAAACTTTCCGAAGATATCCCACACGGCAACCTCATAAATTTGAAAAAGACGAGAGCAAAAGCATGGTGCATACGTTGCAATGTTGAGAAAACTTCATGGAAAAACTGTGTCATTCGTAAATAGTTCAATTACATCAAAACAATTCTGGGAACAAGTCTGCAAACTTGATGGCAGCTTTACTCCTTTCACAATTTCTTTCCAAACAGCTCCGGGTACACAGACAAGCATAAGCGAACAGGCCGACAAACTAGGGGAACACTTCGCCACAGTTTCTAGTCCCTCACTCTACACACAATCATTTACAAACTACAAGAACACAACAGAAAAACGACTGCCGACAAGTGGCAGTGCAAATGAACATTACAATAAATTAATTACACTGCAAGAAATCCGTACAGTACTATCAGCCAGCAAACATCTCTGACAGCACCAGGCCCAGATGAAATCCATCATGAAATGCTTGCTCACCTCTCCGAAGACACTGTAGAAGCTCTTCTGAAATTCTTCAATAAAATATGGCAATCTGTAAAAATGCCAGAGGCGTGGAAAAAGGCAGTGGTTGTGCCATTCTTGAAACCTGGAAAATCGCCAGCTTCGCCTAGCAGTTACAGGCCAATGGTACTTGCGAGTTGTCTTGCTAAAAGTTTTGAAAGTATGCTAAATATTAGGTTAATGTTCATCTTTGAATCGCGCAAACTTCTTGATATTCACCAGTGTGGATTTAAAAAAGCATGCTGCACAAATGACCATCTCTTCCGTCTTGAAAACACTGTCCGTTTAGCATTCATATATAAACATCACTGTCTGGCAGTATTTTTTGACCCGGGAAAAAGCTTATGATGCCACCTGGAGGACTGGGATTCTTCGTGACCTTGCTGATCCAGGTATCCATGGCAGGATGCTGAACTACTTAAAAGACTCTTTCTGACCGCTCATTTCGTGTACGTCTAGGTTGCACGCTTTCGAAAAAATTCATCCAGGAAAATGGCATACCGCAGGTGTGCATTCTAAATACCACCCTCTTGTAAAAATCAACTCAATCTCGCAACTAATTCCAAAGTCCATCATGTATTCTGTATATGTTGACCTTTAAATTTCATGCACATCTTCCAGCTTACCAACATGCGAAAGACAGATACAGCTTACACTGAACAAACTAACGACTTAAACCAAAATGGATTTAATTTCTCTCCACAAAAAACAGTTGACATCCTTGCCATCCTTTTCTCACTGAAAAGAGGCGTGCAAAATGATCCCACCCTGCACTTGAATAAAATTATTCTACAAGTAAAACAATAGCATAAATTCCTAGGCATAACTTTTGACAGAAAGCTCACATTCTTACCCCACATAAACACCCTCAAAAAGAAAGCTTCCCGATTTCTAAATATACTTAAGGTACTCTCAAGGAAACACTGGGGGTCCGATAGGTTATGTCTTTTCTGCAAGACCATCATACCTCGAAACTAGATCCGGTACAAAACCTGTGTCTCCGTCTATCAACTGGTGCATACAGAACATCCCCCATAAGCAGTCTGTATGTAGAAACAAACGAAACATCTCTTGCAAACAGAAGAGCTATGCTTACTTGTGCATATGTACTGAAAATAAGATCCTTAGAAAGACACCTTTGTTGCCCTATAGTGATCCTTACCAAAACGCCTTTGTTACCCCATAGCTGCCAAGTGCACATCTAGAAGGCTATTCAATAATAAACTGCAATCAATCTGACCTTTGTTATTACGCTTTCAAGATGCATGTCACGAACTGGGAATACTAGATGCTCTACCTAAAATTGCACCGGGACACGATCCATTTCCTCCATGGTACTGCTTTCCTGGTGCGTGTGACGACGCTAACACAGTTTTGTAAAAAACAAACATGACATGAACACCTACTACAAGAATACTTGGCTTTAAAAGAGAAATATTCAAGCTACATGGAGTTTTACACAGATGGCTCGAAAACAGAGATGTACATTGGAAGTGCCGTAGTACAGGGGAAATGGGAAAAAATAGTAAGATTGCCAAATTATGTACCAATTTTTACTGCCGAATATTATGCAGTGTGCATGGCTGTGGACAAAATAGTACATGAGATAATCGAAAACAGCATAATATACACTGATTCCCTGAGCCTACTAACAGCGCTGCAGTCAAGCAGTGCAGTTGAACCCTGAGTAGGTAGCATCAGGGAGAACACAGAAAAAGTAAAAACACAAGTACATATGACAAAGGTTCTGCTGGGTCACGACCCACGTCGGCATAGAGCGTAATGAGAGAGCAGAAGAGTTAAAAGTTGGTACCAGCCAGCTGCAGCAAGGGCGATGAGGGCTTAGTTTGTGAAGCACTGCTGACATAGGCACACTGACTTGGAACCCAAGAAGCATGGCCGGGGACTGGAAATCAAATAAGCACTTAAAATTTGACAAAAACTTTCGATTCATACAGATACCAGTATACTATAATACAGTGGAACCCCGTTCATACGTTTTTCACCGGACCGCGAAAAAAAACGCAACAGTAAGGAAAGGTCCGAAAATTAATGAAAACAGTGCAGCTTTGCCTTGAAACAATTTATTTCGACATCAAGTGAGCTTAGGTCATAAAAAAATCGAGAATGGTCGATTGCTGTTTTTTCTGCTCACTGGAAAACACCACGCGTTTCTCGATGGCCTGGAAAGCCGCATTGCTCTCAGCGTCGCTTTGAGGTGCGACGCACCTGCGGAGGAGGTCCAGAGCCGCGACGGCTTCTCCAAAGCACGGGTCCGCCAACTCCCCGGAATCATGCGGCTCGTGCTCCTCGTCGTCATCACAGTTTGAGGCTTCACTCGCGACTGAGTCTGCATCGATCTTGGCGATACTCTGACACTCGTATGTCACGACAGCAGCATCCACGGCGACGTAGTCGTCATACGTGACTCCCGTGGCACCAGCGCATTCAAAGCTTCACTCAGCTCTTGATCATGAGAGGCTGCTTCCGTCTCTTCAGCTTCCGTGGCAGTTTCCTCTCCGCCGTCCATGCGAAAGCCACACCGCACGAAGCAGTGCTGTGCAGTTGAAGCGCTCACTGCAGTCCACGCTGAAGTGACGTAGTGCATAGCGTCCAGTATTGAAACAATAGTAGGCTGCTGTCCGCGATCAATACGCGCCAGACAGCGCTTTACGATGGACTTCCTGTACGAGTGCTTTAAGTTCTTTATGACGCCGGCATCCAACGGCTGCAAGCAGCTTGTAGTGTTGGCAGGAAAAAAAAAAAACAAGCTTAACGTTCCGAAGAAACGACGGGTCTCTCGGGTGGGCAGCACAATTGTCCAGAAAAAGGACAACACTCCTGCACTGGGAGCCCATATTGTTGTCGAAGTAACGAAGAAATTCTTCGAACAAAGAACCTGTCATCCAGGCACGACTGGTGATATGGAAGCAGGCGAATGTTCTTTAAGCACCGTAGGTTTCGGCATTTTCCGATTACCCATGGCTTCAGCTTGTCCGAGCCATCCATGTTGCAGCAAAGGAGCACCGTCAATCGTTCTTTGCTGCATTTGCCTCCGTGGCATGCTTTGCCCTTCATGCTTAACGACTTGGATGGCTGCACCCGAAAGAAAAGACCCGTTTCGTCGGCACTGTAAATATCACGAGGCTCATACTCCTCAATTATGGCAGATAGTGTGGCCTTCCAATCGTCGACTGTTTCCAAGTTTACACTTGCTGCTTCCCCGGATACCGTCTTATACGTGATGACGTGCCTCTTCCGGAAACGGTCGATCCAGCCATTTGACACCGCAAAGTCACTGATGCCCAGTCGGTCGGCTATTTCCATCGCCTTCTCACGCAAAATGCTGCCGTCGAAGTTAGCACCGGCAGCGCGAGCTTGTTTAAACCAAGTAAGAAGCGACTCGTCGAGGTTTCCATACTTGGCGCCACGAGCCTTCTTAGCTTTCGGGCCGAAGAGCGCGGCATTCCCTTGTATCTCGGCACGCTTCGAGACGATGCTGTTAAGCGTCGAGGGTGGCAGACCATAGATCCTTGGCGATGTCGACTGTTTCCCGTGCTGGCTGCCTGTCGACTGCGTTGAGAACATCCAGCTTTTCCTCGAGAGAAAGCGCCTTGCGCTTGCCCGACGCCATCAAAGGACGACAAATCGCTCGCGTTAGCGAGGCCCGACGAGGCGTAGGCAGCGTAGGTGTTGACGGGAGGACACGGACGACTCGGATGGGTTGAACCGCACAAACAAGAAAGACTGGATTAGCGAGGCCTGACGAGGTGTAGGCAGCGCAGCTGTTGACGGAAGGACACGGACGACTCGGATGGGTTGAACCGCACAAACAAGAAAGACTGGATTGCTGCGGGCCCGCGGGTTTACTCGCTTCGGCTGACGATGCAGTGGCCATCTAGTGGCAATCTCTCCAACTCGCGTGCGGCTTTTTATGGCCTCCGAGATTACCCACGCGGAGGCCATGGTCTTGTAGCCAATTCCGTAGCCAAGCCTGGCCAAGACTCGTCAAAATGGCGGTTGGCGCGCGTTGCCCGGCCGGGTTCGGGGTGCCAGGTTGCGACGTATCATGCGGGAACGTTTTCACAGCTACAACGTAACAGCGGGGTACCCAATACATTGGATCCTATGGGAGCTATGCCGGGACCGGACAAAAACGACGTAACAGCCGGGAAAACGCAGCAGTGAGGAACGTAACAGCGGGGTTCTACTGTATATGATCGCACGAGTGACGCTGTGCTAGAAAACTTCAACTTCACATTTCCATGTGTTGCTCATAAAGAAGAAATGCTTTTCTAAGCTCTTACACTATTATGTGTGCCTGCGAATACGCCAGTATTGCCGACAGTTAAAGAACAAGCATGTAAACAACAGCCAAGACTTGCGTAAATTGTCGAAACTTGTGTGATTTCCTTATCCGGGGATCGATAGATGCGGTGCCTCGGTTGACAGTTTTTCAGAAATCTTGTCTTTTTATCTATCTGCAACAGTGGTTGATTGGGAGGGAAAAGCTTTTGTACAAGCGTCGGGGGTTTGCATAGGCTCCAGGATGGCACCTGTGTTAGCCGACATCTTTTTAAGCAGGGTTGATAGGGAAATTGAAAAGAAGTGTGGTCGACGTTCTGAAGACTTTTAAGGAATGCGGACGCGGGCTGGAGTTCACAACTGACGTTCCGAGCAACAAGGAACTGCAGTTTTTGGATTTGGCACTTTTTGGGGGGAAAAACACGTGTTGGTGGTATCGCCCGAGGACTGCCAAACCGTTGCTAAACTTCCGGTCTGGCCATTCTAAGCTCATAAAGGAGGGCATTGCCGTATGTTGCCTGCAATCAGCTCTCAGGAAATCTTGCCATGAAAGGACACGAGAGAGCATTTTCGCGCAAACAGGCAGGTTACGTGTGAACGGGTACCCAGATCAACTCATTTCCAGGGCAGCGGAGAAACTTCTAAGGCAGCTCAAGAATGGGGCTCAGCCGAAAGAAGCCACAAAGAAGAAAAAGCTGGCTGTGGTCCCGTATGCACACTGCTTGTCACATGGGCTGAAAAAAGTTGCGGGCAAATACGACGTTGATGTCTTTTCTGCACCTAGAAAACTTACCGCAATGTGTAAACAGGTCAATCAGAGGCACTAAGGCAAGAGCAAGAGGGATGCTTGTCAGGTGCGTCATGTGTCGCCATCTATACCTTGCGAAGTAGGGGTGGTATACCAGGTCCCCTTCTCCTGCGGTGCCATGTACATTGGCCAGACTGGCAGGTGCGTTAACAAATGCTTGATGGAGCATGAAAACACCAGGAAAAATGACCCCCTGTCTCACACAGGCTCCCACAGCAGGCAATGCCAATGCAGACATGAAAAGGATCATGCAGAAAGGAGAACTAAAGGGGACCCCCTTGCCCAGGCATCTTTCCAGTGCAGGAAGTGCCAATGTGTTTCCGATTACAAGAACACGTGCATCCTGTTCCGACATAACAATAAATTAACACGCGAGGTAATGGAGGCTTTTTATATTCACCACAACGGCACAAAATGTATCAGCAGCCCTTCCATAACGTTATCCGAGAGGGAATTGAGCTATCTGACCTCCCACGTGCCTTCCAGATAACTTTTGTTGATTGATAAGTAGTTCACTGTTTGTGTTTATATGCTTTTCGTTCTTCAATAAAAATCCAATTGATAGTCAGCACCTGTTTGTGCTAGTCCTTTGTCTTGTGTCCCGTTCGTGTTGCGCTGAGAGCGAAAATGTACAGTTCACATTGTTGTCTTTTACTAAGAACTGCTTTTGCTTTGGTGTTCGATTTTGCTCTTGCCATTAACTTCAGTCATTCTTCCCTGTACTCTTTTCACCCTCTCTCGCATTCATTCTTTTCGGCTGCGGTGGAATCAGACAATGGTTTGCTCACAACGACGATGTTTTAGGTGTACTCCATGGATAACATTTTGCGTCGGCCATTTTTGTTGTTTCTTTGTTCACACAGTTGGTTACGTGGGCACTGGCCAGTGCAAATGGCACTGTAATCTAGATTCAATAGGAAATGCTCAAGCACCTGCGGACTCGTTATGCCATTCTGCATCGCAAAAGAGCTTTAAGAACCTGCTGCTCTAGGTGGTGTGGCCACATTCCAGTACAGAGGAATCTAAGGGAAGTTACAAAGGAAAGCATCAAATTACTGAACAGACATGCCAGGTTCAGAACACTGAAGAGGTGATAACATTTGAGTGCACAAATTGTACAAAAATGCTCCCTGTTTTCTCATACCTGCAAATTACAGTGGTATATGTAGTGATAGTGCAGAACTGTCTTGATGTAACCTAACCACTGTGCATGTGGTTTTCACGTGCAGTTCTTGTACTGTGTAAATCCTACTAATAGCGAGCACGTTCGGCAGGAAGGCAGCCTACTTTCACTGTTACCCAAGTATATAGCTTCGCAAAGGCTGTTACTCCGTGACCAACGGTGAAAGCCTATGCGAACTAGCAGAAAGAAGGCACCCTTGACAGCGTGGTGTAAAAAGCAAACTTTCTATAACAAGCAAGCATTTGGAGTCCAAATTATTCACATACCCATATTAAAAATTTTTGCACAGAGGGCCTTCTGCAGCTCCTTGTTAAGGCTCTCAAGCTCCTTCACACGTGTCTCCAAGTCTTCAACCTTGGATTGAAGGCTTACAGCTTTGCTTGTGCCCTCAGTCCCCTCCATCTCGATTGTTTGTTCCATAAGCTCGTCCTCAGCACTTCTTTTTTCCAGAGCCCTAGCCTGAAAGTTCAGCTGGGACTGAAAAATAAAGAACTGCTTAGTCAAATCCTTGGTCCTTTCCCAAATGAAGTGGGTGTAAACTGTTTGCCAGCAGGATGAAATACTTATCCATCACAAGAATGATTTAGTCTTTATGGGGTTTAACGTCCCAAAGCGACTCCTCTATCATTTCGTCTCCATCGAAATGCGATGGCATGCGAGAAAAAAAATCCTAGCACACTGTCAACGAGAAAAAAGTTCTCCAAGCAAGAAATCTACTGAGCGAAGTGGAGTTTTGGGCCAGTTGGCAAGTCTTGATTTGCATGTGGGCTTAGAGCGAGACAAAGGAGCACAAGAGAGGGACACAGCACGAGCGCTAACGTGCAACCGAAAGAAACAAGCAGAATTACGAGCTCAAGGTACTGAGTGTGCATGCCCAGCTATCCACTCATTTAAGACAGGAGGCAAACTGAGCCAAGATAATCTGGGACTGAATGACAACAAAAATGGCACAGCAAGAAACTGGAAGCACCTCTTCCACTTTCAAGCAGCAATACCCAAGAAATTACGCAGCATCTAGAAACAGATTCCTTTCGCAACATGACAATAGACGCGTCACTCACGCACTTATCGCTTCCTAGCTCATGAATAAATGACGGCTCAAGAAGCTTCCCTGCTAGTTGTCCTTTAGAACAGCGAAGAACTTTGCTTTTTACAAATAGTGCATGACATTTTCAGCTCAAATAATGCTTAGGCAGGTTGTTAGGTTGAGACGATTTAAAAGAAGTAGCATGTTCCCTTATGCGTTCACTGAGGCAGTGACCGGTGTGCCCTATTTAGACACAACCACAGCTCAGAGGGACCTCGTAAACAGCACCACCTTTGCACGCAACTAACTTGCATGGTTCCAGGCCAGTTTGTGATGGCTTTGGCTCGCCAGTGCACAAAGACTTGACTGTTTTCGAGGTGTCTTGAAAACAACGTCCACATCAAACTTGCTTGCTATCCTCTGGATAGCTGGGCATGCATTACAGTCTTCGAGCTAGTAATTCTGCTTCCGTTTCTTTAGTAGCAAGTCAGTGCTCGTCCTTTTTCTCTCTATGGTCTCGCACTAAGCCCACCTGCAAATCAAGAAATCTACTGGAACGACATTTTTATTGCTGCCGCGTGACCGACAACACCTCAAAGCCGTGCAGCAGGCAAAACGTGGAACCCGTGCGTGAACCTCCTAGGCTCATCACTAATCCAAAAACAGTAATAATATCAAGAACATGGACACAGTACGGATGTTGGTAAGTTCCTGCTTAAAAGATAATTACGGTTAATGTGAACTAAGCGCATAATGTTCAGCAAGCACAGGAAAGCCAGTTGGACGCACCTTCTTCCGCGGCGGGCCTTTCTTCGCGGAACATTTGCGCGAGGCCATACGCTTGTTTTGACGCCATGTTCTCATTTCTTTTTCAGTCTGCAATTTTTATCGCATTATTATGATAAGTGAACGCCAAAATCGTGTTCGGCAATGCCGGAGAGGATCCTAACTTTTACCTGTCATATGGACAATGGTGGCCTTGTAAAATCCGCCCCGGGTGGTGGTGTTGCCGTCCCAAAACAAATCATAGGGCTTCCCCCTCTCAAAGTCGATGTCATGGGGCGCAAAATTTCGAACGTCTGCATCCGATGCGACGTAACGTTTCTCTTCTCCTTCGTACTGCACAAGCACGAACATTTTCTCGCCCCAAAAGAGTCAGCAATGCGATCACACCAGAGCACACCTTCACACTACGCTAGGCTAACAATCTGCAGTGGATTCTCCGAAACGGTATGGCTACGCCTAGTCATGGCAGGAAACCAAATGTCATTGTATTTGTCGGAAACCAAAACGAACCACTTTTCCTTGTAAACAATCATTTATCCGTCATGTGGATTTTCGTTTAATGTATTTCTTATTTTAAATGTCCGCGACAAGCGGCATGTGAAGATAAAATATAGGCTAGTACTCATGTGCATATACACGCTAATATGCACTGAAAAAAATAAGGGGTGGGGGACAGATGCTTCAAAGCGAGTACTGGTAGGACCAAAAAGCACGAGAGTGGCTTTTACGGAACGAGATGTAGCGAATGCAAACTTGCAATTAAAGTACAAAGTACGCAGAAGATATATTGAGGTGCCCGGTATATTCGAGTCTATAATAGGCCAATAGTTTTTTTTTAAGCACAAGATAAGGAACTCTTAGGTGAGCTTAGATTCCACGGGACCAGTGAAACACGTGCAAACTCCGACAGGTCGCTTTAAACACGCATCCCGGAAATCCTGGTTGAGCACTTGTTTCAAAAGAGCAGCACTTCCAACCACTTCACTGCACAGATTGGAAACTGTACAAAGAGGAGAGTGATAAGGATGCCAGCGATGACAAGGACGAGTGAGCGGGAGAAGGTTCACATGAAATAAATGCCGTTTGCGTGCTGACCCGGCTTAACATTCCGATCTCTTCGACCTTTAACTTTCAAGCGTCGATCGGCTTAAAGTCTCGGCCGCAGCCTAGATTCGAGTAAATATACTATATAACTAACTCGATTAGGCAAATGGTACTGCACATATGTGCAAGATTTGGTGCATGCTGTAAAGGGCAGAAAAAAGTTGATGTCCCGTATAATGTTCAGGCTAATTAATAGTGTCAATCGCAAGAAAAGACAAAAACAGAATTAGGACACCAGCTGATCGACGTGATGCAGTCTAGTAAATTCTCTCCAATAGCTTGAGTGTACGCGTACACTAGCTATATAATAGTTGGTAATTCTTGTAGTGTTGCGTGGCTCATGCGAAGGAGCCGACAAGTTTCCAGAGGCAAAGCGGTTTTCGTTTTGCGCGTGCGTATTACGACTGTGGTGATAAGCCGGACACCACATCCCTCCCCTTTCATATTGGCTAATTTAACGAGCTAAACTCCAGCTTGATATCTGTCCGGTGGTCGACGGTCTAGTCGGGTAGCGTCTTGAACCCGCCGTCTTAACCTCTTGCGAAACTGCAAGGTCACTGGTGGTAGGAGCGGAGGATGTCACTGGGTCGACGCTTGGTGGAGATGCCAGGGACTCGCATCCCTCCTGGTCAGATGCCTAGCGGTCCGGATCCGTAATCCGTGCGAGCATCTGGTCCTTGTGTCGATGCCAGGTGAAACTGCCTCTGGGTGTGGTAGCACGAATGGTAAAAGACAAAGGGCCGGACTGCCCCACAACAATACAAGAGACACAGTGTGGACTGCCTCGATAGTTGCGAGCCATCACTTGGTCACTGACTGCTATGTCACGATCACGACGTGGGCGAGCCACGGATTGCTTGAACTGATTATATGCAACCTTTCCTCCCACCGCTGGATTGACATCGAGTCAATTGCGCAGCCGCCTTCCTAGTAACAAGTTTGCTGGTGACTCAGTTGTCGCATGAGGAGAGTTGCGATAGGTAAGCAAAAACTTGTGAAGCCTCATATGTAATGTGTCCTCTCCGCTAGACTTACGAAGAGCGTTTTTAAGTGTCTGAATAAAATGCTCTGCAAGCCCATTTGAGCTGGGATCATACAGTGCTGTAAGCAGCACGTGATGACAGCCCAATTCTTTTACAAAAAGCTTGAACTCTTCGGAAGTGAACTGCGGGCCGTTCTTAGTGAAAATGGTTTCTGGGAACCCAAAACGCGCAAACAGCTCTCTCAGTTTGTAAACTGTAGCATCCGATATAGTCGAGCACGTAAGAAACACTTCCGGCCACTTGGAGTGTGCGTCCACGACTACAAGAAACATTGTGTGCAAAAAGGGGCCAGCGAAATCTATATGTACGCGCTGCCATGGTGCTGTCGGCCAAGACCAAGAATGCAGGGGTGCTTTGCACGCCTCGCAACGTTGTTCTTAATTTACGCAGGCCTTGACACTACGATCGAGGTCCGCCTCGATGGACAGCCACCGCACGTAGCTTCGCGCCAGTTGCTTGATGCGCACGATGCCTGGGTGCCCTTCGTGGAGTTCGTCCAGCAGCAAGTTGCGCAACTTTGCCGACGCGATCACACGCATCCCGAACATGATGCAGCCTTGGTGAACTGTGAGCTTGTTACATCTGTCAAATAAAGGCTTCAAATCTTTTTCAGTCACAGACGCTGGCCACCCCACATTTAGGAAATCTATCACTTTACAAAGTGAGGGGTCCCGAGCTGTTGTTCGAGCAATGTCCTGGCTTCCCTATTGAAAAATCTCATATCCTCGTGAAACCTGAGTGACGAATTTTTGTATGCAGATCAAGAAAACGCATTTATTAGACCAATGAGGCTATCTTATCACGATAAAAAAAGTTTTGTTGATGAAGTATTTTTTGTTTGCTTAGCAAAGCATGTGCAATATATTGCACATTGGGACTCAGCGGATGAAAAAAACAATATCATGAGAGATTATGGATAATGGGCAAGAAGGCTTTTATTGTGCCCTTCAATGATATCTCTAGGCATGAAACTGTTTAAAGCAGTTTCTTGAAGAAGTTATACAAAGAAAAACGTCACAGCGAGTGCAACGAAACTTTGTGCGTTCAGAACAGGAGGGGTTACGGCATCTTGATGCGGACTTCTGCAATGAAAGTTCGGGCATGTGTGTTGCTCCGGCTGTCCGGAAGGAGACGGGAGGCAATGGTGTTGTCTTACTGGCAGGGCGCTTCGCTGGCGGCTCGTCGTCGTCGCTGCCCACATCCAATTCTGCTCTCAGCAAATCATTAGCAATTATCAGTTTGAAGTCCAGTAGACTTAGTGTGTTCTTGCTGGCAACTCCTAGGAGTTGAGAGTCTTCTTTATACTGCAACCATGCATTAACGACAGCCACGTCCGCAAGAAAACAAAGAGAACGAAGAGTCCAGCGCGTTGTCCTTGCCTTGCTTGGGTAGAGACTCACCATTCTATCGCAGAGGTCAACGCCTCCCATATTCTTATTGTACTCTTCTACGATAGCTGGCCGAGGTACATCTTTATAGACCCTCTCCTTCTTGCACCATCTTTTGCATTCTCCTACTGGCTCCTCACCAATGTGTGAAGAAGCGAACTTAATGGTCTTGTTGTCGACCCACTTAATGAGGCAAATGCCATCAGCCACATTGACAGTTTGGCAAAAGGATCCGCGGCCTTTCTTCACCAAAGCTTTGTCCTCAGGGAGCTTAGAATCCTTTGGCACGCGATTCTTCATTATGGTGCCAGTTCCACGCAGGCCTTGGCTCGAGAGGTGACGAAGCAGGGGTGCAGAAGTGAAGTAGCGATCAAAAAATAAAGAACTGCCTGTTGGCATGGACTGTGACAATCTAAGCACAGCACAAGCACCCACACCAAGCTCTGATCGGTCAGCTGCGAGCGCAGACTTTCCCTGATATATTTCGAAGTCTAGAACCATTCCACATGGGCTGGAGAGCACAAAATTCTTCAGCCCTGTTGGATGAGGTTTACCAGGGACGTATTGCTTTAGTGTAGTTCTGCCTGTAAACGGTATTATTTGCTCGTCTATGCTTGCTGACGGGCTTCTTGGAAGCTGGAGGCAAGCCGTCCTTATCATTTCGATGAACGGTCGCAGTCTCCACAGCCGGTCGGCTTTCTTTTCCTCATCACTGATGTCCAAGTCATTCACAACTTTTATGTTTTTTCGCAACAAGAAGAAGCGATCGCGAGTCACAACATCAGCGATTGCAGCAACTCGTGTTTGCCTTGCCCAGTAAAGACGAATCTGTGGGTATCCTAAGCAACTCATCATGAACGTTGCACCTATGAAATGCTTCATTTCGGCAGTGCTGCTATTGAGCAGAGTCCCCTTTCTTTGATGGTAGCCCACCTCACTCTTTTCGTGCATATTGCGGTAAAATTCTTCAGAAAAATATTGCTTGAAATAGTCCAGAGCTGTCCAATTCGTTCGAGAATCGGTCTCAGTATCCGGAGTATCCGGAACATCGGGTAGAGATGACACAAACGGAGCATGCCTCCAAGGAGGGAATTTCCCCACACTTGTTAATGGCCCGCTGCCGGAATCTTCCTCGTCCGAGTCGTCTTAAAAAAAAAAAAAAACGGCGTCAAGTTCCGCATTTTGCACTTACATTGTAAAAACTTATATTAAGAAACTTACCTGAACAGGAAACATCTGGTTGTGGCGCTTGTGTTGACTTTTCGTTCAACTCGTCATCCGACAAGTCGAGATCCGACCCGTCCTGGGAGGCGATGGCCTCCAAAATCGCCTCTGCCCTGCTCAGATTCAACCCTGGCAGGGGCCAAAGAAAGCCTAAATTACAAACGTTGCTTACATATCAATTGGAAATAACTTTTTGAGTAAAACTGAACATCATCATAACGTCTTCCCACGCAGGAAAGCACTTACGGTGAACAGAATGAAAACAACCCCATGTGCTGTAGTTCAGTCCCAGTGTGCAATACAATGTACACAAAAAAGTTCAAAGTGGCCACGAACAAAATAAGCGCTTGCCTCACGATAAATTATGCTCAAAATGATGCCTGTACATTCCTGAACCTGTTCATTGCAAAGTTCAGAACATTTAGCAAAGGGTTAAGTAAATAGGGGCAACTTACTTGGTCGCATTGAATAAAACGACGTCGTCGGTATGGACGCCATTTTCGAACCTGCCCAGCAAGCGCTCCCGCGCGATTGACTTCTCTCAATCTTGGCCAGATGGCAGCACATGTCTGTGCAATACATTGCACAGGAGGACTTAGCGCGTACCGCAGCTGCAGCAGGGCTTCGACGCTGAGACCGAGTGTGCAATAAATTGTACACTGGGTCTCACGAGGATATATATGTTTTATATGTCTCATATATACGCAATTATAGGATATGTGTCCACATATAAACCATATGTGCTTGTGTGTCATGCGTGCTCGTATGTCAATTATGTCCCTCATATGCGAAAACACATATATACGGGTCTCAATATACGCATTTCTTGGATATGTGTAACATATACCATACGTGTCCCTCGTATATACAAGGCCTCCTTTTTCACGTATAACATACGAGGGACTCACGTCCAGCTAACAGCTCTGAACATGCAGGCTACATCAATGAACTTGCAACCCTTAGCAGAGCAAATGCTGCATCCCAGAAATAAATGGATGCTTGCATACGCCTGGTTGCAGGGAATGAAATACGACTCTTTTCTTTCACTGCCTTTATTTTTATATTGCAGGGGCAGGTAAAGACAACTACTTAATGTCTCAACATATCTGCAAGGTAACGATTCATCTTCCCCCGCCGTGCTTTTTGATCCTCGGCAGTTGGATTTGCAATAATATAAGCATCAAATCCATCTGAAATAGTAATATTCATGACATAATTTGAAGACATACAGGTGCTGAAGAATAATGGGATTCAAATCATGTACATTCAAATAAAATGAACAGTCAGGAAATTTAAACATAATGAGACTTACTGCCCACTGCTGCTAGCTTTTCTGGGGTCAGCCCAGGTTTCTGTATGACACGAGCTTTCAGAAATCGCCGGCATGCAGCGCCGGTGACACTCGTTCCCCGACGATTTGAGACTCCCCACAAAAGTTTTGCAGTGTCCTTGCAAAACGGAGTCCCAACCTCGGGAAAAGAGCCAGCGCCACCACTCCGCACTCACATACATCCCATTCCCGTGATGTACCTGAAGTAAATGATGTAAAACAGCATGTTTTTATACTGTACGGTAACAATCTGAGAAGAGACATTATTTGCCACATTAAAACTGCTAAAATCCCATTCTTAAGGGTTGCTATATGTAATACTACGAAAATATCAATTCTCCTTGCATATGCTAGTAATGACAAAACAACACTCGGCCCTCTACTTTAGAGTTAGCAGCACATTGGGCCTCCTAGTCACCTTTGTCCACAATTATATAAAGCTACGTTAGACAACACAGGTCGGCTTCTCTCTGGATTCCTACAGGCTCCACTGCATGTTGGCAACACTACTTTTGCCAGGCATTCAGAGGCACAGAACAGATAAAATTTGAGGTATATTTAAAATGTAGCAACTAAAACGTAGCATCAGAGGCTGCACTATTAGAACATGAAACTTGGAGGTTGTGTTGATGGTTGCTCTAAACCATTGTTAAACAAAGCTACTCTGGTTTGGCTTATGGCGGTTTAACATCCCAAAGTAACTCAGGCTATGAGGGACACTGTAGTAAAGGGCCCCGGAAATTTCGACCACCTGGGGTTTTTTAACGCGCACTGACATCGCACAATACAGACGCCTCTTGAATTACGCCTCCATCAAAATTCTACCGCCGCAGATAACATGAAACCTGCGTCTTTTGCGTCAGCAGCCGAGCGCCATAACCACTGATCTACCACGGCGGCTTCAAAGCTACTCTGAGCTGTCAATGCTGTGCAGGAAAAATTTTTTTTTTTCTGCTCCATATACCATGCATTCAGAAGGAAAATGTCACGCTTTCAAGAGGTGTGCACTGCTGTTCAGACCCACACTTGCCAGTTTCTAGATTGCTTGTCTGCAACTACCAACTGGTATTAATGGAAGCTAAAAGCATTTAAAGCTTTCAAAAACAGTTCTAAAAATGAGAAGCCACAGTACCTGGCCACTGACTCCACAAGAGCACCCGGATGATCCTGCAGTGGAGCAGGAGCCATGCTAGTGGAAGCCTGCAAAGTGCGAAAACTTCATTTGCCACAAAATAGTAATCTACATGGCACATAAAAGGGCAACCGCAAAGGATTTTTAACTTTTAGATTACAATTGCATTACACTACTTCAAAATAAAGAGAAATTGATTAATGAAAGGTCAACAAGTGAAAAACTGAAAACCAAATCTGTAATTTGACCAATAGATCAAAATAAGGTATTTTTAAAGGTTATGTCATAAAACCTCTTAAAGTGGTTTGATTGGCAAAAGTTTGCCTGCAGTTACCAAGAATTAGAACTAAAAGCATTTAAAATCACAAAAATATTTCTATGTAAGAGAAGCCATCGCACCTGTCTACTGACTCCAGAAAGAATGCCCAGGTTCTGCGATGAAGCCAAAGCCATGCTACTGGAAGCCTGCAAAGTGTGAAAACTTCTCATTTAAAAAGAGTAATGTGCACGGCATATTCAAGGGCAGCCTCAGAGGATTTTTGAATATTTTCTGTTTGCTATCTCATAACACTAATTCTTCTAAATATTGAGAAATAAATAATTAAATGTCAACAACTAGAATACTGAAACCAAACTGGCATTCAACCAATAAATCAAAATATATTTTTGAACATGATAACACAGAACCTCTTAGCGGTTTGATTGAGAGAAATTGTTTGCCTGCAGTTACCAAGAATAAGAGCTAAAAGCAATTCAAGCACACAAAAATGGTTTTAAATATGCGATCTGATCATTCGGACAGCCCATCCCGTCCCGTCAACCACAAATACTTTTCTATGGCATAAAACTCCCGTTAATTTGGACAAATTTGGCTACCCTTCTGTTAATTCAGACAGGCGGCAGAGCTTGCATGTGTACAAGGAGGCCATGAGTGCAACGGATCTGAGATGATGAGGATAGAGGAAGCGGCGCTGGTGTTAAACCAAAGTATAAAGGCGTCACCGCATCGGTGTAAACATCAGCCAAGAAGGCAGAGAATAGGTTTATTCTTGTTTTTTTTTTGTTTTGCCCGGCTGCGCC
The DNA here is from genome assembly GCF_052857255.1 of Amblyomma americanum. Lineage (NCBI taxonomy): Eukaryota > Metazoa > Arthropoda > Arachnida > Ixodida > Ixodidae > Amblyomma > Amblyomma americanum. Next base: position 69,023,260 of record NC_135500.1, read on the forward strand.
GCTGCACCACATATTTTTTTCTTTGCGCATGCCCCGTAGAGCAAGGTGCGCGCGCTCTGCGGTGGTGTGTGGACAGCGTTCTTCTCAGCAACCATCCCGATAAGACTGCAATCCTCGGCTCCTGCGATGGCTACCAAGGCTTTAGCGAAGCAGCCGAAGTACGTGGCGAAGGGCTTAATTAGCTCAGAAAGTCGAAATACTGAAGGCTACCTAGGGAGGAGTTCCGCGACAGGCCATCATGACAAGATTTAACGTGAAGAGGAACACGCTGAGCTCGTACATTAAAAATTAAGCTCATATTTTGCAAGCTTACGATGGGCAACAGTTCTCCGACAAGCCGAAAAGACTCTGAACGGCAGCATATTCAAAGCAGAAAGAAGCACTCCTTCGATGGATTGTGAATGCGCAAAACTCGCAGCTGCCCTTGAGCGGACCTCTCATCTGCGCACAAGCAGAAACGTACGCCCTAATGATGGATATCGGAGGTTTGCGTGCATCATAAAGGTAGTCTGGCCGCTTCAAGAAGAGGCATAATTTGGTCTTTTTGAGTGCCTGCGGTGAGCAAGGTGCTGTGGATGCAAGCGTGGAGAAATGTGCTTCCGAGGCGCCCTGCTGTTATGAGCCCTGCAATGTATTTAATGCCAATGAGATGGCACTTTTCTACAAGGCCCTGCCAGATAAGACCCTCGCTTTTAAAGGAGACCCTTGCTTCGGCGGCAAGCGAGGTAAGGACAGGGTGACAGTTTTGCTTGCTGCGAATATGACCGGCATGAATCGGCTGCCGCTGCTGGTTGTTGAAAAATCGCAGAAACCGCCGCGCTTCAAAAATATAAAACAGCCACCCGTAGACTACCGATCCAACAAAAGGCTTGGATGACATCCGCAATAAGCATGTTCCGCAATTAAACGCGCGCTTATACTGCACCTCAAAGCTAAACTAGTGAATAGTTAAAGCTCAAATTTCGCGCAGAAATGGAATTTGGCCGGCGGAATTGTTTTATACCACACTTTTTTGGAGTACCTGCCTGCATCAACAAGAAAGTCAGATATTCGCATCGTCTGCAGCGACGACGAAACAAATTGGAGTGCTTATTCAACAACTGCACCACTGGTATCATCTCGTTTGTCAGCTGTGATGATTCGACAAAGGAAGTGGAGAAGTGTTTTGTGGGAGGTTTGAGGATGCTGTACCATGAAGTCTTCATACTTAGTGCAGCTTTGGCCATACAAAGCTTTTGTGATCATCGATAAAGCAGTTGCTAAAGAGTCTTCGAACTTCAAACCTCTCACACAAGGTTCTTGTAAACCAGCGCAACGGCTCGAAGCCAAACAATGAAGCCACAAAACACAGCGCTGAACTAACGGAACGATTTTATTCAGGACACCAGGGCTTAAATACGTGCTGGTATCACGGAAAAACAGAAAAATACAGAGAAAACATTACGTTCCACAGGCTAATTATTGTGAGCAAGCGAAAGCTTTTGATGCACGTAATCTAGGACATCAAAAATTCGTGCTCTTTCTTCGAGATAGCAACTGAAGGGGTGCTTATGCATTCCATACCTATCCTCAATCTCTACTACCTCAATTATCTCCCTGGTGAGCTGGTCTTTGCTTTTTGCTACAATTTTGCTTTTCTCAAACATTGGTCAGCATGATCAATCACGGCAATGAATTCCGATACAGGAGACGGCATTTTTCACATTATTCTTATGCTCCTTAAGTCTAAGTTAAACAAAGACCTGTTTGGCCAACGTACGATCCACCGTGTGAGAAAGGAATGGAATACACCAAGTTGTCTCGGCATTGAACATATTTCTTCTCATGCTTCTTCTTGCACACAGGAAGATCGTGACATGTTTTTCAGGCCGATTTACACGCGCGCATAAAGTTTTGGTTTTATGGGGGTTTAACGTCCCAAAGCAACTGAGGTTATGAGGGACGCCGTAGTGAAGGGCTCCGGAAGTTTCAACCACCTAACAAGCATAAAGTTCTCAATTTTAAAGGGGCTGAAAAAACAACATCTACACCAGCTCGTTTTCCTATTCTTTTTCAGATTGTGGGATATAACATGAATGTATGGGATTACGGATACATTTTTTCTTTTACTGAGACTTGGTTGAAAGTAGCGCCAAGTTTCAATTTCTTCATCATACCCTCCGCCACCGAAGCTAACATGTGAGAAGGGTATCCTGCAGCAGCAAGCCTTTCAACCTGGCATGAAAAACTGCGCGTGGTCTCATGCCTCCAAGATTTTTTCATGGCATTGCCTCGTTTTACTAGCTTAGAGTGTGCAAAGCTGTATCGAAGTAGAGGCTTCCCACTTCTTGGTTCAAAGGCCCAACATACATGAATATCATTAAAAAGCATGGTCAAGTCTAGGAACGTAATGGAGTCATTAACAGGCACTTCATGAGTTATTTCCAGTGGCGAAAGAACGTTTGCAAGAAGTGAACAAAGTTTTGTCACTTCTGCGGGAAGATTTGCAGCTTTACATTCAAGTACAATAAGGTAATCATCTACAAAGCGGAACATTTTTGTAACATTTGATCCCTTAAGGGAAGCATCGAGTGCCCTATCATTCATAGCTAAATACAGATTGGTGAGCCATGGCGCAATACATGCTCCTATGCATATCCCTTTCTTCTCAATGAAAATACGCCCATCCCATTCTGCATAGGTAGACTCGAGGTAGGTTTGCGTCAGTGCAATGCAAGGCAATGCTATGAAAAAATCTTGCAGTTTTTCATGCCAAGTTGAAAGGCTTGTTGCTGCAGGATACCCCCTTCACATGTTAGCTTAGGTGGCGGAGGGTATGATGAAGAAATTGAAACTTGATGCTACTTTCAACCAAGTCAGTCAAAGAAAAAACGTACCCGTAATCCCATGCATTCATGCTATATCCCACAATCTGAAAAGAATAGGAAAAAGAGCTGGAGTAGATGTTTTTTCAGCCCCTGTAAAATTAAGGACTTAATGCGTGCGTGTAAATCGGCCTGAAAAAATATGTTGCAATGTTCCTGTGTGCACGAAGAATCATGAAAAGAAATATGCTCAGTGCCGAGACAACTTGGTGTATTCCATTCCTTTGTCATGTGCTGGATCATACGTTGACCAAACTGGTCGTTGTTTATATTAAAGACTTAAGGAGCATAACAATAATGTGAAAAATGCTGTCTGCCATATCGGCATTCACTGCCGTGATTGTTCATGCTGACCAATGTTCGAGAAAAGTAAAATTGTAGCAAAAAACAAAGACCAGCTCACCAGGGAGATAATTGAGGCATCAGAGATTATGAGGATAGGTACCGAATGCATAAGCACCCCTTCTGTTGCTATCTCGAAGAAAGAAAGCTTTCGCTTGCTCACAATGATTAGCCTGTAGACCTTGATGTTTTCTCAGTATTTTTCTGTTTTTCTGTGATACCAGCGCGTATTTATTCCCTGGTGTCCTGAGTAAAACCATTCTGTTGTTAGTTCAGCGCTGTGTTTTGTCCCTTCTTTGTTTGGATTCGAGCCGTGGCACTGGGTTACAAGAACCATGTTCGACCAACTCGACCACCAGTTCATGCTGCACTGCCACACAAGACCACCGTCTACCTAATCTCCACGGCTGACCAACCAGATGGTGCCACCAATGAATCACTGAGAGAGCGGCCTGGTTTGTTTTGTCGTCGACACAGATGATGCAAATATCCGGCTGCCGACCAAGTGCCATTTCTGCACGAAATTTGAGCTCGAACAATTCACTGGTTTAGCTTTGAGGAGCAATCCACAGCATGCGTTTAATAACAGAAGAGTATATGTCAAGCCTCGCTATGCCAACTAGATCGCAGCTTTTGTTCTAAAAACACAAGTACTACTTGTCCTCGACAAATGCATTGCACACAACACATCACGGCTGGAGAATATTGAGCTGCCCTTTCTGCTTCCTAACACCACTGCTTCCCTCCAATCTGTGGATCAGGGAACAATTCAGTCTCTAAAAACCCGTTACCGCAAGCAGGTGCTTTAACACGTTATTTTGTTTGCAAGCAGGTCGAAAGTATGGTACTACTCTTCATAGCACAATACATATATTAGTGCATGTGTGGCACAAAAACCACCTGCAATAACTGCAAACTGCTACAAACACAGCAGCTTAATTCAGAGCACTGACACCACCGATGTAAATGAACCACTCGAGTAAGTTGCGGGGCTAGTTGGTTCATAATGCATAATGATGGAACTAGCGAAACAGATGCGATGTTGTGTTTGTGCCTCCTTGTTCTTGTCCTGAGTCTGTTTTGCTTATTCCACCATTGTAAATGAACCGGGTGCCAAGTACGATGGAGAAAGACTATAAAAGGATTCTGCCACCGAATATTCAGCTGGGCAATGGTTGCAATCGACATTGACACTGTCGTTACCAGCCGACAATGAAATCGTTGAAGAAGCTTTGCGGTTGAACAGCCAAGTTCCAAAGATGACAACGCATGTAATGAACTGCTGAGTCACGCTGTGGAGGCTGTTGAGGCCCTGAGTGTCTGGAAGACGTGTGTGCAGGTTCTACAGACAGCGTGCGCACACCGCATCATTTGGCAGAAGTGTACTAAGTAGTAGTAGTGATGCAAGTTTGCGTACAAGGGAGTCAACAATAACAGATTTTTTTTAAAAATTAAAGCTCTGTTGATGTGGGGCACTTTGTTGCGTTTTTTTCTGCCTCTCTCAATAATTTGACATTCAGTTAATTCGGACATTTCTTCGTGTCCCACGAAATCCAAAATAATAGGCTTTTACTGTACCTTAAAGGAGAACTTCAGGGAATTTTCAAAGATTTTGAGTTCACTAGTATCACATTACACTTTTTGAACGTGTTTGTTTCAGTTACAAGATATATAGTTCTTCAAAAAATGAAATAATAATATGTCAGCAACTAAAACACTGAAACCAAAACGAATTTGACCAAATAGATCAAAATATCGTTTCAAAGATTATGTAATATAACCTGTTATAGACGGTTTCCGTGTTTGCAAACAATCCGCGCTCGACGCTGATTGGTTGCCCTCCGGCAACTTCCGGCTGTGCCTTTTCAAAGAGTGTGCAACACGAGACCAGTGCGTCGGTGATTCTCTGTGCTGCCTTGGGCTGATTCTGAATGCTGAATATAATTATCGACATGTCGAGCGGCTACTTTAAGGCACTCAGCACCGAAGCGAGGGATCGGTATCTCCAGAAGCTTGTCTTTAGAAGCGCAGAGCTGCCCGACCCGCTGGACGATGATGTGGTGCGCTTCTCGTTTTCGTCTGGCTCCAAAAACCTTCCGCCAGTCACTGCCGGGGACATTTTTGTTTATCTTGTGGAAGGTGTGTGTTTTTACACAAGAGAGCAGTTTAAAAATTACAAGATCACCAAAGCTTACAATGCATTTGTCAGTGGGAAAGTGAAGTCTCTTGCATCATTCAAGTCCGGCAAGCTTGGGGAAGGCATCGTCGTCGTAGTGGCAACTGTAGAAGCTAGCCAAGCTTTGTCGAAAACATATCGCCCATGGTGCGTTGTTAACGACGACGGAACCGTAGTCACTCGTCATTGCACCTGCATGGCTGGGTAAGTAAACAATAATCTCAAAGGCAACCTTAACTGCTTGCATGTGTTAACCTTTGTAGAGCGCTCGTGCGATTTACTGTGAAGCTAAATAATCGGAACTGTTCTAGGAATTCACCTCCTGTCTTTCCTTCCAGTCGCTCTCACCATTATTTCCTTCTGTCCTGTTGCTGTCCCTGTTTTCTGTCAGCCATAACTCGCGTGCCGCAAGTGCAGATGGGAATTACCGTGACTGCCGGCAGTCATTTCCTTTCGTATATGTTGCGAAAAATAACTGCTACAGAGAGACAGCGGTTGCAGCTGCTTTCAGGGCAATGCGCATAACAAACAAGGGAGTTTAGGGACTCTGAAAGATGCCGCAGACAGCCCGATGCCAATGCAAATTTTTAAACTGTGGTTGTTTGTGAGGAAACAACTGCCCTCACATGTTTAGAAGCTGGTAATGAGCTGTTCGGTAAATGGTTCTTTTTGTATTTTTTATATTTAATTTCCAGCTAGTAAACGTGACGTCAATTAGTTTCCCGCATTAACAAAAACCCCCTTTGTCATCCATGGCATTAGATTTGTTTCTTTGGTTTTCACTTTCAAGGATAATACTTCAAACTCAAGCAAATGGCTTAGGCATAACAGCGATGCAAAGCCCAGTATTGTGGCATTAGCAGAGCACGGGCGTTAATATTTGCCCATTTCTAATGCAGCACTGCACTCGACAAACTTTGCAATGGTTACTTGAATTATGGACTAGAACAGTCGTGCTGTTACACGACACCGCTGGAAACTTCATTAATGTGTTTACAGTGTAAATGTGAGCATTGAATGTCTGTGTACATAAACATAGTTTTCAACGATTGAGGGATGTTGGTACTCATCCTTTGCTTTGTTTAATGTCTTCTTTACAATGTTTTTTGGTAGTACTGTTAAGTTGTTGTGACTGCACTCTTGCAAATTTCAGACTAGGATAATGCTGCACTCACGTTGCTGCACTGCTGTTCAGTGTGGAGGCAAATGTGAAATATGGCCTGCACAATCCATCGCCAACTGATGTTGCGTGCAAGTGGATCGAGGTGTCAAGGAAGGGCACAGTAAGCACGAACAGCTTAATTTTTTTTCTTCTGCAATCCTGTCATGCCATGTAAGTCGTCCTCATCGTAAACTGAGCTGTCAAAACTGGTGCAGGCGGCACCAGTCAGTGACATATTTTTCAAGCCGAAGACAGGTCAGCCAATGCCCCAACCTGTCCCTAGAGCCCAAAATAATGCACCAACCTGGACCAATCAGCAAGTTCACAGCTTCTTGCAGCAAGTCAAGGTAAAAAGAAAAAAGTCTTACTGAAGCACATACGGGCAGCTTGCACTTATTTGCCTATGAGTTGTACTTTGGTAAAGGTACAAGCAAATAGGGGCTTGTGTGTTCTTTTTGCCACTTGTAATATGAGGAGAATGCATTTATACACTCCTGCTGTTCATTTTTTTCAGGTACTGTTATAAATAAATGCTAACTGATGTTTGTGTTACTGTGTTACCTAGTTTACACTGCGTGCCATGAATATGCTTTAACATTTATTTTGCTTCCATGTCAACAGGCATTCGCACCAAACACTCTGCTGCTATCATTGGTTACAGACAGCGAAGACACAGATTCTTCACCAGAAGCAGCTGTCCAAGAAGAGCAGTTCAACGAGTCCCACTCGAGTGAACAAGTGCCACAGTTTCCGCTTCATTCCATATATGAAGGCATGGATGTACAAGCAGCCACAAAAGTGCAACTAACAGATGCATGTTGCAGTGATATTGAAAAAGCAACACGTGGGCAGTCGAAATCATTGACGTGGGCGCAAGAACGAAAAGGACGCATAACAGCATCATTAATGCATCATGCGGTATCATGCAGGAGTGGTGCAGATGGACTCGTCGCTGAGATTATGGGGTACGTAAAAGCACCACAAACTTTTAACCTTCGCTGGGGCTGTAAAATGGAGCCAAAAGCTAAACAAGCATTCTTGGCTCACGAGTCAGCAGCACATCAAGACTTCCAGATCCACGAGTGTGGTTTGTGCATCATTGGGAAACAGCTATACCTGGCTGCATCTCCTGACGGCATTGTATCTTGTACATGCTGTGGAAAAACTGTACTGGAGGTGAAGTGTCCTGCCTCTGTGAAAGGACAACCACTGAAATCTGCTTTAAAAAAGTTGCCCTATTTAAACGAATGTATGCAGCTAAGGAAGGAGCATGCCTACTACAATCAAGTGCAGGCTCATATGGTAGCAACGCAGCTCTCTCGAGCGTACTTTATGGTATTTACAGGCTGTGCTCTAACTATTGAAGTTATTTCATTATATGAGAGCTTCTGGTCTGTTGTGAAATCAAAATCAGAAAGCTTTTTTTAAACACATTTTTCCTGAGCTGGAAAACATGAGCTGCCCTAAACAAATGCAACACACCATGACGACATGCACCTGCCGAGGTGCCAAATCTGGCCGCGTTGTGGACTGCTCACAGTGCAACGACACTTTTCACCTCAAATGTGCAAAACTGAAACGCACTCCTGCATCCTGGGTTTGCATGAAATGCCAAACCAACAGTCATTCTCAGAGCAACTGAGTTGAAGTGCATATCCAGTCATAGACAGACAATCTGACAAAATGGAAAGCAAAATATTTTATTGTCAATGAGGGGAAATACCCGAATTATAGTTGAAAACTAATAATTAGCTATGAACAAACTCTGCTACATACAAAACTACTTATTTGCTTGGTTGCATCTGTCCTTTGTTAAAATTTGTAAGACATGGATCACTGTGTACTATCCTTCTACAGAACCTTATTTTTCTCTTGTGCTGCTTTGGTTTGAACCACCAAACATCTGTGACATTGGTCAGCTTAGGTCATGTGAAGGAGGAACTACATTATAGTAGCAATTTTAATAGCTGTCATTGCGGCTCTTGAGAAAGCCCGCTTTAGTGTTGTAATAAAATTAAATGAAGCATCAGTACCAAAACGGACTTTTGATGTTAGTTATTGTATGGCTCAAACTGAATTATGAGTGATTTATCTGTTGTAGACAGATATCATCTGACGACACACGTGTACCAACTTTTTGTGTACCTTTACAAGCATTAAAATAAGCAACCAAAAATCACATGCTTGCAGACAATAAGAAGCACAGTACAGATATAACCAAAGGCATATGCTAATAAAATTTTTGTTTACATGGTAGCATGGTCTCATTCCATACAACGAATGGTATCACTTCGCATTGAACTGTGCATCCCATTTCACCCTGCGCTGCTCTTAAGTGATTATGCAATTGTTGATATGTCTTCTGTTTTTAACTTGTCGTCCCACTTGTCGTTGACACACCTCGGCCACTTTCTCTCTCCTGAGAAGAAGGCCGAGGTGTCTACTTTATTGGTTGGTAGCCTCCAGATCCTTGGCCTCTTAAGGACGGCTGCTGAGGTTACCCGACCTCCATTCAAGCTTTTAATACTAGCCATTTATCAATCTAGTCTTCGCTCTCTATACTAGGTACAAGGAAATAACTTGAAACTTTCTACACCGCTTTTTTTCTTATCTGTAAATTCTGGCAAAAAATATTTCCTATACCTTGAGCTTGGCGCATGATAGCCTTAGCTGCTTATGCGCCATTAAACCCAACACAACACACAACGCATGCAAAAAAAAGCCATAACACAGTTACTCTTGAAGAGTTACTCTGCATACACAGAGTGCAGACTTCCAACTTTTATTCGAAAACGCTTCGAGCATTCCTTTTATAAGCACCACATCACTCCATGACACAGCCCGGGTTCCAACATAGCAGATAAGTTTAACAGTTGAGTACAGCAAATCTGGAGAACCAATCTAAAACACCAGAAGTGTGTGCATGCCTAAACACCCTGGACAACTAGATAAAAGGAGAGAGGAAGGTTAAAAACCTGAGGGTGAAACAAAAATTCAAATAGAATTAAGCATGGAAACGGCCGAACCATGATTACGAGCGAAACTTACTAAGCAACTAGGATGAGACATGGAACGAACGGTGAAAACTGATGAAGGTGCAAGCACTAAAAAGAGTAAGCAATAAAAGCGAACCCATATGAATGATACAAAACAAGATTAACAACAATTCTAAAACCATGAGACCAAGAGTGAAAAATTGAAGCAACTATAAACAAAGGTAAAGGCGAGGCGAGGATGACAAAGGCTAAAACCAGGCTAAAATCAATGAAGGATGGAAACAAGAAACAGCAGTAAACGTGCAGGGTTAAAAAAAGACAGTTTAAAGTGTTGCTTTCTAAAAACAAGATTTCTTTATTCAAAAGCAGAATGGACGGTGTGCTCACACAATTGTCTGCATTCCTTGCGATTAGGAAGGACTCGATTACTCATGATGGTTCTTAACTATAGGAGTTTGAAGGCTGACGAGTGCACTAAATACAATGAGGATTTTGTCAATGGTTGCTTGATCACCATTTCCAGCTCTCTTCACAAAGCTTATTGGAAGTACTGTCTGGAACACCCTGAAGACTTTCAGCCGCTGTATGGCCCGTTCCACATGTATGCGTACACTGGAAAGCTTTCTCGATGCAGTAACTTCATCCCCTGGTAGCTGTGTCCTTCGCTTAGTCAGGGAAGGCATCAAAATTGCGGCACCACGTGCAGCAAACATTTCTTCACATCGGAACCCCCTGTCTACTAAAAACAAGTCTCCTTCTTCGACCTTGGTAAGGAGTCCACTTTTCTAGGTCAACTCTTTGTCAGAAACTCTACCTCCCTATGCTCTCGAAACAAAAGATATGGCTCCTGAAGGTGTGATAGCGAGAAGCACTTTCACAGTGTTGTGGCGTGTATAGTTCGAATAAGTCTTGCTTCTGGCATCCATGTGTGTGGGCCTTTGAATAAACAACTCTGTGCAATCAATTATCCCTCTCAGGTGATCAAATAATTTGTCTTAGAACGCTTTAGGCTGGTGTGATTCAAGTGCACGTCGAGATGGCCAAATGGCAAATTTATGCATGTTTGCTGCCAGCACATCGATCCATGAGTGAAAAAAGACACTTACACTGCTGACAGAAATTCCAAACAGAGAAGACAGGTCTTTAGTCACAAGACCGAGCCGTAGACGCATCAGCACAAGAATGAGCTGCTGTTCGGCATCAAGTGAAGTCTTGTGGCTTGGCGTCCAGACAGACAGCGCCAGCTGAAGCAATGCTTTCAACATCTCTATTGAAACAAGGCCTGTATGAAATTTCACATTCTCATCCGACTGCATGACTACATCCCTTGTCACATTCGAAATGTTTGGTTTTCCATGGCTTTCCAGTTCGGAAATTTTTTGTTTGGCTGTTGCAACTTCCAGCTCTAAAGAGGCTATCCGGTCCTTAAGGGACCTGTTTTCATCGACGAGATATGCAATGTCCTGCATGGAGAGTGTAGTCTCGGTATCGGTGTCGCATGTTCTGTGAGCAGTGTCCTCATCCGTGACAGCTTCACTTGCAGCGATGGAGAGGCCAGGATCAGCTGCTGCAGACACAGCTGCCTTTAAGTCCTGCTTCTTTTGAGCACGCTCGTATCTTGCCAGCTTCTGCTGCGAATTACTTTGCACTCGGTACGGAAACATTGCTGGAATGTTGTCCGGATGGTTCGGGTCAGACGAAGGCTTGCCTAAAAAAAAAAAATTGGACGAAACATGATCAAGCATGATGTGCACTCTAAGACAAAAACGCGGACAAGGGGCGCTGCTACAGTCTCGGTCTGCTAGTCCATGCACAGCGGTCCTTGTTCTGAAAAACAAACTGTGCATAACAAAGGCTCTGCTCGAGGTTCTATTGAGCTACAGCTAAAACCTGCAGGGAGTGTGTCGCACCATTCGTAATCTTTCACAAGGTACCCTCCTTGGTGTGGAGACAAAATCGCAAAAAGTAATCAAACTTCACTCGGCGTTAGCACAGAAGTGACTTATCATACGCTGCCTTCAATTAACTGGCAAGTGCTGCATGCTTTTGCAGGTGGTCGCGCACGCGTGTAGGCGGAAGCTAATAACGCGCCGGTCGAAATTCTTGGAGACCACCACTACGATGTCTCTCATAGCCGCAGTTGCTTTGGGAAGTTAAACCCCGCAAACCAAACCTAATCACGCGCACCGGCAGATTTCATTTCGGCTGCATTGGCGTGGCCATTGCATGCGCAGCAAGAAGTCACTCGAACGCCACACACACTTGCCAATAGTTACAGGCTCGCTCAAGCAGCGAAAATTTACAGCTGTAGAATTGCGTTTTACAACGGCGTCATAAGTCCAAAAAGATACTTGCCTTGAACGAAGTCCGCCGAACAATTCTGCGAGCTTTTTGTAGGCTGCCATTTGTCCCGTCTAACCGCAGTGATCCAGGCCTCCCTTCGTTCGTCTTCTACAGGGAACCTGTACGTTCGTATTTCGGAAAGATTTGTTCCGGACCGTAAACTGCAGCCTGGCACAGCACAGCAACTTCCACGTCGTGTCCGTTTCACGGGAGATAATTTCTTGGTAGAAAACATTGCGTGGCGAAGAGCGAACACAGCACGCACGGAAGCATCCAAAACAAGGCAAGACCGGGAGACCGGAAGTTTTCTAGGGGAGCATCCGGTTTGAGGCGCGCTGGCACACTCTGGCGGCACGGGGCCGTGAAAACCGTCTATAATGGCATCATTGGGAGATGATTGCCTGTAGTTAGCAAGAAAGAGAGCAAAAAGCATTTCAAGCTCACAAAAATAGTTCTAAACATGAGAAGCCACCGTACCTGGCCACTGACATCAAGAACCCCACCCAGGTAGTTCTGCAGAGGAGCAGGAGCCATGCTAGTGGAATAATAATAATAATTGGTTTTTGGTGGAAAGGAAATGGCGCAGTATCTGTCTCATATATCGTTGGACACCTGAACCGCGCCGTAAGGGAAGGGATAAAGGAGGGAGTGAAAGAAGAGAGGAACAAATAGGTCCGTAGTGGAGGGCTCCGGAATAATTTTGACCACCTGGGGATCTTTAACGTGCACTGACATCGCACAGCACACGGGCGCCTTAGCGTTTTTCCTCCATAAAAACGCAGCCGCCGCGGTTCTGCAAAGTTAGAAAACTTCTCATTTGCCACAAAAAGAGTAATGTACATGGTACATTAAAGGGCAACATCAGGGGATTTTCGTACATTTTGAGTTTACTATCACATTACACTTCCTAAACGTATTTGTCTCAGTTCCGAAAAATATAGTTCTCCAAATATTTTGAAATTAAATAATTAACTCTCAACAACTAGAAAACTGATACCAAAACTGGAATTTGACCAATAGATCAAAATATGATATTTCTAAAGATTATGTCACAGAACCTCTTATAACGGTTTGATTGGCCGAGTTTGTTTACCTGCAGTTACCACGAATGGGAGCTGAAATCATTTCAAGTTCACACACTGCTTCTAATAAGGAGGGCAATTAAATCACTGTACCTGACCACTACTCTTGGCAAGAGCACCCAAGTTTTGCGGCATAACCAGCTCGGTGCTTTTGAAAGCCTGCAAATTGTGAAAAATGTTGACATTTTCTACAAAATGTTACTGCACATCTCCACTTGGAATTTTACCAAAAATACTGGTACGCCATCGTAATATCAGCTGGATGCATGGATTAAGAGCCAGAACATTTTGTGAATCCAAACTGTGCAATCGTAATATGAAATGAGCATCTCTGCTTGCGAGGCGGCGACAAGATCAAGATACGATTGCACACATGCATGTAAAACAAACAGCGAGAGCTACCATAAAAGGTGCCACTGCAGGCTACAATAATACATGCAATGAATACATGCGATAAAATTGATAAACTCAAGGTATAGCTCAATACCTTCATGTTTTCGAAATCCCCTAGTGAAGATGGCTGCCGAGTGGTAGCTGCTGCCAACGGAGCAGTGAGTTCGCTATGAGGTGAACATTCTCGTACTTGCTGCAGTGGTGAGGCTCCGGAACGCTCTGTGTGGCAAGTACAACTTGAATGTTCCTGCATAACATAGAGAATATTGCAAAAATATTAAGCATCATTAAATGGGCATAATTCTATACAGGAGGATTAACAAAGTACATTGAGCGGGCCAGTTCATCATAAGAATGTAGTACGAAGACAGCACATAGAAAAGGTGCTCAGTAGCCATTACCAGCAATGGCCCATTAGGTCTGTTCAATTTGGCTGCACTGGATGCACCAATTAAAAGAGTGCAGCACTTCCGTATTCATTTTCCAAAAGTGCCCACCTAGTGCAGCATGAATTTTTGACTGGCTTGTGCTGTCTGCGGTGTAAGTGTAGCTGTAGTGCAGAAAAATGGTGGAACCTAGCTGTTTGTAGGTTGGAAAAGATGTGACCGCCATCCTAATGAAATGAAGGCAGTTTCTTCTTGAAAGGAAGGGACGGACAGCATTCGTTGTATAAGTATTGTAAACCTCAGCCCCCCAAAAAAAGAATTGTGAACTAGACAGACAGCATCTCAGCAGATAGGTCTTCCTAAATCATATGTGTAATACCCATGCAACAAATATGTCTGGAAAAAACAATTTCCTGGGTCTAGTTGATAGTGACATTTCATTACAATTAGTTTGAAAATTCTTCATTGTTTGCGACGTCAGTGGGCGTTGATGCTAATAACGCAGCTGGCAGCGACTCTGTGCTGACACCTAGGCAAGCAGATGCCCATGCCTGATGCCCCTCACAAACTCACTAAACCGGCACTGCAGATATGTGGCACAGCTACCTAAATTTTACAGAACTAATGCAATTAGTGCAGCCAAATCAAACTGACCTATTGAGCAGTGGGCTCGCTATAAGGTGAACATCCTGCTACTTGCTCCAGTGGTGAGAGCAACATAGTTTAACGCCACCCACAAACTTGACATGAATGCCTGAGCACATGGCTTGGACTGATAATAGCACCAAGCAGTGTTGGCTGCTGAGTGTGAGACCACATTTGAGGGCTGCACAGGACCTGCTATCAGCTTCTGCAAACACATCATGCGGCATGGTCTCCAACCCAGAAGGCAATCAATGCTCCACAGCATTGAGGCAATCCTAGAAAACCAGTTGGTGTTCATGCTAAGTTTGCAGATAGTGTTCGAACACATGATCACTAACGATGCCACCAATCGGTACCCTTAGTTTTTATTGTACTTTGATTTAGGAAATCAACAAAACTGGCAGGGTGTCTTGAGGTGTAATGTGATGAGATTGTGAGCCAAATGTGAACCTCAAAATACAAAATGTAAAGCCTTGACGTTAGCTCCTAGCAAGATACCATACATTCAGGTGAGTCCAAGCCCACAGAGACGGGATTTGAATGCGCAGGCTCCTTTGCCAAGCCATGTACCCTAGCAAGCTGAGCTCCAGGCCGGGTCATAGCTCGTACCCATTTTGAGGAAACCGGTGGGTAACCGGCCGGCAGTGGGATTTGAACCCACCCACCTCCCGAAGCCGAGGCGGGTGCTCTACTACAAGGCCATGGCTGCGGTTTAAAGGGCCACAAATGGGCTTCTACTGCACGAGGCGGATTTAACATTGTTGATGGCGGAACTTATCACTGGTCCATCAGAGCAACTGTGTTCAAGACCCTTTCCCAAGCATCTCACCCATAATAGCCGAGCACCAGGCCGGGGGAAATCTTGGACACATTAAAAACCGATGGGTACCCGGCGGCACTGGGAATCGAACACAGCACCTCCCGAATGAGAGGCTGATGCTCTACCACAATGATATTCCTGATGTTTAGATCAGTTCAAAGTCTGCTGAAATCTAACTGAACTTGCCAAAATTGAAACTGCTGATACTTTTCAATTAACTTGCTTTCTTTAGCTCCGGCCGACCATCTCTTTGCTAATCTACATGCCAATCTACTTCACACTGTTAGATCATCGGACCTTAGCTGGTTGAGATTTTGTCCACTTCTCTAAAATTCACAGGCCTCGAAATGTGCAAATTGCAATATCCAGTCCTCACTCTGCACAAAAAGCAACTTTCTCAGTAAAACACCTTGTTTTATACACAACTTCAGGCAAAGATGACAGCGTGCTGCAAGCCAGGATTCTAAATATGAAACACAACAGACACAACATTACAAAAACACCTGGCTGGGTATTTCAGACTTGCTTCAACTGCTTTTTTTTACGCCATCAGTAAGAAAAACGAAAGCATGTAAACCAAGCTACTAGGTTTGGTGACCTGAGCTGTTAATTTCAATAATGTGCTTTGCAATTATGCAGAAATTCACTTCGCTTGAACACTTTCATTCTGCTTAACGGAATAATGGTGCAGATCAAATGACAGGACAGCAGGAGAGTACAAACACACACAAGCGCCGTTTGTACTCTCCTACTGTCCTGTCACCTGACCTGCGTCATTATTCCGTTTAGCACGTCTGACCAAGTTGCCCAATCGTTTACGCTTCTTTCATTCTGCTTTTGAGTCAAAATTCTTAGCTGCTGCTGGCAGCCACCATTTAAAGGGTCCCAAATGCCCTCTGGCCAAAAATGTCCTCTACCCAGACGGTTGTGAGGCATTGTCCCCAAAACACACGGCCGCAAACAATCCTTTGACTCATTAAAGGGGCACTGCGATGTTTTACTCGGTGCCATTGAATCTGATTAAAGGGATTCACCATGCACTCCAGAGACCAGTGCAAAAAAGGAATTTTCAAAATCTGAGCGTGTGTTGGTGAAAGTTATTCCATTTCAAAAATTCAAAATAAAAAGATCATATGAAAATGTATTTCACTCACCCAGTGCCGAGATTGGCGCTACCAATAAGAACTGCGCCTTGTGCACTAGCAGCGGAAGCTTGCATGCAATTCTTACCATGCCTGCACAGCCCTTACCTTGTACTGCCAAGAATTTAACTTAATTGCTTAGATTTCATTTCCCTAAAATGCAATTTATGATTAGCCTTCAAATAGCATATATCAGCACCAGATGCACCCAATCACAGCCCCGCAGGGGGGCGCCTGCAGCTTGCAGGCGTCGCGACGGTGAGCGGCGACACCGCGGGTTCCCGAGCATCCGCAGGGACATCCCCGCAAGGGGATGATGGTGAACTGTGCATCACCACGGACCCGAGCACCCGCGCCTCGCCGTGCGTGGCATTGCCGTGTCCGGGGAAAAGGGGATCCTGGCGGTTGAGCCGATGCCGAGCGTTTGGACCCTTAAGGCCCCTTGGCAAAGGCAACACACCACTTTGGCCCCAGCTTCCTGCAGACGGCACCTCCGGCCTGACCCGACCGGGGGGAATCGGCAGTCGCCTTTTCCTATCCTCCTCTCCATCTTTCACTTTCCTATCTCTGTCTCACAACTCTTCTATATCCTACTCACTTCTTGGTTTTTCCTGTTTTCCTGGCGGCGAGGGTTAACCTTGTGTGACCAACTACCCTGAGTTGAGTCATATTTGGTTATAGTTAAGGTGTACAGCTGGCGTGGGCAGGACTTGCTTTCAAGTTCCTGTCCCGTCCCCTTGTTGGACTCCGTGGTGGGTGGCTGGCACCATGACCGAAAAACTAAATTTTTTCATGGCTCCACCCTTATCCAAACCTGATCGCTCTCTAAAAAGAGGGCGGAACGAAGCAGCTGATTTTTTCTCAAAAAAGAGACAAAAATTTTCAAAGTTCCACGTAATCCACAGTGAAAGTGACGGAATACAGGCAAGAATAATATCCCCATTCCTTGTGTCAAAATGCTTAACCGATACCTTGGGCCCTGGCTACAAGGTCTCAAAAATGTCCAGCGGCGACTTACTTCTTGAGCTACGCGACAGCATCCAGTGTTCAAAACTCTCCAACATTGCGTCTATAGGGGACATCTCTGTCTCAGTTACCCCCCACCGATCTCTAAACACAGTCCGAGGTGTAATCTCGGAATCAGACTTTATCCATATCACAGAAGCTGAAATGCTTGAAGGGCTTACCGACCAGAATGTAATCGAGGTTCACCGAATCAAGATCCGCAAGGATAACAAAGAAATAGATACCAAACACATGGTCCTCACATTTAATACCAGTACCTTGCCCGAAACGATCGAAGTTGGATACTTGAAAGTCAACGTCAGACATTATATACCCAATCCCCGCCGATGTTTCAACTGTCAAAAGTTTGGCCACGGCTCGCAAAGTTGCCGCGGCCGCAAAACCTGCGCGAAATGCGCTTCGAAAGACCAGCATTCTGAGGAATGTGACGCAGCACTGCGCTGCGCAAACTGCGAAGGAGACCATGCAGCGTACTCCAGGGCATGTCCGTCCTGGAAAAAAGAAAAGGAAATAATTACCATAAAGACAAAAGAAAACATTTCATTCAAAGAAGCAAGGAGGCGTTTTGCGCTTACGAACACTTTCTCTTTCACAGCAAAATCCAACTTCGCTGATGTGGTGCGCGGGGGCGTAGCACCACACAGCTCTACGGCACCTGCCGAGGCTGCTTTCACAGAGCCAGTGGCAGGGCCATCCACGCCCCGGGCAGGGACAGCGAAGGCTGCTCTGCCACCCTCTAAGCAGGGAGCACCGGTCCATGGGTCGGCATCCCGCAGGACCTCCCCCCGTCGGGAGAGGCCTGAAACTAACACAACCGCGGGCCCTCCGCGGTTCTCCAGCACCTCGGTTGAGGTGATGGATACAGCACCCACTCCGCCTCCACTACAGAGGCGGAACAGCTCTCTTGAGCGGAAAAAAGACAGGCCCCTCATAACGGGCCCACCACATAAGTAAATCTCCTTTTATTTTCACTCAAAAACACAAGCATGGCTTTTTTAATTCAATGGAATTGCAGAGGACTTATGCGGAATTATAGTGACATAACACATATTTTAGGGTCAATGTTACCCATAGTTTTATGTCTTCAGGAGACCAATCTTGGTCCACAACATGTACATATCCTGAAACATTATCAAACTTTTAGACGCGATCGCGAGCAGGCAAATCGACTTTCAGGAGGCGTCGCAATTGTCGTCCAAAGCGGAGTCCCTGCTCGAGAAATCAAGCTCAATACAAAACTTGAGGCGGTTGCAGTCAGCATCGTCAGCTATAAAACACTAACAATCTGTTCCGTATACATTCCTCCACATTTTACACTAACAGTCCATGATCTAGAAGAATTGATAGATGAACTCCCAGAGCCATATCTGGTAGTTGGAGATTTTAACGCTCACTCCCCTTTTTGGGGAAGCGAGCGCTGCGACTCTAGGGGGCAAACAATTGAAGATTTTATCCTATCAAATAACATCTGTCTTTTAAATACAGGAAAAGCAACTTATTGTTGCCCAAGCTCGGCAAAAATGAGCTTTCTCGATTTAGCTTTCGCATCACCATCGCTTTTTAACGATTTTAAATGGGATGTTTTAAATGACCCCCTTGGAAGTGATCACCTACCTATTATCATCAGCCTCTCATCGTCTACTGCAGTCATCCCCACAAGACCACGGCGCTGGAAACTTCACCTCGCCGACTGGTCACTTTTTACAGCAAGTGCCACACTAGAAAAAGAATTTTGTGAAAATCTCAGCATAGACGAAATTAATGAAAAATTTACTACATGCATAATATCGGCCGCTACACTAGCCATACCACAAACAACAGGCCTCGTACACAAAAAACATAAAGTATGGTGGACACAAGAATGCACATTGGCAAAAAAACAACAAAATAAAGCTTGGGGCTCTCTGCGTCGGTATCCCACAGCGGAGAACTTGATTGCCTTTAAAAGGGCCAAGGCCAGAGCGCGATTCGTTCGGAGAAACGCCGAGAAATCCTCGTGGCAGAAATATGTGTCCTCTATAAACAGCTCAATAACCTAAAAAAAATGTGGGAAAAAGTTCGAAGATTCAGTAGTGACCATACCCCTTTCACACTTCCTCTGTTGACTACACCCGGGACACAAACATCATTAGAAGAACAGGCCAACATACTAGGTGAGCATTTTGCTGAAGTTTCCAGTTCGTCCAATTGCACAAACACGTTCCAGAAGTACAAAGCAATAGCAGAAAAACAAAAACTTCCATTTGCAGCAGGTATGAACGAGGACTACAATCAACCCATCACACTCCAGGAATTGATTAAGGCATTATCTTGTGGTAAAAAGACAGCACCAGGCCCAGATAATGTGCATTACGCTACGCTCGCCCATCTCTCTGAGGCTGCCGTGCAGGCATTGTTGAACTTCTTTAACAAAATATGGATGACTGGCAGAATACCTGAGGAGTGGAAGAAAGCAATAATAGTACCTTTTCTGAAACCCGGAAAACAACCAACAAGTCCTAACAATTACAGACCGATAGCCCTCACCAGCTGCATCGCTAAATCTTTCGAAAGCATAGTAAACATTAGACTGACCTTCACACTTGAATCTCATCGACTCTTAGATTTACATCAATGTGGATTTAAGAAAGCATGCTCGACCACTGATCACCTTGTCCGCCTAGAAAACACCATCCGAGAGGCGTTCATCCACAAACAGCACTGTATCGGTGTCTTCTTCGATTTGGAGAAGGCATATGATAGCGCGTGGAAGTTCGGCATCCTCCATGACCTAGCAGATCTAGGGATCCGCGGCAGGATGCCGAACTGCTTGAACGACTTCCTGACTAACCGCACATTCAGAGTCCGTCTGGGAGCAACTCTATCAACGACATTCGCCCAAGAGAATGGCGTACCCCAGGGATGCATTTTAAGTACGACGCTCTTTGTAGTAAAAATGAATTCTTTAGCCAAAGTAATACCTAAGTCCGTAATGTATTCAGTTTATGTAGATGACATACAGATAGCATACACTTCTTCCAACATACTGTCCTGCGAGAGGCAAATACAAATCACACTAAATAAACTGGCTGCTTGGGCAGAGAAAAATGGATTCAAGTTCTCCCCTCAAAAAACAGTAGCTGTTTTATTCTCATTACGACGAGGTCTACAGGTCGATCCCAATCTGTGCTTGAATCAAACCACACTGCCAGTCAAACAGAAACATAAATTTTTAGGCGTCACTTTTGACAAGAAACTTACATTTCTGTCACACATTAACAACCTGAAAAAGAAAGCATCCCAAGCCCTCAATGTATTAAAGGTACTCTCGCGAAAACGGTGGGGGTCCGATAGAGCATGCCTACTGCAAATATATCGCTCTTTGGTGCGCTCCAAGCTGGACTACGGGTGTGTGGTATATGGTTCGGCAAGAGCATCCTACTTGAAACGACTGGACCCTGTTCATAATCTTGGTTTGCGCCTATCAACTGGAGCTTATAGAACATCCCCGGTAAAGAGTCTTTACGTTGAAGCTAACGAGCCCACACTAGAGGATAGAAGAGTCACACTAACATGCACGTACATCCTAAAAACCCGTTCTCTCCCTAAACATCTCTGCTATCCCATTGTTACCAAGTGCCCATCTAGGAGATTATTCAATAATAAACCACATTTTATCAGGCCACTAATAATGCGCTTTGAAGATAAATGTGAAGACTTAGCAGTGCTGGACGCCCTACCTAATATTGCACAAAGACATGAATATCTACCACCATGGTACAGCCTTCCTTCAGTGTGTGACTTCACATTGACACACGTAAACAAAGAGAAAATACCACACGAGCACATACTGCAAGAGTTCTTTGCACTACAAGAAAAATATGACACTTACACCGAATTTTACACTGATGGCTCAAAAACAGAAAGTCATGTCGGAAGTGCAGTAATTCAAGGAACAAATGAAAAAATGATACGATTGCCACAGTATGCATCGGTATTTACTGCAGAGTGTTATGCCATCTTTGTAGCTGTAGAACAAATAGTAAAACAAAACATAAAAAATAGCATAATTTACACCGATTCACTCAGTATGCTAAAAGCGCTGCATTCTACAAACGCTGCTGAACCCATAATAGGAAAAATCATACATAACATAGTTAAAATTACAAAGCAAAATTATAACATTATATTCTGCTGGGTCCCTAGCCATGTTGGAATTTTAGTTAATGAGAGAGCAGATGCTTGCGCAGCACAAGCTAGAATTGGCCATATAAAACAAGTTAACATACCACAGAGGGATTTTTCTAAATTACTGCACAGTAAACTCAGGAATAAGTGGCAGATTGCATGGGACGAACAAACAAACAACAAACTACATTCTATAAAACCTGTTTTGGGAGAATGGAGATCATGTACACATCAGGAGCGTTTCATAGAAGTTATTTTGTGTCGACTACGCATTGGACACACACACCTTACTCACAACTTCTTACTGACAAAAAAAGGCAAACCTCTCTGCGAAATGTGTGGCGATGAACTCACGGTAAACCACATTTTAATTGTATGCAAAAAACTGGAACAACTGAGGAAAAAATATTTCACAACATTGTACAATGAATACATCCCACTACACCCCATGTTACTTTTAGGAGATCAAGCACTGGTTGATTTTTCTAGCATTTTTAAATTTCTCAGAGAAGCCAATGTTTTATACAAACTTTAGATATAAAAAGTGTAACCTTTAACAAAAGCTCTAACCGTGTGTTTGGCGCATCATAGCCTAAGTTGCTTTTGCGCCATTAAAATCAATATAACTAACTAACTAACTAGCACCCAGTCACACAATTGGTTGCACACTGTAATCAGCACAAGTTACCCACTTTTGAGACAGTCATACTGCTTATCACTCACCAAATTTGTTGAGGAAAAGATCCTCAATTCAGTCATGGCAGGCCTGCAGCTCTGCATTTTCTTTCCGTACCTGTTTCAGTCTCCGGAGGAGGATCGCATTTTTTCGGTGCTCTTCCAACAGCTTCTTTGGAAGAACGTCATCATCTGAGCTTGATTTATCCATCCATTAATTCATGCATCTTCTGCAGCTTCGCTGTTTTGATATTGTTTGCTGCATCCTTTGCTGATACAGCCTGCAGTAAAATGCCCCATCCATGTGCGTACGATACAAGTTACAGCACGAAAACAAAGCCAAACATAAAAAACTGATTCTTGGGCAAGCCTGATGCCAGGAATTTTCTAACTAAACAAAAATATGCATAGCTGTAAAGGAAGACTGAAAGATGATATTATTCATCTTGCATTTACTTCAAATTACTTGAGAATACCAGGCCATTTTCAATGCAATTTGCACAAGCCTTGATACTTTTACATCAAGAAAACCATTTTCAAATAAGCCATTTGCACTTCCCTTGCTCTTGGGAAAGCTTGAAACATTTCTGACATTACAGTGTCGGTCCAGATCAAAAGGCTAGACAAACCTAGTTCTTGATAAAGATGACACTGCTCCCGTGGTAACTGTTCCCTTGCCACGCCTTAGGGTATTGGTCATATATGACCAACGTTTTTAACCTGCTGCTGAAAATTCATGTCAGCGCTCCTGGACAGGCTGCACCGTATAGTTGCCTTCTATAACACTATCGCTTTGGTTTCATTCTAAAGCTAAAGCTTTACTACTGCCATCAGCAGCTTGTTCGGCGTGTGTTTCATACGGCCTAGAACCAAGGAGAACCACGTGGCGTCGCGGAGCTGCAGTTGTGCCGAAACCGATAAAGAGCGGGAGCTTCGAAAACAAAGGAAAGGTGCATACTTGGCCCCCTGGGACAGTGGACTGGACGTCTCAGTCACACGATAAGCTACATTGTAGTGACAGACATGCGCTGCATGCGTGGGCATTAACAACGTTGTGGCAGAACGACAGCACTGAAGCTACAGGCCATCAGTGTCTATTGGCATTGGTGTTGCCAACATTCTAGACTCCGATGATTGAGGAAAGGAAGGGCGCATAACTGGCTCGCTGAGTCAGTGGACGCCTCAATCGCACTTTGAGGTACAACCTCTCATGATTAACTATTAATTTATCATCCACCTCCCACAACTATAAATTTATCATCCACCTCCCAGGATTGCCACGTCTAGTTGCCCAATACACCACATCTTTCATTCTAAAACCAGGTTCAGCAGTAGTTAAACAGCAGGTATTTTTTTCCGTTCATTTTCTGACGCAACGAGGCAACGTGAAAAATGAAAGTTTCACCTGACATCAAGAACACAACATATGAGAGAATTAAATCAGCACGATGCTCCTGCCCTCGTGTCCTTCGCAATCTTTCGCATAAGCAATATGTATACTGCCAAGCACAATGCCAGTCTGTACTGCAATTCAAGAATCCGCTGCAAAACTCTGTTGACGAAGGCTGCCTGGCTGCTTCCAGCAACAATAATTATTTGAGACATACAGAGAGACACCTGCCTGACTCTTCTCTTAGTTTATACGTTTGCCTGTGAAACTGTGGCTACTGGCTCGGACTCCTCGAAGTCAAAGTCCGGCACCGGAATTTTACGCCTGGCTACGTGCTGTATGAGGTCTGCCTTTGTTACTGGAGCAGAATAAATGAGACAAAATAAAGAAAGGCGTCTGCAAACTGAAGACAAGCTGCAAAAATTTATGTAACTAGTAGATCTAAAAACAGCAGGCTTCTCCCTGCCTGGTGCAAATAGTTCAATTTATGAATGAAAGAAAAACACTTTAAATAGCGTTCGCTGGACTAGCTGTTATGTGTACAGGGCGCACGCACAAATTGGTAACGTAAGTGTTCTGCACGCGTTCGCAACAGTAAAAAAAGCACGTGTAAGGCTTCATGTAAACAATAGGGTGCTTTTTCATCCCGATAATCCATGACCACATACCTCATTTAAACGCCACCAAGCTTCGTTATAACCATATAGGTTGTAAATACATCATGTCAGTGTAAGCGTCACACTTCTGGCAGGGTTCTCAAATGCAAATGACCACGTGGTGAAGCAACTGCAAAACTCACCTCCAAGTTCCATTACTTGGGTGGAATAAAATCCCTCCTCCTCTTCTTTGCCGCCACCCCACACTCTAAGAAAAAAACCGTCTCAAGGGGGGAGTAACGTCAACTTTAGTCCTCAAAACGCCCCGTTAGTCTGCGAAAGGACCAACTGCGGCGAGCTGCGTGCCGTGTGCAAATTTGGAGGACCATTTGTTTAGTCCTGGCCCGAAAAGGACTAACGGGAGGACAAACTGCTCGCTTACTCCCCCGACCGATGTGCGCATGCATGCAGCATTCATGCATCCATGGATGCACTGGACCGCGAAGCGAAGCAGTCGCGCACTATGGGAATTTCAGGCGCATGAAGAAATGTGGCAAAAACGCCATTCTTCATGTAGGTGGGCTGGTGGTCCATGCCCCACGTGCCGCGCTTGTTCCGAGGGCAAAGCGGCATGGGTCCAGCGACAGCTCGGTGATCGCTATTTGGTGTAGTCAAGTTCATGCAAGCAACGGATAGCCGTTACGCCGAAATGCGCGTGTACACACACACACGCGCGCGCGTGCGCAGAGACAGACAGACACACGCATGCACGCACGCACGCACGCACACACACACATACTTTATCCTCGGGCCTCAGGTTACGGTGCAATGGCCTGTGAACTTTTGCGTCAGTGTGGGATACACGGATAAAGGCATTTTTTTATTGTAGCACATCGCAAATGGGGAAGCGCATTTGAATGAGTGAGACACTTTAATCCGCTATAGCGTGTCAGTACAAATCGTAATTAGAAGCGCTATAGTAAAAATTCCATTTCTAAATCGCCATGGTGACTCAGTCACTATATATACTATACACTTTTATGTATACGGTGCTCGATCGGCTGCTGGCCTAAGGTAAGATACTGGTTCGGGCTCGGCCGCGGCGAAATGCTATAGAAGCCCGTGTACTGCATGTGCAATGTCAGTGCACAGTAACGAATTGTAGGTAGTCGAAATTATCCGGAGCCCTTCACTACGGCGTCCCTTGATCATAGCTTGAGTTGCTTTACCTTTTGTATGCGTGATTGCACGATAATTCTTCATCAGTAGGCCTTGCACATTCACCTGCCATAACAGAAACACAAACACTAGAAAATAAATTGTGTATAACACAGACAAAATGCTCTTATTGATAAAAACGTAAATTGTAGCTGCATATGTCCCCAGTACCAGCTGTAATAGGCCAGGAAAGAGACGTAGGATGATATATGGGAAGGAATTCTGCTTAATTAATGGCAAACATGTTAAAAAGCTACCTAATTTTAAAAAAAGATGTATCCTATAATATTGAATTACACAGGAGAAAAACTCATCTGCATATGCCATTAGAATGCCTTTCACGCAGTGTAGTTGCACTAAACTTCCAAGATGGTTTTTACTGGCAACAGACAAGTATGCAAGCCATTTCTTTATTTTTTGTGTGAGACAAATCATTCCCTACTGGCTGGAAAATGGTGCAATGGCTTAAAGTAACAGCACAACTGTGAGGAATTGCATAAGTGCCTTTCTGATTTCCATTCTGCCAAGTGTAAAACCTGGTTTCCTCTGCTGTGATGCAATTTTCTTCAGTGATGTGTCAGAATTGTAGCCAGATTTTCACGAGTGACCAATGTGTTTTCTGATCACTACTATTACGTTGTAAAATAAACACCTTGACAATAAGAACAGTCTTAAAATATGTATTTTGAGACCACAGCTGTCCACTTCAGTGACACAAACTGCCTCAAGTACACACAATAGGAGATACTAGACTGTGGTGTCCGAGGCGCTCTCAGAACAGCAATTTTCAAGGAGCCTAAATGAGTGCTGAGCAAGCAGTGAGTTGCACTCTTTTTAGTGCAACAGTTTAATGGATATATGTGTACCTTATTCGTATCTATTGCACAATTACTTATTTCAGGTGATATTCAAATGAATTATTTTATCCTTCTCACCCTCTGCTGCAAGGCAGCTAGAACAGCAGCTTGGGCTTGGGGTTTTCCATCCTGATGTCAATTACAGCACAGTACATAGACGGGGACACAAGACGAGATGACGACACAGTGCGTGCCGACCTTCAACATTTATTTGAAAGAAGCACGACTTCGCATACATTTGCATAAAGGCACCATGTGACACAGGCACTTCTGCACACCCATGAAAATTATTGCACGTTAGCAGCTAAAGTTCTGTTTTTGTTAGCAAAAGAGACGGCGTGCTAACACATTGGTTACACAGACTGGCAATCTCAGTTGCCTCAATTTCACGAACCAGACTGAAAGAACACAAAACTAATGCCGATCAGGCATGCAGAAATTCAAGAATTCACATCAGGGATTGCCCATCCGAAACTTGCGCCACAAAATTTAGACGATGCAAAGCGCTTGAAAAGCACAGTGATACGTGAAATTACCAAGGCAGCCGAGATTTCCAGACTGTGTGACCAACGTGTTAGCAGACAGTCCTTTTTGCAAACAAAAAAACAGTTTAGTTAGTTTATGGGGGTTTAACGTCCTAAAACGACTCAGGCTATGAGACGCCGTAGTGAAGGGCTCCGGAAATTTCGACCACCTGGGGTTCTTTAATGTGCACTGACATCGTGCAGTACACGGGCCTCTAGAATTTCGCCTCCATCGAAATTCGACCGCCGAACAAAAAAAGAACTTGAGCTGTTATATGACCAATAATTTTCACAAGTGTGCAGAACTATCTGTGCCACGTGGTGTGCACTGATAAGTTTCTGATATTATGGTGCCTTTATGTAAGCATATATGAAGCCGTGTGTCTTTCAAATAAATGTTGTTGAAGATGGTGCTTGGTATGTCGTCTTCTCGTGCCCCGTCTACATTGTGTGCTGTTGACATCAGGATGTAAGACAAAAAATGGCGTTGTAGCTAAAAAGTTGGTGATCCCTAAGCACATTCTTCTGAGATGGTATTGCGATAGCGTTTCTTTTGGCTAGGTTGTTGTTACTGAGTTGTGGCTATAAAGAATGATGCAAAGTGAGATACTGAATCGTGATATGCATACTGTATTTCAAACATAGCCACCTGTGGGACTTGTGAGCCCCAAGTTGCTCTCCCTGAGCACCCTCTCGGTACCAATAACTAATTTCACTGTGCCCTGTCACAGTGGGCCGTTGCTTCACTAGCTGCTGGGTAGGTTCCTAGATTGCCGGGAGTCCTCACAACACTCCTGGCACAACAGTGTTGCAGTTAATCAATGACCTGGCAGGTAGCTGTCGCCAACACAACCACCCATGAGTCTTGTGCAATCCAGGTTGTGAGCAGTTCCCTCGACTTGCTCAGCACATTCACAGATCACCGGGAGTGCTGATACGAACTCTAGTGCTGTGGTGTGGCGGTTAATCGATGTCATGGTGGGTGGCTACTTCCAACACACCTAGCCGTAGGGCTTGTGCGACCCAGGTTCTTTCCGGTCAGTCTCTCACCTTTTGAACAAAGTTATTAGGTGCGGATTCTGGGCATGGCTTTTCACCAAGGGACATGAAAAATGCTATCGCATTATAAACATATTTCCAGACAGCACAGGCCTGTTAAGACGCTACAGTATAGTTATGAGATGGCATGAGTCATAAGCATCAAAATCGTTTATTCTCAGATATAAAAAGTGGTAATTTGAATATGCCAAAGATGCACTACATAAAACTCTGAAGAATACTATTAGCTCAGTTCAATACTGCTGTTTTGAGACAAGGCAGCATTTGTTTACAGCAGTCTCCCACTTTGGTACAAGTATACCACTCTCATACAAGTCCAGAAGATAATGTTCAAACTTCTCACTAGGTTCATAGATTTTCCGCTCATTTGTGGTTTTGACGCAGTAGCAGTACCTGTGTCGGTCAAAGTGCTGCACCTCCAGGGTTGTTGCGACGATGTGGAGGACCCCATTTGCCACTAAGAGTGATTCAATCTTATAAAACTCTGGCCACTCTGCTCCTGTCGAAACCAAAACACACCCACACATGTACCTGCGTCGATCAAGTGTTGCACTTTTGACGTCATGGACGACTGTGGTTGGAAGCACTTCTTTGGCACAGGCAGGGAGCGCATTCCAGTCAACAGGCTTACTTGACGATGTTTTCAGTTCTTGGTACAGTTGAAAGGTGCGGAGTTGGTAGCTCTGTCGCAACTGGTGCCTTTTTGCAAGTGTGTATGTAAGGTTCCTGAAGTTTTTGACACAGGCTGCCAACTTCTTGAGGCTTTGATGCTTCGCTTCAAACCTCATGGACCAGAAATGTCTAAGAGGTCCCACCTCGCGCACAAACCTAGCATAATGCACCATGAAGTGAAGCTTAGGGGTAACTGCACCAGGCCCGTACCTGTCAGTGAGCTCGTTCAAAAATGTCTGCACAAGCATTTCCAAGTAGACAAGCCGTGCAGATGTCATTTCCGATGCAAATACAATGTCAACAATTTCCCGGAATTTCAAAAGCAATTCCCAATCCTCATTTTCTTTTGGAACTCTCGCTCCAAAGATCAAGGGAAAAAACCTTATCAAGCACCACTTGGTAGCAGCAGTTCCCATTAAAACAGATTTGCTATTGATGAATGCCGGGTTGATCGGTGGGGGTTTGTTTTTTAGATCATTTGCTCTATACTTGGATGAAGACAGCTCCTCAAGGTTTTGCTTGCACAGTAAGCCGCTAGAAAGGAGAGATTTCAAAACATGTCGAAGGATGCAATCTATTCCTCCTTCCAAAATGTCATGCATAATGTCTGGTGGTAATTGCCGGGTAATGTCGAAGTATGGCAACTGCAAAAGGGGCGAGACCTCATTTACGCCATACAAAGTCCTGTTAGCAGGGTTCACTGCGATTGCTTCAAGATGTGACTGGTGGCTGCGTAATATGCGTGGCTGGCACATCATTTCACAGGTTTGTTCTGGCAAATGTTTCACAGATACCATGCAGAATCTGCAGACTCGCCCACGGCTGAAACAACAAGTGAATCCGCCCAAGCGGTTCACGGAAAGGTTGTCTCCACAGAAGCCGAACACGATAACTGTGGCCCTTGTCTCCTGTCCTTCTAAGCCAATGGTGTGGCCTTCTGCGTACAACTTGTTTAGGTCTTCGAGTAATGGCTGTAGTACATTGCTGAGGCCGTACTTTTTCACATAAACATAGCGAACAAGCAGAATCAAATATATGCTCTCAAGTTTCGATCTATGCTTGACCTGAAGGTTCAACAAGCTGCAGTATACAGCGAGTAACTTGTGCTTTCCTCGTTTCGCTCCCAGAGGATTTACAACTTAAATTTCGTCAGTATAAAACAAAAGAAGTATTGTGTGTGTTCTGCTTTCTGGAATCACATCTTGAAGATGCTCTCTGTACACCGCACCATCAGTATAGTCTTTATACACAGACGGCGTCGTGTTCTCACGCTTTGGTGTTTTCAAGTGGGCTGCAATGTCGGGGATTTCACAAAGTGCACTGAGCAGCTTGGGCAAACGTACATAATGGTACTTTGCTGTGCCGTCCAAAAGCTGTTCCTCAGGAGGAACTAAAGGAAAATTCGCTTCCACATATTGCTCACGCCTGTATTTGTTCTTTAAGTCACTAAAGAGGTCAGACATAAATGAGCAGCTTAGCAATTGTTGTAGTGCTGTTGTGTTTGTTTTTGCTGCACGTTCAACCTCCTTGCCATAGGCCTTCAGCACCAGCTCAAACACCAGCTGCAATTCAGAAAACACCTTCTCAGCCGCTGTGTGTGGCAAGCTGTGCTCTTCAGTGAAAAAGAAAAAGAAGTTGCACAGGGTCGATTTTGCCTGGTCCAAAAAGCTGCTAAATCTGTCATGTTGGACTGTTGTCTTCTGAGCTGAACAAACATTCGCCGAAGGTCGTTCTTTCTGGCGGTGACCGCTACCATAGTCCGCTGTGTCAGCCCAGTCCATTTCATGTGGGACAGGCTCGTCGTCGTCCAGTTCTGAATTTTCTGTTTGCTTTCTCGGTGCATCCGTGTCTCAAAGTGCTGCCGTTTTCTTCAAGCACATCTCGGTGGCGGCGATATAGATGCGATCTGTAGGATGAAAAATTCGAGTACGAGTTCGCGCAGCCTCCTATGCCGCAGAAAACATTTAAGTTTGGCTCTGCACTGTGAACTAATCCAATGTGCGTGACAACTTTCGTCAGCTGGAACGAAAAGAATGGGCACCTCGGGCAGTACTTCGCGTCCATCGTTGTAGTCGCAAGCCAAAAGACCGCAAAGAGACCCCGCAAATGCGGTGTGCCAATTGCCAGAAAGCCGCAGTTCCTGCATATACATCGGAATCACATCGCATTAGGCGCAGTTGCCACCAACGGCCAGGGACACGAATAGACACGAACAGCCTCCTAGCGATAAAGCCGCTTGGCTGGCTTGGCTATAGCTTGGCATGTTTGTTGTTGTTTTGCCCTTTCATCATAATAATCAAATTCACTAGGTGCTAGAGCACCTAAGTCGCATTTAGTATAACTAAGTATTTTTGGTGTAATTTTATTTTGCAATAACCTTAGCAATTGGAGTGTCACGTTGTGCAAACTAAGCTGGCCAAGCCAAGTCACCACAGTGCTCAGCCAAATTGAGAAGGGCGCATATTGCTGCACGTGCTCGAGGAACTCTTCTTCGCGTCTCACTCAACAACGTTCATTAATTTCGCAGTAGTACATATACGTACGTCACCATGACGAGCAAGTGCCTGGTAACGTTCCGGGAAAGGAATTTTGTTTTGCCCTTTGATGGGACGCTTACACGGCGCGGGCTGGTTGAGCGCGTGGGAGACCATGAGCTGTTCCGCGGCATCGACGTTGCCACCCTCATCTTCACGGTGAGTAATTGTGTAAACTTATCTACGTGGTAGCTCCGTGACAAGTCAGTTGCCGTTCTCGGGTTCTTTTGGGGACTGGTGCTTGTAGGCAGGTGCTTATTACATCCACGCGTGTAAATGTGTGTACCTTACTTATGCCTCGCGCTTTTGTCCACAGTGAATTACGTAGTGCGTTGACAGTTTGCGTGTAATGTAAAGTTTAAAGCAATATCTCGGCATGCATGTGCTTCCCTATGCGTCATGCTCTAAAAATCTCCCTTTCCATACGGATCTCGTGTCACAACAAAGGTCGGCGAATATTAAAAATGCACACCGGAGCGCGCCGCTTAACACTAAGGCAGGTGTATAGAGCATTTTTCACATATTAATTCTTTATTTCAGTCGCGAGGTACAGGCCTGTCTAGAGCGCTGGAGCAGTGTAGTGCGGAGCAAACAAAGTGAAATCTTCACTCAACCGCTGTCAATGCTGCTTTGCACCAGCGCAAGCATCATCTCTACGACCAAATACCAGCGTGAAAATTCCACTTATTTAGTGCGATATGCAGGCATTCCTGTGCTCTAGACAGACGTGCTGACGACTGCACTCGAAATACCCGAGGTAGAGGGAAGTGTTGCTGGTGTTGCAGTATTTTATGGTCATTGCTCTTCTAAATTGACAGGTCCTGAATTGAGTGCGTAGCCCGTTGATTGAGGTCTCGTAATGCGATGCAGCAAGCATGCCAACATTCTCCGGAAAATAATGTGACACACTCATTTTGAATAGTTTAACTTTACATGGTTAGCTATTTTAGTATCATTCTCGTGTTTCCACAGATGTTCGAAGAAGATTTTAATGTTTTTGTTGACATACCTGAAGACTTCGAAATTCGGGACAGGGCAAAAATCAAAGTCTCCGAGGATTGCCAGGTTCGGTGAGTACATTTTCTTACCAGTATTAACTATTATTTTGTATATTTCAAATAATGCTGGAGGAGCATCATGCAGCAAGGAGGAGTGTCCAATTTATGTCTTCCACTGCAATCAATGGCAATCATAGTAGAAATGTATGGAAATGTTGGCCACAGTCTGTGCTCACTGTGTAGTATGCTCTTCTCTTTTCTTATTTTAACCTGGCACTTTAGGATTGCAGATGTTCTTGACGAGCCCCAGCAAGCGGAGCAATCCCGTGTCACTGCCACATACAGCCTCACATACAGCCTGCCAGCTGTACCAAACGACATTCAATTCAGTATAGAGCGCCACCAAAGTGGACAATGCTTCAAAGCACGGAGCAGAGTTGTCCAATGGCTCTATCATGACCTCTGCTTATACACCATGTAAGTTATTTGCAAGACTTTTGGACCATGTAGGGCAATGTGGAGATAACTTGGGCTACAAACTTGCGTGGCCATAAGCCATTTTAACGAGAAAGCATGAAGGAGCTCGTGGCGCAGAAAATCCTGTGTCGGCATTAGTAGACATGAGCAAGAAATTTGAATTTGTTGAAAAGGTGGCTATGTCACACATAGAGCGACGGACTTGAAAAGTGAATGAAATTAGAAAACTGGTGATTAGAAGGTTGCAATGTGCCTGGAACATCATTAGGCCATCCAGACATATAAAGTGATCCATCGTATAAAAACCAGCGCTTACAAACACGGACAGAGGACGAGACGAAACGAACTGAAGGCTTTTCAGTTTGTTTCGTCTCGTCCTTTGTCTGTGTTTGTAAGCGCTGGTTTTTATTTGATGGATCACCGCCAAATCGCCCAATCCTCAGTTCTGCATATGAAGTGGATGAGTTGCCCCGAAAGGGAAATTGCGGTTAGTTGAGAATCGAATCCGTGACCCTTGGGTTGCGAGTCAGACATGCTATTGGTATGTCATGTAGGAATGTTCAAAGGACTTGGTTAAAGAGGGCTGTAAATGTGTGTGGTTTAGTCTTTCACATATTGATTGTGAGAGAGCAAGCAATGTCCTTGCTTATGTGAGCAAGGGGAACTGCTGTCACGTCGTAAACTTAGAGGCAGAGCTTATGTGTCCTCCCACGTCTTGCACCTAAGACACTGACTGCATCTGAAAATAAAATGTCTATGTGAGCCTACAAAAGAACATCCTCACTGTGTACTACCTTACACGTTTGTCTTAACTGTGCTAGGTACCCTGGCAAGCTGTACAATGAGGCTGCGCAAGCTCTGGTGTCCAGGTACCCAAACTTGGCTGACTCATCTGGCACCGGCTATGTAAGTAGGCAGCTGAAGCCCTTGAAACTAATCTTGTAGGGACAGCAGACTTTCTTAAATTAACAGGGCGGCCTAGGTGTTCTGAGTATAATAATAATGTCTTCTCTATTTATCAGTGGTAGCCGTACCATTTTCAATGACTCTGTTTTGGGCGCCACTGATAGAGTCATTCACACCACAGTGCATGCTGCTGGCATGGCTGGCTGATTCTCTTTCATAAAATACTATCTCACAAAAAAAAAAGGGATAACAAATTGTTCAGATATTTCCTGTGGTACGTCGCTAGTGAGCAGGTCCTCTTTCCCTCTTGCTGCAGTAGCGGGGCAGTCATGAGTATTGTTGGGGGGCTAGTTGGTGCATGTTTCCAGAAGATGGCTGTAGCGCCAAAAAAGACAGCAAATTTGGCACACAATTTGAAGCATGTGGCAACAAAATATAAGGTTCCTGTGGTTTTTTCTACCCCAAAGAAACTGGCTGGCTTGTGCGTTAAAACTGATCCCAACAAGGTAAACAAGACTGATTGTAAAAAGAAGCATGCAGCTCCGCTTGTTAAATGTGCCGTGGAAGTCGTATATCAGATTCCTCTCACATGCGGAAAGCACATTGGACAAACCGGCCGCTGTAATAACGACCAATTAGTGGAACATAATCGGGATTTACAAAATGCACTGGTTCTCATCTGCCACATCATTATAAAGCCTGCAGAGAAGAAAGGAAGATTAAGTGTGTGGCAAGGCTGAAAGAAGCAAAGGTTTTAAACAAGTAAGGACCAGACAGCCCGTGAACTGTTGCCGGCCTTCTATATTAAAAGAAACTAGCGATTGTGTTAGTGCCCTATCTATCTCCATTTATAAGAATGAAACTGCTTTTTTAGATACACGGGCGTGAGATATGTGTGTGCCTAACCTATCTTTTATCCAGTTTTTTTGTAAAACCCTCGCGCGCATGTGTGGTTCTTGCTACCCATCTTGATTTGTCCTTAATTCATTCGCATTCGCGGTGAATAAATAGTTGGAAGTTGTGCCTGTCCCGTCTTGCTTGCTATGTGTTGTCTTTTTCGGTGCTACAGCCGTCTTCTGGAGGTAGTCATGAAGACTCGAATAGGACGGTGTATTAAAGGGTTGTACGAGAGAGCTTGATAATCCTGGCCCAGCTTGTCTGGCTGGCATTTGAATCGAAGGGCCATTGGTTGGCCTAGTTATTAGAGAACTCCAAGTGATCAAAATTAATCCAGAAACTCCACTGTGGTGCCGATCGTAGCTGATGTGTCGTTTCAGGACATTAAAACAACAAAAAAGTTCGCCTCACAGTGAAAAGATAATTGGAAAACAAAGCTTGAATTACTGGAAAGGAACTCTATGCTGCAAATTTGGTAATGTGCGCGCTACCATAAAAAACTAATGTCGGCGAGAGATCAGTGTGGGTCCTTTAGTGTTTTTATGCTATCAAAAATGTGCTGCAATAAAATATGGAGCAATATCTATAGCTTCTCATGAGGTATTGTTATGTCCATGGGTGTTTACTGGTAGCTTGTGATCAACACCATCACTGTTAGCATGTATTTAATTGTACTGTGATTGCTTTTGTCAGTGCAAGTAGTAATGCTTGCATTGTGTGGGATCTTTTAAACACAGGACTCTTGGCGAGAAGCTCTCCGCTTCAAGGCAAAATATGAGCGGAGAAAAATCCGTATCCAGCAGAATGATGGGGCAGATTCTCCACCGTCAAAAAAAAACAACGAAAGATGGGAAAGTGGCCACGGTTGGCGGAAATGCCCTGCAGCGTGTTTCGAGGCCGTCTGTGGTATGCATTTGGATTTCATGTAGTCCTTGTGCTGAAGACAGCCTGGTGTGCAGTGTGAAGTAGGCTCCTTTTGCTTGCAGGCAACTGCACCAGACGGGGAGGATGAGGACAGTATTGCTGGCCACATCGAAGGAATGAAGTCGGCGGTACAGAAAGTTCGGCCAGACATGGCTTACATTATAGACTGTATGCGCCGTACATTTCCTACCCGAAGGAAGTGGATTGGATCCGAGGATCCATCAGTGGAAGGGGCAATAGAGAAATTTCCAGCATTGGCCATGAGCTCAATCGTAAGTTCAGTAACTAGACCATCAGTTAGCGAAGCAAGGAAAAAGAAATTTTCTTTTTCTTTTCCTCTTTTGTCTTTCTTTCTTTTAATCCTTTCCTTTTTTGATTTCAGTTGCGGTGCCTGCACTTTGCATTCCATCTTAGTGGAGGCGAAATACAAAAGTGTGTATATGCTGTGTGACGTCAGTGCATGTTTAAGGACCTCAGATGGTCTAAATTGTCTGGAGCCTTTCACTACGGCGTCCCTTATGGCCTGAATCGTCTTGGGACGTTAAACCCGCTAAAGCAATTAGGCGGAAGTGGTCTATATGTGCAGAAAATTCAGCTCAAATTTATTTCTCTTTGCCTCAGTGGAGACCTGATTGAATGGCTCGCACTGTTTGAATTTCAGAATACACCTAGGGTTGGTTCTGTGTAGCATGCCCTGATTCCACATTCTGGTCTTTTTGTTTTTGTTGCTCGACTTCTGCTGTTTAGTCGTTTATTTATTGCATGGTTCTTGTATGTGCTTCAAGTTGGTACTACCGGTGTTTGCTGGTGACAGCTGTTACATGGTGGACACTGAAGGGAAATATCGAACTAAGCAAGTCAGTCAGGATATTCGTCAGGGACCGTACTTATACTTTCGATGCACTGAATAGTACCTGCATTGCAGAGAAAATCCACACAATGAATGTCCAAAGATCATTCCACATTTAAGCGGAGATGCCACAGGAAAAAAAAACAATTTTAAATGGTCCACCCAGAGCAGTGAAATTTTCTGTGCTTAATACTGCTTTTCTGCTCTTTTCAGGACACTAATTAGTTCTCTTGTAGTGCGCACTTTTGCTCAGTGTTGCTAACAGGCCTCAAAAAACAATTTGTGTTGGTTTCATCTTACTTGAACCTGGTTATAACTAGAAAAAGCATTCGCGGGTGGTCCAACTCGCTCATCCATGGTAGATGAAGGCGGCAGACACAACCATTTTGTTGCAGCTTCTAATCACATGATCACCATGACGTCACACACGGTGGTGACGCCACGAAAGGCCAAAGGTTCTTTGCGATGGCAACTATTCCCTGTTGAATCTCTCCGTAACCAGCCAACTTGGGCTCTCTCCTTACTGGTGGCAGTGCTCGGCAAAGCCATCTACCGGTTGCGTGCTTTAAGTCTCGGCCACTGTGCCACTCTGCGGGTAGTGTTATAAAAGCTCGGAGGGCCTATATAACACTACTAGGAAAGTTGGAGCCAGGGGAATTTCTGAGTTGTACCTGGAGTAGTAGAGCTTTTGCTCTAAAAAGGCCCTTTTGTGCGCATGCTTTCTCATAGAAAATGTTCACTGGGAACTACCAGCGGTAGCTTATTTTATAGCTTACTAACTATAGAATGCAGGGAAATAGCCCTGATGTGGTCATGGAAGTTCCTGGTGTGAAAAAAAATTGCGATGTTATTGTTATGTTTTTTGGAACTCATTACTGTTGAATCGTTTCTATACACTTGCATTGGAGATACTGCAATTCTTAGGCGACATCTGAAGCTACACATTGTAAAGGACACATTTGCCAAGTTTCAGTGCGATACGAAAAGTGCAAGTACCAAAAATTCTGGGCGGACTTCGAAAATTTGCACCCAGGATCTTCTGTAAGTCTCCATTCCATATCACTGTGAAACGTCGCAGATGTGTTCTGTAGAATGTGTATGTGTAACTTGCAAATATCTTTTCAGAATTTCAATATCTCTGCTACAAGTTTAGAGAGGCTTCAAACTACACTAATCTAAGTAATGATTCTGAAAAACAAAAGGGTAACATCATCACAATTTATTTTTCCCATGCTAGAAAAACTTTCATGACCAAATTTGAGCTAGTTTCCGGCATTCTACAATTATTAAGCCGCAAAATTAGCTGTTGCTCTTCGTACCCAGTGAAAATTTTCAATGTGAAATCGTGCACAAAAGGACCTTTGTTTTAATCTTGTTAGTAACACTGAGCTAAAAGTAATCCTTCTACAAGGAAACTAATTATTCTGAAAAAGGTAGAAAAAACAGTATAAATGCAGTTTCATTGTTCTAGGTAGATTAGTTAAAAAGATTTATTTTAGTAGCTTCTCTCGTTAAAGTCCCCACGGAAAATGAAGCACAGTGACAAGATTTGTATGATGCATTTGTAATAGAGCTCTACGGCCAATGAGAGGTGCCACCTGCCTGCCGGGGGCAGTGGTGCATCTCTTAAAGGGACACTGAGACGAGCCCTATAAATTTTTTTTTTTAGCAAAATCTGATAGTTCGGCATTTCATGGCTTTGTTTCCACTTGTCCGGGAGCGAAAGATGCATTTATTTCAAAGAAATTTCGATTCGAAGTTGAAAAAGTTTATCCCGCCGCTCTGATTCAAACTCGAGAACTCTTATTACGTCAAGGAGAACTCTTATGACGTCACAGGACGTAGAGACGTGAAACGTGATGTAAATGGAGACTCCGTGATTTCTGGCTGCTAGCAGTGCGGTCTAGCAGCCGCCGAAATGAAAGCTACTGCCGCCGCACGTTGAAGGTATCTATCGGGAGTCGCTACCGTCAATTCGTTTATGTTTGCACTGGCGTCTTGTCAGCGTTGCGATGAATCACGTTCCCGAACCCAACGACGTAGTTCTCGCAAAAACTCCGGCCTGCATTTCAGCGACCTCAGCCCCTACAGAGTGTGCGATGCTTTTGAGCGAGCACGGTTAGGTTAGGTGCCGGAGGGTCGTTTCCCCCTTCCTCAGTGAGCAACCGTTGAAAACTAAATAAATATCGTAACCCCAGTGCGGGGAGTCTCGAGGGGCCAGGACAAGGTCGGCGCCTTGCGCCCATCGGAGGCTGGCCAGGGCTTTGGGGCCAACGGATTGCAATTCCTTGAATGGCGCGATTGTACGGTGCAGCAGGTGGCATCGAGGTCTCCCGCGGTTGCAAGGGCCAGGTTATTTATTTATTTTTTTTCCACAAAAAATGGATGGGTGCTCAAGGGCTATTGCATTTAAAGTTGGCGGCTTGAAACTAAAGCCAGCGCACGACGTTTCAACGGCTTCCGCTAGATCCAACGGGTCCACTGGATCGGTCTCTCTCGCCCACTTGCATGTACCTTCATATGTGTACTGTGAATGGATTAAATTAGCTGAGAGCTCGAAAACAACAGCTCCGCCCAACTACCGAAGCTATTGAATTACGTCACAACGTGCACCTCGCCGCGGAGTTGAACAAGTCTAGTCTGGTCGGGCCGGCGGCGGCTGGTGCACTCAGCGCGAAATAGAAACATGCTCCAAGTCTCCTTGCCAGTGCGGTCAGAGTGTGCCGAAGCCGCCGAACGCGTCGGCGGTCAAGCGCAGTTGGAGTATAGAGGGTCTCGCTTTGGTCGACGTGACGTCGCCTTGCAGCACGCGCGCGCGTTACGCCGGAGCATAAACGCGCCTTAGCAGAGCCTGCGCCTTAGCAGAGCCTGCGCTTAGCTGCTAACCAATGTATTCGGTGGCGGCATCTATGGGAGCCACTGAACCCCCCCACCCACGCACTGAATAAAAAAAAATCCTGTGTTGAAGTTCGGAATCGAACCAGGGCATTTGGCATTTGAGGCGGAGACGCTACCACAATGGCTCAAGGTACTACCATCAATAAAGGCGCATCTAGTGAATGCACTCTTACAATGCGGAAATATCCGCACTTTCGCTACGTATATCCTGGCCTAACAAAGCTAGGCCATCAGCAATTTTTCTGAACTGCCTTGTACCTTGTCTCCCGTCCCTAACAAACGATTTCCATTAAGTAGTTCGATGTTGACTGGCACAGCTAGGAACGTTTCATCGGGTGTGTGTGCGAAGACACAAGTGCTGCCTTGTAAGATCACCGACCATCGTGCCATCATATTTTTTCATCGACCGTGGCGATCATCTGACAAGCGTTCACAGGCTCCTTCGAAGGTTAACTAGCACTTGAAGTGGCACTTGGAGTTCCTCTGCTGTTCGGCGCTTGTAAATCGAGGCGCGTCAAAAACAAAACCACGGGGCACGCAAAGCTCATAGACGCGCGAAGCGCCATAAATCGAAACTCTCCTGGCCGCCTGTGGCGCCACCAAGCATCGGTTATCTTTGCTTCCATCATTCATGTTGTCATTTGTCTGCCTTCCTTGGGTGATAAAAGTCCACTATCGGTTTTAATATAAAACTTACTTCAATATTGAACCGCGCAACCTGCCTTTGTCAGCCTCAGAGATTCGCGGCTCCATGTACGAACGAAAATTCCTCCAAGGTGGCGTCTCTTGTCCTATGACGTCACCACGCTTGCGCTTGCGAGATTGACCTGTGGCGGCGATACCTCTATTTTGTTGTTGCTATTTTCTACCTTACAAGTGCTTTGTTTTCAGTAAGAGCGGCGTTTTTATAATCAGGAGCTGGTATTCTATCGATACAAGCCAAGTTCAATTTCTCCTCTGTGTCCCTTTATCTGCTGCAGTGCGCAGCCATGAGTGGCATGAGAACTCAATACGATCTGTGAGACTAAAGCAGAGAATGGCTGAATATGTATGCTTTGCTTTACGATTGTATGGTAATGCTTTCGCACTCATGCACATAAGTGGTCTCTGCCGAATTCTTTCTTTGCTTGGGAGCTATGTAAGCAGCCTGCAAATTTCTTTTCGTGAACTTCGTAACATGGCAAACTGGGTGTTATACCTGTGCTTCCATGTTTTATTCTGTCCTAAAGCAACCGATGTGCTACAGTTCTTCATTACTGTTATTTTATGCTCGTATTCTCCATTTGTAGGCCCAGCTGGAGTTTGAGCTGGTCACAAGCGTGCCAGTCTTGGAACGGCTTGAAGAGGCCCTCCATCGCACAAAAGAAAAAATTGTGCATGCAGCTCGAAAGAAGCGCCACCTGGAAGGCTTCCTTGAAGACTTCGATGCCCGCATCGATGGCACTTCGGAAGCTGCAGTATATGGTACACATATTATACTGTATATTGTCGGCATATATATAGCTTATCGTATCCACTTGTGTAGGGGCTCCACTCTTGTAGACTGACAGACTGAGGATATTACATGAAAGTGGAATATTCCCACAGTTTTTTCGGCCACAGTGGAACCCAGTTCGTGCATCACCTATTTCTGTGACGGCCACAGATAAATACTTTCCCTATTTTGAGTGCATCGGTAAGGCCCAGGCATGTGTAGCAATGAGCAATGTAAGCTTTCCAGTCGCGCTTTTGTTCCTTGCAAAGTGCATTGGAAAGAATATGTCATTAAGAGTGATATAGCCTAGAGTACTATGAATGTTGCACTATGGTTTGAATGTCCGAGCTAGGAAATGCTACCAAAGTCATTTAAATGCTTACTGCTCATAGAAAACCTGTGCTGAAGTTTGTTGTGTCGACCACTACACTGCGATACGCAGCCTAGCAGTGCTCATAGTGCTTCCTACCTGCCCTTATTGCATGAGCTTCCACTCATTGTGAAGGCCACACTAGGCGAGCATCACTAATTTGGTCTGCAGGGACTGCCTTCTGTGGCTATGCTGAGCAGGAAAGGGAAAGACGGGTCTTTGTTTAGTGAAGGCTGGAGAACTGAGGAGCAAGTGTCATTCTGCAGCAGAATAAAGTCCGGAAGAGAACGGGGACTAGGGGGATCAGCTCGCATAATAAATCCCCCCGCCCTTTTTTTTATGAGCCACGCAAACAATTCTTAGATATGGCTGAACCAGGCCCTAGCTCTCTCTCGCTCACCTCATCAACTGCGCACTTTAAGCGGGATTCACTCGAGAGAGGATTCTACCCCTATCGAGCGGGGAGGTGTGTACACATCACCAGAACTTGACGTCCTTGGGCGCCAGCCCAGGGGTGCCTGGCCTCTGGGATATGGGTCCTTTTGCTTGGCCAGCACAAAAGCTTCCTCGGTTGGAGGGGGTAAGCGGTCATTTTTTTGTAGTTTTGGGTCATAATATTATTTTAAAAGAATTTTGTTTCTACAGGTCTGGGAATATTCACTACAAGCACAGGAGCTGCTTTCTTGTGCTTCGGCACACTAATATAGTCAAGCAAGCTATTGACAGCTTGTCTCGAATCTGCTCTTTTAAGGTCACGTAATCATGCATTTAAGTTTTAACAAGCTAGTTGAAACGGTTGTTGTTAGCTGGGTTCCCCTGTGCGGTTATCACTTCATGCTGAGGCAGTTTTCTAAAAAAAGAAATGGTGCATATTGTGGAAGCAATTCAAAGAGGAAAAAACGATGCAGCTAAACTCGAAATACCATATGCACATAAGGTTGCTCATGAAGAAAATAGCTGACAGACATGGTATACAAGTTGTGTTTGCTGCTGCTCAAAAGCTCGCCCAAATTTTGTTGCACATTTTGTGCTATAGAAGAAAAAAAGGGCCAAAAAGTTTGTGCCATGTTGCAGCAGGGTTGTTTATGAAATTCTGTTGACCTGTGGGAAGGCCCATGTAGGCCAACGAGGCACCTACGTTTGTGGTCATTAACATGTACAGAAGCACATTTATTACAGCATTGTGGCCACAGATGCATGTGGTAAAGATTTAGCACCAGAAATTTGTTGGAAGCTTATGCATAAAAAAAAGGAAATGCACTAGCGAAGTATCTGTACAGCTCTAAAAAGCCAAATTGTGGATCTTGAAATTGTATGCATGAATGCATACTGTTTACAGCTGTTCATTCTGCATGTGTGTTGTTTTTTTATATTTCCTAACCTGAAAAACAAATTGCATAAAGCAGATAAAGTGGGCAATGTGTGATGCCTGTTTATCTTGCGCTGGCGCTTTACTACTACTTGAAACTATGAACCATCTTGCCTGACAGCAAGCTCCGCTACTACTTTACATTCTGCCTGAACTATTGTTCTTGGTTTATGTCTAGTTAACCCCAAATTGGCAGCTATCACTTCAAGAATGTGTTTGATATACAGGGCTATTGCTTAATTTGTTATGCCTTCTAGTCTGAAATGTAGCAGCGCATTGCTTGGGTAGTTAGTGTGGCGCACCTTTTATTTTAGTTATCTCCAGTGCAGCCATTCTGGGATGACAACGCACTTTCGTTGATGCCTCTTGAAGGCACTAATATAGTCTGCATGCAGTAAAAAGTTGGCTGGAGCAGGACCTTGGGACTGAAGCATATTGTAACAAGCAATAAAGATCAAAATTTATTTTTCATTTAATTTTGGTGCTCTTTTTATGTCTCCATGTTTCATGTCACTGTATTTAAAATTCATTCGCCACTCTTGCAGAGACAACAGTCACGGCAGCAGTATGCCTGTTGCCAAGCATGGTGAAAGAAAGAGTAGAGA
The DNA here is from genome assembly GCF_052857255.1 of Amblyomma americanum. NCBI lineage: Eukaryota > Metazoa > Arthropoda > Arachnida > Ixodida > Ixodidae > Amblyomma > Amblyomma americanum. The sequence goes on from NC_135500.1 coordinate 69,066,097, forward strand.
CTTTCGTTCGCCCATTTGTAAGTTTTTAAAACCGCATGTGTGAGCAGCGATGTTTTTTGGGATGCTGGGGGCATGCAGTTCTTTTTTCTCCTTGAGAATGCATTTGACATTACTTTTGTTTCTTAAACAAGTTAAACAAATATACTGTGTCAGACTGAAGAAAACAAATACACAGTATTTGATATAATAACATAGCTTTGGATACTAGCCTTCATATTCTTGTTACATGGACATTTTCAGAGGCTATGTAGTCCAGAGGCTTAGAAATTCTCAGTTGCTATCGAACTCGAATCAGGTGTGCTGCTACAGTAAACTCTATCACCATTGAAGGATTCCATCGCACTGAGGCATAGTGGCGTCACTATCGCAGCCAGTCATTGTTCAGGCATCCAAGCAATTGGCTTATAAATGACCTGCAGAGCAGCTGACTTGGTTTGAATGCAACATTTTTGCTTAGGTGGCCTATTTAGCTAATTAGCTCTAGTAAGCCACCTTTTAATATGTATTAAGCATTGTGGAGGGACAAGCTTGCAAATGCTTCCTTTACATGCAAGGCTGGAGGTGTCTGAACTTGAGATTTCTCGAATGATTTGCAAAACACTTTTCTAAAACTTGCGTGTGCGTTTGTTTTTTTACAGGATCCTGCAGCTGTGCACTATATACCAACTGTAGTGCACAGAGGAGGCATTCTGACGACAGATTTTTCTGTTTGCCTTGAGAAGATTTGCATCAAGGAGACAAGCCTGCTGGCGGCAGTTGCAACCCAGATGGCCTTGTACTGGGCATTTAATATAGTTTTTGATAAAAAAGCACAGCGGTCATTTGACTTGCTGTGCAGGCTCATCAATGTTGACAGTGGCCTACGGCCAACTCCACTTGTGCGTTTGGCACAAACTGTTTTGGGAAAGTGAGTGAGTGAGCGAAAACCCCGCCGAGTATCCTAAGGACCGTTTTGCTGACTCTGCCCTTTGTATAGTTTTTGCACGTTTCTTTCGAATCTGTTAGTATGTTGAGTGGGCGACCGGTTCTGTAGCCTTCTGCTGCCGCCAGCGCGACGGCAATTTCCTCGGCCTCCGCTGCGCCCGCGACTTTTGCTGTGGCGCTCGTTAGCATTCTTCCTTTGCTGTCTACGACTACCAGTGCGGCTGCGTGTTCTGACCCGCACGGGTAGACGGCAGCGTCCGTGTATACTGTGTTTTCTTCCGAGGCTAGCGTTTTCTCTACGTACTCCGCCCTAGCCTTGCGTCGGTTTGCGTGAAGGTTAGGGTCCATATTTCTCGGTATGGGCTTAACGTTAAAGGTTTCTCTAAGGTGGTCCGGCATCTCCGCGTATCTGTCTGTCAGTCCGCGAGTGTTCCGACCCAGCCTTTTCAGGAGCGCCCGTCCCACAGGAGTGCCTCTTAGTCTGACTTTTTGTGCTCCCAGCAGTGCTTCCGCGAGTTCGTCGAAAGTGTTGCTGATGCCTAATTGTAGCAGTTTCTCGGTTGACGTGTTTCTGGGTAAGTGAAGAGCCGTCTTGTAAGCCTTCCTCAGGATGGTGTCGGCTTGTTCTCTTTCCGCCTTGGTGGTTGCGTGGTACGGCAGGGAGTACGTAACTCGGCTGACTATGAGGCTGTTTACTAGCTTGAGGGTGTCTTCCTCTCTCATGCCTTATCTCTTTTGAGAGACGCGGTTGATCATGCGGCCCACCTGCTCTGCCGCTTTGCTTAGCAGGCTAATGGTGTGACTGCATTTGCGGCTGCCTTGTAGCCACATGCCCAAGATTCTTATCATGTTCTTTTCGGGTATGAGTTGACCCTCGAGGGTGACTTCCAGGGTTGCTTGGGTGGGATGTCTGCCGATTCTGAGGAGCTCCGATTTCTCTGTTCAGCACCGCAGTCCTCTTTCCTTTGTGTAATTTTCCACGCAGGTGGCAGCTTCTTGCAGCCTTTCTTGTTTTTCGCCTAGGGATCCCCGGGTGGTCCAGACCGTGATGTCATCGGCGTACATCGCGTGCTGAATTCTCTCGATCTTCTTTAGTTCATTTGCTAGTCCAATCATTGCCACGTTGAAGAGGACGGGCGAGATGACCGAGCCTTGAGGTGTGCCTTTACACGGTGTGTGGAAGACGTCACTAATAAAAATTCTCAAGCTGAAATTAAATTGTCCAGTTTCACATTCTTACACATGTTCGTGCAGTGGTGAGAAGCACAGCCAACCTCAGCTAGCATGCCTGCATGGGTCTGGCAAGGATAACATGTCATCCACAGGTGGATGAAAATTTGGTCTCAATGGATTAATGATTAGTCCCTGGAAAATCATTCAAATGGATCAACAGTTAATCCTGAGGCGGGAACATTTCCTCTCTCAGGGACCATTTCTGAAGATAAACAGATAATCCAGAGGGAGTAACATTTGCTCTCCCAGGGATCATTTTTAAGGATCAGCTGTTAGTCCTTAGAGGGCAACATTTGCTCCCTCAGGGATCATTTCTGAAGATAAACAGATAATCCAGAGGGAGTAACATTTGCTCTCCCAGGGATCATTTCTGAGGATCAGCTGTTAGTCCTTAGAGGGCAACATTTGCTCCCTCAGGGATCATTTCTGAAGATAAACAGATAATCCAGAGGGAGTAACATTTGCTCTCCCAGGGATCATTTCTGAGGATCAGCTGTTAGTCCTTAGAGGGCAACATTTGCTCCCTCAGGGATCATTATCAAGGATCAAGTGTTAAGTCTCTTGAGGACCATCTGCAATGTGCAACCATTAGTCTCCCAGCAGTTAGTCCTGCGGAGACTAACTGTATATCCCCTTGCAGTTGATCCCCAAAAGGACGAATGGTTGTGGCAAATCACTTGGTCCCCGAAAGGAATAACCTCCCTACCCCTTTTAGTCCTTTTTTTCTTAGAGTGAAGTAGACGTCTTTTTTCTTTGCCAGGTCGCTTACAGATGATGGCGTATTAACGATAAATGAACTATCGCTTTTGCGCCGTCGAAATATTTTGCATGCATAGCTAGGCACAGCTCAGGAAGTCATTGTTGAACGACAATGCGGGTGCAAAACACGCGTGTGACTACCGCTCACTTGCAACTGCATGCAGCAACACAGAAAGGCTAACAAGGCTAACCAACTCGGAATGGCTTGGCGCCGCACAAGCCGCAAGCGCAAGGTACGGAAGCCGGTGATTACGATGATGATGATCGACTTACCAGCATTACCTTCTAGCCTCTATACCAGCATAATGAATACGCTTTGTTCGGTCTGTTTTGTCTGTATAATTTCAGTGCCGGAACATAGTCTTCGACGATGAACTCTATCCCCCTCCATGTCGCATCATTGTGTAGCGCATCAGGCCGTCCAGTTGACTGCATGTAGTAGCAGACGACGTGGAGCTTCTTATATTTGTCTCCAATAGCTCACATCATGAATTACTTGAACTTTTACAAATATTGAGCTACAAATATTGATTTTTGTATTGCTTTAAGGGGAAAACAGGGAATGGGAAAACAAAAAAGGATTATAAGTGATTTAAGCAGCAAGTTTTGTGTGGCTTACGACAGGAAACATTACCTGAAACGTTCTGATATGTGCAGCACGCACCTAAAAAATCTGGGCCTAGCTCTCGGACGGCGCTGAAACATTTTCGGGTCTGGTTTAATATATAAAGGTTCTGTTCCGTGGCTTTTGATTTTGGTCTTTTTTCTGTGCTCTACATAGCAACTTCTGGCAATCTGCAAAAATAAAACTGATTTTGGAACGTTCTTAAGTGCAGCAAGTGCTTGAAGAATCTAGAACTGTTGCAAAATAAATATCTTCTGGCAAGGTACGTGTTATCATATACTATTGTCACTGATCAGCAGAGGAGGAAATACACATTGTTAAAGAATGCAGCGCGAAAAGACAAGGACAAACCAAGAAGTGTACAGGATTGCAGCGCCAGCCCTCTCCACTTCGTTTGTTCTTGTCTTTTCGCACTGCATTCTTTAACTATGATCACTGACCAACAAGCCCAGACAGCCACTTTATTTCATCCGAGGAAATATATAGATTGCTGGACATGTAAATATATGCACTGAAAGAATTAATGCTATAAAAGCAAAAGAATGAAAGGTGCGAGCAGGAATGGCTTGGCTCTGAAAAAAGAATGCAAATGTGCGCTACAACACGGAATGTCTCAAAATATGCAGAACCACGCCCTCGATCGAGGTGCTTTGAAGAGTCCTGTATAGTTTCGCATAATTGTTCTCTACAGCACCGATATATCGTCTCGACGGTCATATCGGAAAGGTGTAAGGGTTTGTTTGGGTCCTGCTCGAGACAATATAAAAGTAGCCGACATGAACTTTGATAGGCAGCCGGCCTGTGGGTAAACACCCCGCATACCGTGGTCGGCCCACGCTGGAGAAGGTATCTCGCATATTATATGTCTTTGTAACACCCGAATCCTTGTGAAAGATTTTCGATCGGGTGATCGAATCACTTGGCCGGCGGAAGGATCTTTGAGGGCTGCCCGTGGCGTATAACATTGTTTTTCACGACTAGCTTTTGCTGAACTAGGGACTTTTTGGATTTATTTCTTTGGCATATATGTGAGATAAAATCTTCATTTCTCCGAGGAAAAAAACATGCATAGTGAATAATTAAGGTTTATGGTGTAGGGGGTTTAACGTACCAAAGCGATCGCTCAGGCTACTAGGAACGTCGTAGTGAAGGTCTCCAGAACTCTAGTGTTTCGCCCCCGCAGGGGGGCGCCTGCAGCTTGCAGGCGTCGCGACGGTGAGTGCCGACACCGCGGGTTCCCGAGCATCCGCAGGGACATCCCCGCAAGGGGATGATGGTGAACTGTGCATCACCACGGACCCGAGCAGCCGCGCCTCGCCGTGCGTGGCATCGCCGTGTCCGGGGAAAAGGGGATCCTGGTGGTTGAGCCGATGCCGAGCGTTTGGACCCTTAAGGCCCCTTGGCGGAAGCAACACACCACTTTGGCCCCAGCTTCCTGCAGACGGCACCTCCGTCCTGACCCGACCGGGGGGAATCGGCAGTCGCCTTTTCCTATCCTCCTCTCCATCTTTCACTTTCCTATCTGTCTCACAACTCTCCTATATCTTACTCACTTCTTGGTTTTTCCTGTTTTCCTAGCGGCGAGGGTTAACCTTGTGTGACCAACTACCCTGAGTTGCGTCATATTCGGTTATAGTTGCGGTGTACAGCTGACGCGGGCAGGCCTTGCTTGCAACCTCCTGTCCCGTCCCCATGTTGGGCTCCGTGGTGGGTGGCTGCCTCTGCAGCCGAAAAACAGCTTTTTTTTTATGGATCCCTTTCCTTCAATAAATGATCGCCCTCATAAACAAGGGCGGACCAATGCCACTACGTAGTTCCTGCAAAAAACAAGAAGTTTTCCCTAGGTACCATGTCGTACATAGTGAAAATCCAGATCAACCAGCTAGGAAAATGTCCCCATTCAGTGTCTCCAAATCTCTTACCGACGCCCTAAGCCTTGGCGACAAGGTGACGAAGCTAGCCAGTGGCGACCTACTCCTCCAAATCCGAGACAAAGTGCAATTTTCCAAACTCCTATCTATAGTGTCCTTTGGAGACATTGCTGTATCCATTACTGCACATCGATCACTAAACACAGTGAAAGGAATAATATCTGAACACGATTTCCTGAACCTTTCTGAAGAAGAGATGTTGGAGGGTCTGAAAGACCAGAACGTCACCGAAGTACATCGTATTAAAATCCGAAAAGATGACAAGGAAATAGCAACAAAACACATAGTCCTGACCTTTGCCTCCAGCCAACTTCCCGAAACCATAGAAGTAGGATATCTCAAAATAAATGTAAGACCGTACATCCCAAACCCCAGAGGCTGCTTCGAATGTCAAAGATTTGGCCATGGCTCACAGAGCTGTCGTGGCCGCCAAACATGCGCCAAATGTTCGTCAAACAATCATGAATCTGTGGACTGCAGTGCTTCACCACTGTGTGCGAACTGCGAAGGGGATCACCCTGCGTACTCGAGGTCATGTCCTACCTGGAAGAGAGAGAAGGAAATGACAATAAAGACAAAGGAAAACATAACTTATCAGGAAGCACGAAAAAGACTCCCATCAGCTTTCCAGTTCACGGCAAAAACAAATTTCGCCTATGTGGTGCGCAGGGGCAGCACACCACAGCAGGCTTCGGCCACTGCCCAGGAAAAGCCTGAGGCAGGGCCACCCCCGCCCCCGGCAGACGCAGCGAAGGCTGCCCTGCCACCTCTGAGCAAGGGCCCGCCGGCCCCTCAGTCGGCCGCCCGTAAGGCTTCCCCCAGTCGGGAGAAGCCCACAAACCGTACACCTGCGGGTTCACCGCGGAAGTCCAGAGCCTCTAGTGAGGCGATGGACACAACTCAGAACTCGCCTTTGCTGCAGCAGAGGCACAGCTCCCTTGAGCGAAAAAGAAGAGACCCCGGTATTGGCACCCCCAATACCGGTACCCTAAGTTTTAACTACACTAGTCAAATATGGCGTTCCTTATACAGTGGAACTGCCGAATACTAATGAATAACTACTGACATAAAAGAGCTTTTAAACACAATGTCCCCGGTGGCTTTGTGCTTACAGGAGACCAACTTAGGTCCAAAACAAAGAAATATTTTAAACAAGTACAATATCTTTCGGTGTGACCGAGAGCAAGCAAGCAAACTGTCTGGAGGTGTTGCCATTGTCATCCAGAATGGTGTGGCAACCCGCGAGACCAAACTTAATACCAAATACGAAGCCGTCGCAGTCACCATTATTCATTTAAAACACTCACAATATGTACCGTATATCTTGAACCACACCTAACAGTAACACTTCATGATTTAGAATCCCTTTTAGAACAGCTACCGGAGCCATATCTGCTAGTTGGTGATTTTAATGCCCACTCCGGTTTTTGGGGCAGTGCACACACTGATGTAAGAGGTCGTATTTTAGAAGATTTTATTCTAAGTAATAATGTTTGCCTTCTTAACACCGGCAAAGGTACATACTGCTCTCCGAGCACGGGAAAAATGAGTTGCATAGATTTGTCTTTTACTTCACCTTCTCTCTTTTGTGATTTTAAATGGGATTTCATCGATAACCCATATGGCAGCGATCACCTCCCTGTAGTAATAAGCCTAACATCCCCACCACTAGTCACCCCAACGAAGCCACGACGGTGGAAGTTACAATTAGCCGACTGGGAACTCTTTAGAGAAAGGGCCAGCTTAGATAAAATTCTTTCAGACGATCTCAGCACAGACGAACTGAATGAAGCTATCACAAACTGCATTTTAACAGCTGCACGCCTAGCAATTCCTCAGTCATCTGGAGTAGTAAAGCAGAATCACAAAATCTGGTATACACAGGAATGCAGAAATGCAAAAAAGAAACAAAACAAAGCTTGGGGAATTTTTGTAGGTACCCAACGCACAGAATTTAATAAGCTTTAAAAAGGCAACAGCAAAAGCTTGATATATTCGCCGTAATGCAGAAAAAACTTCATGGCAAGGTTACGTGTCCTCAATAAACAGCTCAATTATGTCAAAACAAATGTGGAAGATGGTAAAAAAGATAAATGGCAGCTACTCCCCATTCACAGTTCCGTTTCTATCAACCCCTGGCATACAGACAAATTTAGAAGAACAGGCAGATATTTTGGGTGAATATTTTTCTGCAGTTTCCAGTTCATCTCACTACAGTGAATCATTCCTGAAATACAAAAACGCAGCTAAAAAACAAAGTCTGCCGACAAGTGGCAGTTCAAATGAGCCCTAAAATAACCTACTTACAATCCAAGAAATTAATAGAGTACTGTCCGCTGGTAAGCAAACTGCACCTGGCCCAGATGAAATACGTTATCAAAAGCTGGCTCATCTCTCTGGACCGGCTGTGGAGGCGCTTTTAAATTTTTTTAACAAAGTTTGCGTATCGGGGAAACTTCCCGAAGCCTGGAAGATGGCCGTTATTGTTCCTCTATTAAAACCCGGAAAGCCCTCTACCCTTCCTAGCAGCTATAGGCCCATAGCTCTGACTAGCTGCCTAGCGAAATCTTTTGAAATTGTATTGAATATCAGACTATCATTCGTGTTAGAAGACCGGGAGCTTCTGGATGTCCATCAATGCGGTTTTAAAAAGGCTTGCTCCACCACCGACCACCTGGTTTGTATTGAAAACACTGTTCGTGAGGCTTTTATACACAGACAGCATTGTCTCGCTGTCTTCTTCGATTTAGAGAAGGCGTATGACACAATGTGAAGGTTTGGGATTATTCAGGACCTGGCTGAACTGGGCATCCGCGGCAGGATGTTGAACTGCCTTAAAGACTTTTTATCTAACCGTACATTTCACGTCCGCCTAGGCTCAACCCTTTTAAGGAAGTTTATCCAAGAAAACGGAGTACCTCAAGGATGTATTTTTAGCACAACACTCTTTATTGTAAAAATGAATTCTATCAGGAAAATAATCCCAAGGTCCGTAATGTATTCTGTCTATGTAGATGATCTCCAGATAGCTTACACATCCTCGAATACATCAACATGCGAACGACAGATACAGCTAACAATAAATAAACTGGCATCATGGGCAGACCAAAATGGCTTCCGTTTTTCTCCACAGAAATTGGTGGCCATTCTTTTCTCACTCAGACGAGGCATGCATATAGATCCCACCCTACACCTGAACGAAATAGACTTAGCCGTGAAAAAAGAACATAAATTTCTAGGCATAACATTCGACAGAAAGCTCACCTTCATGCCTCACATAAATGCGCTGAAAAAGAAGGCTTCTCGATCCCTGAACATACTCAAAGTGCTGTCGAGAAAACACTGGGGAGCCGATAGGACATGTCTGTTACAAATATACCGCTCAGTAGTACGCTTTACCCTGGATTACGGATGTGTAGTATATGGATCAGCGAGACCATCGTACCACAAACGGCAAGATCCAGTACATAATTTAGGTTTACGTCTCTCCACTGGTGCATATAGGACATCACCCATAAACAGTCTCCATGTAGAGACCAATGAACCATCGCTTACAGATAGAAGAGCCATACTCACATGCTCATACATTTTAAAAATCCGTTCACTGCATAAACATCTATGTTACCCTATCGCCACAAAGTGCCTTTCTAGAACACTCTTCAACAGCAAGCCGCAAGCTACTCGGCCTCTCCTTTTGCGATTTGAAGACATATGCCGGAACCTTAGCATATTAGACGTATTGCCAAACATTGCCCGAAGGCGAGGTCCATTGCCGCCATGGCACAATGTCCCTGAAATCTGTGATTTCACTCTAACACAGTTCCGTAAGAAACAAATTCCGCAACAACATATAATACAAGAATTCCTCACACTCGAGGAAAAGTATACTAATTTCACAGCATTTTATACTGACGGTTCCAAAACAGATGCATACGTTGGAAGTGCAGTTGTACAGGGAAATTGGAATAAAATAGTAAGACTTCCACAGTGCGCTTCCATCTTCACTGTGGAATGTTACGCCATTTGTGTAGGCATTGAAAAAATACTAAACGAGAACCTACCCAACAGTATTATTTACACAGACTCACTAAGTGTGCTCACAGCCCTTCATCCTAGAAATGCAATAACCCCGCTGCTTGGCAACCTCATACACAACATTACAACAGCCATAGCTCAAGGACAAAACATAAGACTCTCCTGGGTACCAAGTCATGTTGGCATAAAGGGCAATGAAAGAGCAGATTTGTGCGCTGCTCAAGCTTGTGACAAGCAAATTAAAAACATAAATGTGCCCTATAGAGATTGCATGAACTTAATACATATCAATGCAAGGAAAAAATGGCAGTCCACTTTGAACAACGAACTAAATAACAAACTACGGTTAATAAAACCATTCCTAGGTGAATGGAAGTCGTGTGCACCAGAAACGTTTCAAAGAGGTCATTATCTGCCGTCTCCGGATAGGTCACACACATCTTACACTCAACTTTCTGCTAAAGAAAGAAGACATACCAGTTTGGACATGCAGAGATGAACTTACGGTGAATCACATTTTAGTTTCGTGCTCTAAATTGGAAAAGCTACCGAAAATGTGTTTTTCTCCGTTTTATAACCAATGCATCCCTTTTCATCCCCCGCAGGGGGGCGCCTGCAGCTTGCAGGCGTCGCGACGGTGAGTGGCGACACCGCGGGTTCTCGAGCATCCGCAGGGACATCTCCGCAAGGGGATGATGGTGAACTGTGCATCACCACGGACCCAAGCACCCGCGCCTCGCCGTGCGTGGCATCGCCGTGTCCGGGGAAAAGGGGATCCTGGTGGTTGAGCTGATGTCGAGCGTTTGGACCCTTAAGGCCCCTTGGCGGAGGCAACACACCACTTTGGCCCCAGCTTACTGCAGACGGCACCTCCGGCCTGACCCGACCGGGGGGAATTGGCAGTCGCCTTTTCCTATCCTCCTCTCCATCCTTCACTTTCCTATCTCTGTCTTACAACTCTCCTATATCCTACTCACTTCTTGGTTTTTCCTCTTTTCCTGGCGGCGAGGGTTAACCTTGTGTGACCAACTACCCTGAGTTAAGTCATATTTGATTATAGTTGAGGTGTACAGCTGGCGTGGGCAGGACTTGCCTTCAAGCTCCTGTCCCGTCCCTTTGTTGGACTCCGTGGTGGGTGGCTGGCACCAAGACAGAAAAACTAAATTTTTTCATGGCTCCACCCTTATCCAAATCTGATCGCTCTCTAAAACGAGGGCGGAAAGAAGCAGCTGATTTTTTCTCAAAAAAGAGAAAACATTTTCAAAGTTCCACGTAATCCACAGTGAAAGTGATGGAATACAGGCAAGAATAATATCCCCATTCCTTGTGTCAAAATGCTTAACCGATACCTTGGGCCCTGGCTACAAGGTCTCAAAAATGTCCAGCGGAGACTTACTTCTTGAGTTGCGCGACAGCATCCAGTGTTCCAAACTCTCCAACATTGCATCTATAGGGGACATCTGTCTCTGTAACCCCCCACCGATCTCTAAACACAGTCCGAGGTGTAATCTCTGAATCAGACTTTATCCATATCACAGAAGCTGAAATGCTTGAAGGGCTTACCGACCAGAATGTAATCGACGTTCACCGAATCAAGATCCGCAGGGATAACAAATAAATAGATACCAAACACATGGTCCTCACATTTAACACCAGTACCTTGCCCGAAACGATCGAAGTTGGATACTTGAAAGTCAACGTCAGACATTATATACCCAATCCCCGCTGATGTTTCAACTGTCAAAAGTTTGGCCACGGCTCACAAAGTTGCCGCGGCCGCAAAACCTGCGCGAAATGCGCTTCGAAAGACCAGCATTCTGAGGAATGTGACGCAGCACTGCGCTGCGCAAACTGCGAAGGAGACCATGCAGCGTACTCCAGGGCATGTCCGTCCTGGAAAAAAGAAAAGGAAACAATTACCATAAAGACAAAAGAAAACATTTCATTCAAAGAAGCAAGGAGGCGTTTCGCGCTTACGAACACATTCTCTTTCACAGCGAAACCCAACTTCGCTGATGTGGTGCGCGGGGGCGTAGCACCACACAGCCCTACGGCACCTGCCGAGGCTGCTTTCACAGAGCCAGTGGCAGGGCCATCCACACACCAGGCAGGGGCAGCGAAGGCTGCTCTGCCACCCTCAAAGCAGGGACCGCCGGTCCATGGGTCGGCATCCCGCAGGACCTCCCCCCGTCGGGAGAGGCCAGAAACTAACACAACCGCGGCCCCTCCGCGGTCCTCCAGCACCTCGGTTGAGGTGATGGATACAGCACCCACTCCGCCTCCACTACAGAGGCGGAACAGCTCTCTTGAGCGAAAAAAGACAGGCCCCTAATAACGGGCCCACTACCTAAGTAAATCCCCTTTCATTTCCTCTCAAAAGCATAAACATGGCCTTCTTAATCCATTGGAATTGTAGAGGACTTATGCGGAATTACAGCGACGTAACACATATTTTAGGGTCAATGTTACCCACAGCTTTATGTCTTCAGGAGACCAATCTTGGTCCACAACATGTACATATCCTGAAACATTATAAAACTTTTAGACGCGATCGAGAGCACGCAAATCGGCTATAGGGAGGCGTCGCGATAGTCGTTCAAGGCGGTGTCCCTGCTCAAGAAATTAACTCAAAACAAAAGTTGAGGCGGTTGCAGTCAGTATCGTAAGCTACAAAACACTAACAATCTGTTCCGTATACAGTCCTCCACATTTTATGTGAAAACTCCATGATCTACAGCAACTGATCAGTAGAGTGGAGAGCTGGGCGAGTCGGTACATGATTGAAGAAGGAAACCAGCGCAAAAGACGAAGACACAGGAACAAGGAACACAGGACAACGCTGGACTATCGACTGTATTTATTTGAGAAACGATCACATTTATACCCTTCAGTTATCAAGCAAGCTTGCGCACACATGACAGATTAACAAGACAAGGTAAATAGCAGCATCACATACAACCGCGTGAGTTCATAAATCTAATTTCTTTATCAAATAGACTAACCGTCGTGTCACTTAACGATATGGTATGCCTCTAGAATTTCACGTTGGCTCTTAGTTTTACCACGTCCAAAAATCGTAGTCTTCTTGAAGAGTGGAATGCATTTGTGCTTTCTGCAATGTTTTGGCAAATTCGCCCCGTCATCTGTGGAAAGCAATCTTTTATGTTCTTTGAGCCGGGTGTTAAGACAGCGGCCAGTCTGCCCGATGTACACATTCCCGCAGGATAAAGGTAAGCAGTACACTACCTGGGTGGCACAGGTGACATATTTGAATTCGTGCTTGATCGTGCACTTTGAAGTTGTACTTTTCTTTTCGTCAATCCTTCTGCACAAACTGGCCAGTTTTCGCGGGGCTGAGAAAACTACATCAACACCGTGCCTACTTGCGACCTTCTTTATATTGTGTGAAAGTGCGTGCAAGTAAGGCATCACTTCACGCTTGCTTTTGTCCTTCCTTCCTTCTGTCAATTTAGGTTTGGCTTTCATTTTTTTGAGAGGCTTTTCAGAGACACCTTTCATAACATGCGTAGGAAAGCCTGCTTCTATTAGTCTCTTCTGTTGTTGCAGAAAGCTTTCTTGTACTGTATGGAAGCAGCCTTTCTCCAGCGCGTTACTGAGGCATAAGGTTGCAATAGCCCTCTTGGTAAGTTTGGAGTGGCAGGAGCTGTAAGGGAGTAAGATTTTCTTAGTTCGTGGGGCATAGGTCCAGCAAAGGTGGTTATTACACTTAAAAGTTAAAACAAGGTCTAAAAATCTAATACGATTGTCGTCCGGTAACTCATGGGTAAACGTCAATGAACTAGAGCACGAAATAAAGCGATCTAAAACACTAGCCACCACATCCTGCAGATTGTCATTAGGTAAAACTTTCAAAAGTACTAAAAAATCATCAACATAGCGGAACACCTTTGCCACATGGTTCATGTCCAATTTTTCTTTCAGTAAGGAGTCAAACTTAGACAGGTAGATGTGGGTTAAGATTGGCGCCACACAACACCCAATACAAACTCCTTTTTTCTGGACGTACACTCCACCATTAAAATCAATCATTGTAGAGGACAGGTAGGTCGTGAGAAGTTCTAAAAAACCTTCAACTGAGCAACCACAGCAGTTCTGGAACTGAACCGTGCCGGATTCTTCTAATAGGTCGCGCACTGCCTGCAGCATCTGTTCATGGGGCACTGAGTAGTACAGCTCCTGGATGTCTATGGACACACCTGTAATGGCTCCGTGATCACCTCCCTTGGGCGCCGCTGTCAAATCCTGGGAACTCCCGACAGAGAATGGGTCAAGGGGCTCCAGAGTGGAAAGCTTGGATTCAAGGAACTGTCCGATCACTTTTTGCCAAGATCCTCGTTCTGTGATTACAGTCCTCAGCGGGCAATCAATTTTGTGGGTTTTAGCAGTGAAAAAGACGTGCAGTCTATCACCTTTGCACGAATTCACGGCTTTTTCAAGCCTGTCAAAGTTGAGATCGTGGAGAAGCTTCAGGACATCAATTTTGGCTCTTGTCGGTCTTTTCTTGGACTTCATGAAATTTTTGTTGATCGCATCCAAAGCTTTTTCATTGAAGGCATCTTTTGATAAAACAACGAAGCTTCCTTCCTTGTCGGACTGAAGTAAAGTCAAACCTTCAGCCCGAAAGTGGTCCACAATAGGCTGCAAGATGTTTCTTTTTGGTCCTTCTTTCTTGTTATTGTGCGTGGCCCTCAGAAGGCAATCAACTCCTTCGGAGATGCATCTTGTCCTCTCCTGCGATGGTGCTTTGTCAGCGATGTGGCGTATGGTGTCTAAGAGCTCAAGGGAGGTGATCACGGAGCCAATACAGGTGTGTCCATAGACATCCAGGAGCTGTACTACTCAGTGCCCCATGAACAGATGCTGCAGGCAGTGCGCGACCTAATAGAAGAATCCGGCACGGTTCAGTTCCAGAACTGCTGTGGTTGCTCAGTTGAAGGTTTTTTAGAACTTCTCACGACCTACCTGTCCTCTACAATGATTGATTTTAATGGTGGAGTGTACGTCCAGAAAAAAGGAGTTTGTATTGGGTGTTGTGTGGCGCCAATCTTAACCCACATCTACCTGTCTAAGTTTGACTCCTTACTGAAAGAAAAATTGGACATGAACCATGTGGCAAAGGTGTTCCGCTATGTTGATGATTTTTTAGTACTTTTGAAAGTTTTACCTAATGACAATCTGCAGGATGTGGTGGCTAGTGTTTTAGATCGCTTTATTTCGTGCTCTAGTTCATTGACGTTTACCCATGAGTTACCGGACGACAATGGTATTAGATTTTTAGACCTTGTTTTAACTTTTAAGTGCAATAACCACCTTTGCTGGACCTATGCCCCACGAACTAAGGAAATCTTGCTCCCTTACAGCTCCTGCCACTCCAAACTTACCAAGAGGGCTATTGCAACCTTATGCCTCAGTAACGCGCTGGAGAAAAGCTGCTTCCATACAGTACAAGAAAGCTTTCTGCAACAACAGAAGGGACTAATAGAAGCAGGCTTTCCTACGCATGTTATGAAAGGTGTCTCTGAAAAGCTTCTCAAAAAAATGAAAGCCAAACCTAAATTGACAGAAGGAAGGAAGGACAAAAGCAAGTGTGAAGTGATGTCTTACTTGCACGCACTTTCACACAATATGAAGAAGGTCGCAAGTAGGCACGGTGTTGATGTAGTTTTCTCAGCCCCGCGAAAACTGGCCAGTTTTTGCAGAAGGATTGACGAAAAGAAAAGTACAACTTCAAAGTGCACGATCAAGCACGAATTCAAATATGTCACCTGTGCCACCCAGGTAGTGTACTGCTTACCTTTATCCTGCGGGAATGTGTACATCGGGCAGACTGGCCGCTGTCTTAACACCCGGCTCAGAGAACATGAAAGATTGCTTTCCACAGATGACGGGGCGAATTTGCCAAAACACTGCAGAAAGCACAAATGCATTCCACTCTTCAAGAAGACTACGATTTTTGGACGCGGTAAAACTAAGAGCCAACGTGAAGTTCTAGAGGCATACCATATCGTTAATCAAAGACATCTATGTGTAAATGACACGACGGTTAGTATATCTGATAAAGAAATTAGATTTATGAACTCACACGGTTGTATGTGATGCTGCTATTTACCTTGTCTTGTTAATCTGTCATGTGTGCGCAAGCTTGCTTGATAACTGAAGGGTATAAATGTGATCGTTTCTGAAATAAATACAGTCGATAGTCCAGCGGTGTCCTGTGTTCCTTGTTGCTGTGTCTTCGTCTTTTGCGCTGGTTTCCTTCTTCAAGCAACTGATCAGAGAACTTCCGGAGCCATATCTGTTACTTGGGGATTTTAATGCTCACTCCTCCCTGTGGGGAAGCGAACGCTGTGACGCTAGAGGTCAAATAATCGAAGATTTTATCCTGACGAATAATGTATGTCTTTTAAATACGAAAAAGGCCACATACTGTTCCCCAACGTCTGGGAAAATGAGCAGTTTAGACCTGTCTTTTTGTTCACCTTCTGTTTTTAGCGATTTTAAGTGGGACATTTTAGACAACCCGTTTGGGAGTGATCACCTACCAGTTTTTATAAGCCTATCATCCTCACCTGCAGTCATCCCAACCAAACCACGGCGATGGAAGTTACATCTAGCTGATTGGGCGTTGTTTAGAGAAAAGGCCAGATTAGAGGACATTTACTCAGAAACACTTAGCATAGATGAAATCAATGAAATTCTCACAAAGTGTATCATCGATGCTGCACGGCTAGCTATTCCCCTGTTCACAGGTGTGGTGCGCCAGAACCACAAGGTATGGTGGACGCGAGAATGTTGGGAAGCCAAAAAACAACAAAATATGGCCTGGAGTATATTTTGTAGGTATCCTACTCACTAAAATCTGATAGCTTTCAAAAAGGCAAAAGCTAAAGCCCGATATATACGGCGGAACGCGGAAAAAATGTCTTGGCAAAATTATGTGTCGTCCATAAACAGCTCGGTAATATAAAAAAACTGTAAGAGCAGGTCAGAAAAGTAAATGGCAGCTATTCCCCATTCACCCTTCCTCTGCTGACGGATCCTAATATTCAGACAAGTATTAAAGCACAAGCAGACATTCTGGGGCAACATTTTTTTATAGTTTCTAGTTCTTCCCACTATACACAGTCATTCTTAAAATACAAAAACACAACCGAAAAACAAAGACTCCCTACGGCAGGCAGCACAAACGAGCCTTACAATAATTTGATTACACTTCAAGAAATACCGAGAGTACTGTCTATAGGTAAACAAACTGCACCAGGCCCCGACGAAATTCATTATGAAATGCTATCCCATCTATCTGAGCAATCTGTAGAAGTTATGTTAAAATTTTTTTAACAAAATATGGGTAGTAGGGAAAATACCAGCTGCTTGGAAAAAAGCCGTTATTGTTCCATTTCTAAAACCAGGAAAGCCACCAACCTCCCCTAACAGTTACAGGCCTATAACCCTTACAAGCTGTCTTGCCAAATCTTTTGAGAGTGTTATAAATATTAGATTAATGTTTATTCTAGAATCCCGAGAGCTTCTTGATGTCCACCAATGTGGTTTTAAAAATACATGTTCCACAGTCGACCATTTAGTCCGCCTGGAAAACACAATCCGAGAGGCCTTTATACACAGGCAACACTGCCTTTCAGTTTTTTTCGGTATGGAGAAGGCATATGACACGACCTGGAGGTTCGGAATTCTTCGCGACCTGACAGAGCTTGGTATCCGCGGGAGGATGCTGAAATATTTGAGCGACTTTTTATCTAACCGTTCATTGCAAGTTCGTCTCGGCGCAACGCTCTGAAATAATTTTACTCAGGAAAACGGCGTTCCTCAGGGATGCATTTTAAGTACTACATTGTTCACAGTAAAAATGAATTCTTTAACCAGTATAATTCCACAGTCCATTATGTACTCGGTCTACGTGGATGACCTTCAAATTGCATGCACATCTTCTAGCCTGGCAACGTGTGAGAGACAACTACAACTCACAATAAACAAATTAGCGCTTTGGGCAGACATAAATGGATTTAGGTTTTCTCCACAGAATACTGTTGCGGTTCTTTTCTCGCTGTAGAGAGGACTGCAGAATGATCCCACCCTCCACTTGAACGACACCACACTTCCAGTAAAACAAGAACACAAATTTTTAGGCTTAACTTTTGACAAAAAGCTAACGTTTCTACCACATATAAACACCCTAAAAAAGCAAGCCACCCAATCCCTGAATATACTCAAAGTACTCTCACGGAAGCGTTGGCGATCCGACAGGAGGTGCCTATTGCACATCTATCGCTCTCTAGTACGCTCTGCGTTAAACTATGGATCCATAGTGTATGGGTCTGCGAGGCCATCATACCTTAAAGAGCTAGATCCAGTACAAAACCTCGGGTTGTGCCTTTCAACTGGTGCTTACAGAACATCACCCATAAATAGCCTTCACGTAGAAGCAAATGAACCAACCCTCACCAACAGGAGAACAATGCTTACCTGTGCATACGTACTGAAAATAAGGTCGCTACCGAAACATCTTTGTTACACCATAGTTACAAAATGCCCATCCAGAACACTGTTCACCAACAAACCTCAAGCTGTAAAACCATTGCTCTTCCGCTTTGAAGAAATATGCCAAGAAATAAACATACTAGATGCACTTCCTGATGTTGCCCAGAGACCCGATAGGTTGCCACCTTGGTACTTGTTTCCTGGTGTATGCGATTTCGCACTGACACACATTCAAAAAAGACATACCCCACTGGAATATATACAGCAAGAGTTTCTTGGAGTAAGTGAAAAATACAAGAAATGCACAGATTTCTACACAGATGGATCTAAGACAGCACTTTATGTAGGGAGCGCGATAGTGCAAGGGAAATAGGAAAAAGTAGTCAGGCTGCCTCAGTGCGCTTCAATCTTTACAGCAGAATGCTACGCCATTGCTCTAGCTGTAGAACAAATAATGGAGAAAAACATACAGAACAGTGTTATCTACAGTGACTCCCTCAACGTAATTACAGCAATAAACCCCAGAAATGCAACCGTACCCTTAATAGGAAACAATACATAATGTAATACGAGCTGATTCACAAGGACATACAATAAAGTTTTGCTGGGTTCCCAGTCACGTGGGCATCAACGGAAATGAGAGGGCTGATGCAAGCGCCGCACTTGCCCTTAACACAAAAATAAAACCAGTAAACATACCGCATAAGGACTGCATCAAGTCAGTCCAGAATAAATTGAGAGAAAAATGGCAGGCTTCTTGGGACAACGAGGTTAACAACAAGCTGCACTTTGTAAAACCTGTCCTGGGTGAATGGAAGACCTGTAGGCACCAGGAACGATTTATTGAAGTAATTTTATGTCGTCTCCGCATTGGACATACACACATTACACATTTCTTACTAACGAAACAAGAGAAACCTCGTTGTGAAAGATGTGGAGACGAACTAACAATAAACCATATTTTATTCTCTTGTGCAAAACTCGAAAAACTAAGAAATAAGCACTTTACGAAGTTTTTTAATGAATACATTCCTTTACACCCAGCGCTGCTTTTATGCGAAAATGCCATTGTTAACATATCTTCCGTTCTTAGCTTTTTAAAAGAAGCAGGTGTTCTTCAGAAACTGTAAACTTTGATCCACAGCTTTGCTTTAAAATATGATGCATTTCAGCCATTTTCTCATTCCATGAGAAGAGGGCTGAGGTGGTTATTTGAATGGTTGGGAGCCTCAGGATCTTTGCCCAGCCAAGGATGGCTACTGAGGTTATCTGACCTTCTTGAAAGCGTTTATTTTTAGCCGTTTATAAAATTTCTTCTTTCTCTTATTACTACCAGAACGAAATAGCAATTTAAGTCCTCTACACAACCATGTTTCCTCCCACCTACAGAAAAGTGTTCCTATACCTTGAGCCTGGCGCATGATAGCCTTAGCTGCTTATGTGCCAATAAACCCAACACAACACAACCTTTTCATCCAGCACTGCTCTTGAGTGATAACGCAATTGTGGACATGTCTTGTGTTTTTAGATTTTTAACAGAAGCTGGTTTTCTTAAAAATATTTAAATCATGACCCAGCACTTCGCCTGATACACCTCAGCCATTCCTCATTCCTGAGAAAAAGGGTGAGGTCTGGATTTGATTGGTTGGAAGCCTCAAGATCCTTACCCTGGTAAGGATGGCTGCTGAGGTGACCCGACCCCATTTAAACGTTTTTAATAGTACCCATTTCTAGCATCTTTTTCCTTCATCATTATGAGGTAATTTTAACTATTTAAGCACTCTGCACCAACGACGATTTTCACATTTCTATAAAATCATCCAGAGATTTCTCCTATACCTCTAGCTTGGCGCATGATGGCCTTAGTTGCCTATGCGCCATAAAACCCAACACAACACAACACAACCTAGCGTTTCGCCTCCGTCAGAATACCACCGCCGTGGGATCAAACTTGCACTTCCGGATAAGCAGCCGAGTACTATCCACTGAGTCGATCACCGCAGCAGCTTACAGTGAACAAGGCTCACGAAAACCCTCGCAGGCTCAACAGACAATTAGGTTTAGGGGGATTTAATGTCCCAAAGCAACTGATGCCATGAGGGAGGCCGTAGTGAAGGGCTCCAGAAATTTCGACCACCTCCAGGGGTTCTTTATTGTGCACTGACATCGTACAGTTCACCTGGCCTACAGAATTTCGCCTACATCTTAATTGGATCATCGCGGACGGGATTGAGCCCGCGTCTCTGAGGTCAGCAGCTGAGTGCCATACTGAGCCACAGTGGTGGGCGACAGATAATTAAACTTTAAAAATGACGAAATCCACTCAATGAACGTGGCATATGGAACAACCACCGAATGAGAGGCACATATATGCACGCGACAAGCGAATATAAGAAGTGGACTCGAAGGCACAGACATCGTATGTGAACACATTAAAGAAAAAAAAAAGACGGCATTCGCAGATGGGATGCAGCCGGCGGAAAACTTATAGCACTGCAGGTGCAAGAAATTTCGCACGAGCTACGCACGTTTCTTCTATATACTGAATACACAGCTGCGTTCATTTCCGTCTGCGTGGTTTGCTTGCAGTGCTTTCAAGAAAGTTTGCAAATTATCAGAAGGAGTGGTTCTAGCGCCAAGACGTACATTCGGTGAGAAAAGACTCTGGCCGGTCCACGCGCATTCCTCAAACGAAGCCGATATCTCGACTATTAGTCGCGCCGGCTGGAGACCGCGCTCATAGAGATGAAAGAACAAAATTCTAGCTTTCACCTCCACAAGTTTGGGCTCCAGCTGCCGGCTAACAGCAGAACTACCACCGCCTTCGTTTGAGGAACTTGTGGTCCACAGACTACTGTACCCGACTGTACGCACACAATAAGACTGAAGACAACACGGGGGCAGAAGAGCCCTTCTTTCGTGTGTTTGTACGGCGCTAAAATCCTTTTATTATGTCTGACAAATCAACTATAGCTGAGCAGCTAACTCTTTAAAAAAAAAGTCCTTTCGCCCCTTTATCCTAGTTCTCAAAGGCCCGGACAAGGGAACGGTATTTATTCACACATGTGTAGGAAGCATGCATGCACTAGTTCTGAATAAGCTTGCTGTCTTGGAAAATGATGCCACAAACTTCTCAAACACATGAATTGGGCTTGGCGGCTCCGGTGTCAAAAAAACAAACAAAACCTTGAAACCCTGTTTCTAGAGCTGCAGCCCGCCGAGATTACGTGAATGTAAGGACCGGGTTCTTGTTACGCTGACTTGAAATGAAGAATCGGAGCGTTGCAGCAGAGCATTTTCGCTTTCTAATCGTGACAAGTGCGATCCTCGATACGTCACAGATAACAGGCTTTCGCTAAACAAACCAAGGTAACGAACTCGAAAACAGTTCTCAGCAAGGGCTACTTTTTGTTGCGACGACAGTCACAAAAAATATTGTGTGTCGTCTGCTTGTGTGTCGTCCGTCTCAAAACAAAACCACCAAAACGCTGCCGCACGGCGGATGGCGCTAGGTGACGTGAGCCGCCGTCCAATTTCAAGGGTTCAGTTATATTTTATCTTATCCATGTTGGACTGAAATCAATGCTGGATGAAAAGGAAGTTGTTCTTTGTAAAATGTGTTAAAATATTTTCCTTCAGTTATTCAACTGCTGTGCATGATAGTAATATGTGGTTTTCTTAAGCTCATCTACACATTTTTCAGAAATGGTTTGTCTTATTTTGTCAGTAGAAAGTTGGCTGTAATGTGTCTATTCAATATAGAGACGGCATAAAACAACTTCAATGAAATATTCTTGGTCTATCTTTGCCTTCCATTCTCCAGTGATGGGTTTTACAAGGTGTAACCTTTTTACTTCCTTTATCTGTTGCCTTCCTATTCATTGTTTTGCTTAAACTACGAATTCAGTGCAGTTTTTGTAGGGTATCTGTATTCTCTTTATTTTCTTCTTCTAAGCTTGTGCAGCCCACAGGTAGCCATTTTCCCGACATAGCTCGGGACCCAGCAGAATCGTATCTCTTGTCCTTGTACTAAGAATGTTGTTGTGAATGATGCTTCCAACTAATGGTTCAGCTGCATCTCCAAAGTGTATGCTGCGAGTAAGCTTGTTTTCTATATTTCATGTTTTCTATATTCTGACAGATTCTTTCGTCTACACCTACACAGACAGCATAAGCGAATTTGTTATCCCTCCTATTTTTGCACAGCCACCTTTAAAACAGCACTTCTGACATAACTGTCTCTTTGAGCCGTCAGTATGAACTTTTATGTTTGTATATTTCTCGTTCAGAGCTAGGTGGTCTTATACTATGTGGTCGTGTGGTGTTTGTAAAGCCATACACAGAAGAGAAGCTGCAGCAGAATGGCAATGGGGCATATCTTGGGAGGAGCATCAGGTAGGGTAGCTAGCATTCCTAATTATTGACATATATCGTGTTGTGTTTTATAGTGCATAAGCAACTAAGGCCAAGCGCAAAGTATATAAGAACAGTGTTTCGCTGAATTTTATAGAGATGGGAAAATTCAACGGCGGTGTAGAAAGCCTAAAACATTAGTACTACCTAGTGATCAAACCGGAAAGAAAATTTTTAAAAAGGCTATCAGTAAAATCTTTAAAGAGAGCTTGGTAACCTCAGCATGTCGGAAGATGTCGAAGCTCCCAACGATCTAAATAAAGGCCTCAGCTTTCTCACAAAAGAGAAAGTGGCTGAGGTCTACCAAAAAAAAAAACCAGCAAAGCAGCTGGTCACAATTTACAGTTTTTCCAAAAATCCTGTTTCTCCTAAAAAGTTCAAAACGCAAGACTTGTCAACGATTGCATTATCTCGTAAAAGCAGTGTTCGATGTAGCAGAATGTATTCGTCATAAAACTGAATAAAATGTTCTTTCTAATTTTTTCTAGTTTCAGAAAACATAAGATGTGGTTAACTATAATTTCAATTCCGCATTCTTTGCAAACATGTTGGTCTTGTTTTTATAGCAGGGAGTTATGCATTATGTCTGTGTGGCCTATTCGCAGATGGCAGAGAACAGTTTCTTTGAAACGTTCCTGCTGCACACATGACTTCCATTCACTTAAAGCCGGCTTTAACAAGTGTAGCTCATTCTTTACCTCATTGTTCCAAGACACTCCAATTTTTTTCTTAATTTACATTGTATTAATTTCATGCAATCCTTAAAAGCGATATTTACTTATTTCCTTGCCACGACCTTTAGCAGCGCACAAACCTGCTCTCTCAATGACTTCTATTCCAACATGATTCGGAACCCAGCATAATAATAATTGGTTTTTTGGGGAAAGGAAATGGCGCAGTATCTGTCTCATATATATTTGGACACCTGAACCGCGCCGTAAGGGAAGGGATAAAGGAGGGAGTGAAAGAAGAAAGGAATAATAGGTGCCGTAGTGGAGGGCTCCGGAATAATTTCGACCACCTGGGGATCTTTAACGTGCACTGACATCGCACAGCACACAGGCAGGGTTTTGTTTTGTCCTCGAGCCGTGGCTGTTATCTTCCTAATGATGTCACCAATTATAGCAGTGCAGTGTTGTGGTAGGTTAAGTGGCGCATAAGAATCTGAGGCTATCATGCGCCAAACACAAGATATGCCAACAAATGCTTTGCCTTTTCAGAGCAGGAGAGGATGAAAAGGGATGTGTACATTACAAAATTGAGTGAAACACTTTTTTCTGAGTTTTTCGAGTTTCGAGCATGACGTACCGTTCCGGTCGTCTGCAGGTCTTCCATTCCCTGAGGACAGGTTTTACAAAATGCAGCTTGTTGTTTATTTCATTATCAATAGTTGTCTGCCATTTAGCCTTAAAACTTTTATGGATTAATTTCCTGTAGTCTCTAAGGGGTATGCTGACTTTTTTTATTTCATGACTGCGAGGTTCTGCAGCACACAGATCGGCTCTTTATTACCATGTATTCCAACATGGCTTGGCACCCGACAGAATTTTACCATATGCTCCCTTGTGACTTTTTGCTGTGTATTATGTTTTCTATTAACGGTATGACTGCATTTCTGGAATATAAAGCCGTTAGCCGGCTAAGTGAATCTGTGTAGATTATGCTGTTTTTGATACGGTTATTTCTTATTCTGTTTATTAGTGACAGCACAACATTCCGCGGTAAGAGTGGATGCACAGTTTTGCAGCCTTTCTATCATTTTCTAGTTTATTTGTACTACCATGCTTCCAACTTAATCTGCTGTTTTTGAGCCGTCAGTTTAAGATTCTGTGCTGTTCGCACATTTTTCCTGTAGTGCCCGGTATTTCTCTAATATATGGTCGTGTGGTTTTTGTTTCTTCCGCAGGTGTGCTAATGTAAAGTCACACACAGTGGGAAGGCTGTGCCATGGGGCCAATGGGTCGTGTTTTGAGGCAACATCAGGAAGGCTGTCCAGTATTTACAAGTTTTGGCAACTATCCTCCAAACGGAGAAGCATAGGTCTGATTTATTGCGGTGTATTGTTGAACAGTGTTCCACAGGTGCAGTTTGTAACAACCGGATAGCAAATATACACGGGCGCCTTAGCGTTTTGCCTCCATAAAAATGCAGCAGCCGCGGTCGGGTTCGAACCCGGGAAATCTGGATATATTTGGGTGGAAATCTTATTTTCTGTACAACACAAAACATAAAATGAACCATCCCTCGCAGACAAAACAATGCTTACTAGCGCATATATTAGAGTGGAAATCTTATTTTAAGTACATATGCGCTTGTGCGCATTATTCTATCTGCGAAAGATTGTTCATTTTGTGTTGTGTTGCTTTATGGCACATTGGCAACTAAGGCCGTTATACGCGAAACAAAAAGTATCGAAAAAGTTGTGTTGTGTTTTATGGCACATAGGCAACTGAGGCCATCATGCGCCAAGAACAAGGTATAGGAAAAGTCTCTTGTTGATTATTATAGATATGCAAGAATAATCCTTGCTCTTGTGGCCCTCAAACATTAATATTACACAGTGAACACATACACAAATTTTATAAATGGCTACAAGTAAAAGCTTTAAAGAGGGCCAGGTAACCTCAGTAGCCTTCCCTGGCTGCGGAAGGACATCGAGGCTCCCAACCAATCAAAATAAAAGCCTCAGCTTTCTTCTCAGGCCTGAGAAATTGGCTGAGGTGTACTAAAATTCAAACAAACCAGTGGGTAAAAATTTAGGGTCTCTTGAGAAATCCCGTTTTGTTAAGAAAGCTAAAAACACATGATATATTAACAATTGCATCATCTCCTAAAAGCAGTGCAGGATGAAAAGGAATGCATTTATTATAAAATTCAGTAAAATACGTTTTTCATATTGCTTCCAGTTCCGCACAAGAGAATAAAATATGGTTAACCGTGAGTTCATCTCCACATTGTTTGCAAACAGGTTTGTCTTGTTTTGTTAGCAGGAAGTTGTGCGCATAGGGCGTGTGGCCTATTCGGAGACGGCATAAGATCACTTCCTTGAAACGTTCTTGGTGCACACACGACTTAAATTCACCTAAAACTGGTTTTACCGAGTGTAGTTTATTTTTGACCTCATTGTTCCAAGCCGACTGCCATTTTTTTCTTAGTTTCCTTGCTACTAATTTCATGCAATCAATAAACGGCATATTTACTTTAATTATTTCCTTGCCACGAGCTTTACCAGCACACTGATATGCTCTCTCATTGCCTTTTATTCCCACATGACTCGGGACCCAGCACAGTTTTATATTTTGTCCTTGAGCTGTGGCAGTTACTATGTTGTGTATGATGTCACGGAGCAAAGGGGAGCTTGCATTTTTAGAATGGAGAGCTCTAAGTACACTTAAGGAGTCTGTGTAGATAACAGCATTTTTGAGTTTCTCACTTAGTATTTTTTCTATGGTCATCCATACTGCGTAGCACTCCGCGGTGAAGATGGAGGAACACTGTGGTAGTCTTACTATTTGCTCCGAATTTCCTTGCACTACTGCGCTTCCTACGCAACTATCTGTTTTTGATCCATCAGTATAAAATTCTGTAAAACTACTGTATTTTTCTTCCAGGGCACGGAATTCTTGTAATATATGTTGCTGTGGAGTTCGCTTTTTATGGAAATGTGCAAGAGTGAGGTCACAGATTACAGGAAAATTGAACCATGGAGGCAGTGGACCACGTGTTCGAGCAACGCCAGGTAATGCATCCATTACGCCGAGGTTTTTGCACACATCTTCAAAACGCAGGAGAAGTGGCCTTATTACTAATGGTTTGTTGTTAAATAGTGTTCTAAATGGGCACTTTGTGACTATATGGTGACAGATATGTTTAGGTAGTGAACGGATTTTTAAAACGTATGAGCAAGTGAGCATAGTTCTTCCCTCTGTAAGCGACGGCTCGTTGGCTTCCACATAAAACTGTTTATCAATGACGTCCTGTATGCACCGGTGGAAAGACGCAAGCCTAAATTGTGTACTGGGTCTAGCCGTTTAAGGTATGATTGCCTCGCTGATCCATAAACTATGCATCCGTAATCTAATGTAGAACGCACTACAGAGCGATGAATCCGCAAAAGACAAGTCCTATCGGAACCCCAATGTTTTCGTGAAAGCACATTTAGTATATTCAGAGATTTAGAAGCTTTCTTTTTGAGTATGTTTATGTGTGGTAGGAAAGTGAGTTTTTTCTCATAAGTCATTCCTAGAAATTTGTGCTCATCTTTAATTGGTAGTGAGACTTCATTTAAATACAAGGAGGGATCAGTGTGCAGTCCTCTTCTAAGCGAAAAAAGAACAGCTACTGACTTTTGCGTGGAAAACTTAAAACCGTTTCGGTCTGCCCATGTTAGTTTATTTACTGTCATCTGTATTTGCCTCTCACACGATGAAATGCTAGAGGATGTGCAAGCAATCTGGAGATCGTCGACGTAGACAGAATACATGATAGACTTTGGGATTATTTTTGCTAGGAAATTCATTTTTACTACAAAAAGCGTGGTGCTTAAATGCACCCCTGAGGCACGCCGTTCTCTTGAATGAAAGTTTTAGAAAGAGTGGCACCCAGGCGTACTTGAAATGAACGGTTGGTCAGAAAGTCACTCAAGCATTTTAGCATTCTACCATGGATTCCGAGGTCTCCAAGGTCCCGCAGTATGCCAAACCTCCATGTGGTGTCATAGGCTTTCTTTAAATCGAAAAAGACCGCAAGGCAGTGTTGCTTGTGTATAAATGCTTCTCGGACTGTGTTCTCTAGGCGGACTAGATGGTCGGTTGTAGAGCACGCCTTTTTAAAGCCACACTGATGGATGTCAAGAAGATCATGAGATTGCAATATAAACATTAATCTAATGTTAAGGATGCTTTCGAAAGATTTGGCAAGTACGCTTGTTAGGGCTATACGCCTGTAATTGCCAGGGGAGGTAGGTACTTTTCCCGGCTTCAACAACGGTACAATTATGACTTTTTTCCATGCCTCTGGAATCTCTTCTGATAACCATATTTTGTTAAAAAATTTCAGAAGCGAGTCTACAGCATGTTCGGACAAGTGGGCAAGCATTTCGTAATGGACTTCATCTGATCCTGGTGCAGTTTGTTTACCCGAAGAAAGTACATTGTTAATTTCTTGTAGTCTAAATGGGCTATTATATGCTTCTTGAGCACTGCCCTTTATCAGCAGTCTTTCTTTTTCGGCTGTGTCTTTATATTTTAAAAATAATTCTGTATAGTTAGATGAACTAGATACAGTGGAAAAATGTTCGCCTAATATGTCTGCTTGTTCTTTTATATTTGTCTGTACACCAGTGGCGGTCAGAAGAGGAACTTTGAATGGAGAGTAGCAACCATCCATTTTGTGTATTGCCTCCCACATTTTTTTCGAAGAGACTTGGCTGTTTATCGAAAAAATGAAACGCTGCCAGGATGATTTTTCGGCATTTCTACGTATGTACCGCGCTTTTGCTCTTGCTTTTTTAAAGTTTTTAAGGTTCTTCTGTGTGGGGTATCGGCGAAATATACCCCAAGCTTTATTTTGTTGTTTTTTTCCTTCTTTGCAATCCCGTGTCCACCACATTTTATGGTTGCGTTGTACTATTCCTGAAGATTGGGGGATAGCCAAGCGTGCGGCAGAAAGAATGCAATTTGTGAACTTTTCATTTATTTCATTTACACTAAGATTTTCTAACGTAATATTTTCTAACGTGGCTGCTGTTCTAAACAGCTGCCAGTCTGCTAAATTGAGCTTCCAACACCGTGGTTTTGTCTGGGTGACTGATGGTTGGGATGACAGGCAGATTTTAACATGGAGATGATCGCTTCCGTAAGGGTTGTCTATGACATCCCATTTAAAATCGTTAAAAACTGAAGGAGAGCTAAAAGACAAATCTAAAACACTCATTTTTCCTGAACTAGGGGAGCAATAAGAATGTTTACCGGTGTTCAATAAACAAATATTGTTGGATAGTATAAAATCCTCAATAACCTGACCTCTGCTATCTGTTTTCCCACTGCCCCAGAAACAAGAGTGTGCATTAAAATCGCCAACTATCAAGTATGGCTCCGGTAACTGTTGTAAAAGGCTCTCTAATTCATGCTGTCTTACTTCGAGATGTGGTTGAAGATATATGCTACAAATTGTAATGGTTTTGTAGCCAACCACGGTGGCTGCTACGGCTTCGAACCTAGTTTTGAGTTTGATCTCGCTAGCTGCTACGCCAGGTTGCACAATGATTCCTGCGCCTCCCGAGAGTCTGCTCGCCCCCTCTCGGTCACGGCGGAAGACTGTATACTTCTTTAGCACCTTTGTGTGCTGAGGGCCTAGATTGGTTTCCTGCACACATAAAGCAATAGAAGAAATTGCGTTTAAAATTTTTTTTATGTCGTTATAGTTATTTACGTGACCTCTGCAGTTCCAGTGTATTATGAAAGCCATCTTAATGTGTGCGTGTGTGCAGATAAAATTAGATGAACTTTGATTTGGCCCCTTGACTCGGAGCCTCACATTTTTTTGATCGATCCAAAGACCTCCGCCGTCCGTCCGATGTGGACGGCACGGGGCTGCCCTGGGTCGCGTCCATCGCCTCAGCAGAGGCGCTGGACGACCATGCAGGATGCACGCTGATTTTTGAGTTCGACCTCGACCTGTGGGAAGAGGTCTTGAGGCCCGCTGACCCGGGGGTCTGCGCAGCCTGCTTTGGGGTTGACGGAGTAGCTGGGGCGCAGATGGCCCTGCCATAGGCCCATTGCGTGCGGCCTGGACAGGTGACGAAGTCTGATGTGATTCGCCGCGCCCACGCACCACAACGGCGGAGGTTGTTTTCGCAGTGAAGGAGAATCTGTTTGTTTTGGCGTATCGCCTTCTCGCTTCCTTGAAAGAAATGTTTTTAATGGTTTTCAGAGTAATTATTTTTTTTCTTTTTTCCAGGACGGACAAGCCCTGGAGTATGCAGCATGGTCTCCCTCACAATTTGTGCACCGCGGGGCAGCAACACATTCATCTGACTGGTGGTCCATCGAGGAGCATTTCGCGGAAGTTTTGCGGCCGCGACAACTCTGTGAGCCGTGGCCGAACCTCTGGCAATTGAAACATCTGCGTGGGTTGGGTATATATGGCCTTACATTTATTTTCAGGTACCCGACTTCAATGCTTTCAGGTAGTGTGCTGGTGTTGAAAGTGAGGATCATGTGTTTCATATTTCCTTGTTATCCTTCCGGATCTTTATCCGCTGAACATTTATGACATCTTGGTCGGCAAGGCCTTCAAGCATTTCTTTTTCAGAGGTGAACAAAAATCAATTTCTGATATGACGCCTCGGACTGTGTTCAAAGATCGGTGTGGCGTGATGGAGACAGGAATCTCCCCTATCGATACAATGTTTGCAAGTTTCGAGTGCTGGACAGTGTCACGTATTTCGAGCAGTAAGTCGCCACTAGCCATTTTTGATACCTTATACCCAAACCCCAAGGTATCTGTCAGGCACTTTGCTACCAAGAATGGGGAAATCAGTCTCTCTTGTTCTTCAGCTTTGCTGTGAATGACGTGAAATTTTGGGAATGACACTTCTTTTTTGATAAAAACCTTCATCGTTCCGCCCTCTTTTTAGAGAGCGATCAGGTTTGGAATGGAGGGGAGCCATAAAAAAATTTATTTTTCAGCCACGGTGCCAGCCACCCACCACGGAGCCCAACGAGGGGACGGGACAGCAACTTGCACGCAAGTCCTGCCCACGCCAGCTGTACACCTCAACTATAACCAAATATGAAGAAACCCAGGGTAGTTCGCCACACAAGGTTAACCCTAGCCGCCCATGAAGAAATGAGAAAACCAAGAAACGACGAGGAGACAGGATAGTAGTCAGAAAGAAGACAGGAAAGTAAAAGATGTAGGGGAGGACAGGAAAAGGCGACTGCCGATTTCCCCTGGTTGGGTCAGGCCAGAGGTGCCGTCTACAGGAAGCTGGGGCCAAAGTGGCGTGTTGCCTCCGCCGAGGGGCCTTAAAGGTCCAAACGCTCAGCATCGGCTCAACCACCAGGATCCCCTTTTCTCCGGACGGCGAGGCGCGGGTGCTCTGGTCCGTGGTGATGCACAGTTCACCATCCCCTTGCGGGGATGTCCCTGCGGATGCTCGAGAACCCGCGGTGTTTCCACTCACCGTCGCGACACCTGCAAGCTGCAGGCGACCCCCTGCGGGGGTCACAAAAGTTTTTGCTCAATTTTGTAGAAATATGAAAATCATCCGTGGTGCAGAGGGCCTCAAACGTTAGTGCTATCTAGTGAAGAGATAGCCAAGTTTTAGAAATGGCTACTACTAAAAGCTTTCACGAGGATTGGCAACCTCAGAAGCTAACCTTGGCTAGGCAAGAATCTCGAGGCTCCCAACGAAACAATTAAAGAACTCAGCTTTATTCTCAAGGTTGATAAAGTGGCGGAGGTGTATTAAAATTCGAAAAGACCAGTCTTTAAAAAATTTAGAGGTTTTCTAGAAATCCCATTCCCCTTAAAAAGCTAAGAAAGGCCGCCACCGTGTGAAAGAAGTTGAAGTAACGAGCGTTAGCTGTTTGGTTTACTAGATGAAAAAAGCGAAGATGAATGCAGCGCTCGTCTCGAGAAACGAAATGTAATAAGTGCCCTTTGAAATGGGGTGGATTGCCACCATGCTCGGATGGATGGATGGATGGATACGGCTGAACCCTTTAAATCGGGCGGTGGCTCAAACCACCTAGCCATGACTTATGAAATTTTACTCTTCTCTTGATGTTAGCCACCAATCAGTTAACCTTCGCTTGGTTACTTCTACCCGATTAAAATCTACTTTCCCTTCACGGTCCTTAAACCCCAATGTCTTGGATAAATCAGCCCCGCTGCTTTCCACTGTAGGGTGAACCCCTATACAGAAAAGTATCCAGTGTTCAGCCGTGTCCTCCTCCTCTTCACACGCAACGCACAACATGTCTATCTCAAGGTACCTGACTCTATATGTCTTAGTCCACAAAACTCCCGTCCTGGCCTCAAACAACAAAGAGCTTCCCTTACAAATATCAGATATTTTCTTTGGCAATTTCCTGCTTAAAAATCCTTTATGTTCCCAGTGCTGATTTGGTCAGCATCCGTGTTTTCAACAGAGCTCCCTG
Source organism: Amblyomma americanum (assembly GCF_052857255.1). NCBI lineage: Eukaryota > Metazoa > Arthropoda > Arachnida > Ixodida > Ixodidae > Amblyomma > Amblyomma americanum. Next base: position 69,097,701 of record NC_135500.1, read on the forward strand.
TTTCTTTAACCATTTTCTTAACTGATACCTGCTGATTTGCCTCCTACTGCTGTCCAGATATTTGCTTGTCAACTTTCTAGTCCGCTTTCTCCATTTTGTATCAACATTCTTTATATACACTTATCTTAAACCTTTCCTAGCCCACTGCGTTTCTCCCATTTTTCTCAATCTCTCCTCAAATGCTATCCTACTGCTAGCTTCTCTCCTCTCGAACGACGCCCATCCCATATCACCTTGTACCCCCTGATTTGGTGTATTGCCATGTGCTCCCAAAGATAGCCTCCCTATGCCACGCTGTTTAATTTCTAACCTTCTTTGTAACCACTTGATACCTATAGCATAGGTCCACCTCTATCTACCACAATGGACCATGACGTCATCATTGGCACGCGGCATTTGTTTCTAGAATGCTATTGTAGACGGCGCTACAAGTCTCAATGCGAGATGAGCTGTTTTCTATTTGCAGCCACATATGGCGCTTTGATCTATGGGTGGTAGGAGACCTCACGAAATCGCGAAACATGATGACTACTTGCTGCCGCAGATGGCGCTGTGATCAAGGTTTGTAGCAGACCCCACGAAATCTCGAAACATGTGTAAGAGCTAACGCTCTCAAAACGCAAGACCTGTCTATCATTCCATTATCTCAATCTCCTAAAAGCTGTGTAGGATGGAAAGGAAGGTGTTTGTTATAAAATTTATTAAAATGCTTTTTTCTTTGTTTTTCGAGTTTCACGGAAGAGAATAAGTTATGGTTAACCGTAAGTCAATCTCCACATTTTTCGCAAAGAGGTTTGCCCCTTGTTCTTAGCAGGAAGTGTTGCGTAAGGTGTGTGTGGCCTATTCGGAGACGGCAAAAAATCACTTCTTTAAAACATTTTGGTGCACACATGACTTCTATTCGCCTAAAACCGGCTTAATGAAGTGTAATTTGTTATTGATTTCGTTGTTCCAAGGCGACTGCCATTTTTTTCTTAATTTCCTTAACTCCATTTGTCCCGTCCCGTGTGCTTGGAGTTGAGTTGTGCTTTCCGGCAAATAGGCAACTCAGGATATCATGCGCATAACTTAAGCTGAGGAAAGTTGTTTTCTGCAGAGTTGAGAAATATTAATTATCGGTGGTGTAAATGGCGTAAAAAATTGTTTTGTATTACCTAATCAATCAAATAAAATTGTATTTCAGTATTGCCGATATTGAGGAAAACGCAGACAAACTGTGTTGTGTCCCGAGTCATGTGGGAATAAATGAAAACAAGAGAGCAGATTTTTGCGCTCCTCAAGCTCGCGGCAAGGAAATAAAGTAAATATACCTTTTAAGGATTGCATTAACTCAGTACAAAGGAAATTAAGGAAGAAAGGGCAGACAGCTGTGAACAATGAAATAAGTTGACAGCAAAGTGCACCTGGTAAAGCCAGTCCTTGGTGAATGGACCCAGCACAGTTTTATATTTTGTCCTTGATCTGTGGCAGTTACTTTGTTGTGTATGATGTAACCAAGAACATGGGTGCTTGCATTGTAAGAATGGAGAGCAGCCAGTACACTCAAGCAGTCTGTGTATAATAGCGTTTTCGAGGTTATCGCTTAGTGTTAATTCTATGTCCCACATACTGCGTAGCATTCCGCCATGAAGATGAATAAACACTGTGGCAGTCGTACTATTTCCTCCGAATTCTCTCGCACCACTGCGCATCCTACAAATACCTATCTGTTTTTGATACATCAGTATAAAATTCTATAAAACTACTGTGTTTTTCTTCAAGGGCAAAGAAATCTTTTATTATCTGTTGGTGTGGAGTTTGTTTATACGGAACTACGCAAGAGTGAAGTCAGATTGCAGGAAAATTGTACCATGCAGGCAGTGTATCTCGTCTGCGAGCAATGCCAGGTAACGTATCTGCGACGCCAAGATTTTGGCACATCTCTTCAAAACGCAGGAGAAGTGGCCTTATAGCTAGCGGTTTGTTGTTAGTGTTCTAGATGGCCACTTTGACTACGGGGTAAAATAGGTGTTTGGGCAGCAAATGCATTTTTAAACTGTACATTACGACCATGTGAGCATGGTTCTTCGGTCTGTAAGTGATGGTTCATTGCGTTCCACAAAAAGACTGCTTATGGCTGACGTCCTGTACGCACCGGTGGAAACGCGCAAACTTAAATTATGTACTGGATCCTGCCGTTTAAGGTATGATTGCCTCGCTGATTCATAAACTATGCATCCATAATCTAATGTAGAACGTACTACAGAGCGCTGAATTTGTAAAAGACAAGTCCTATCGGAGCCCAATGCTTTCGTGGGACTACTTTTAGTGTATTTAGAGAAAGACAAGCTTTCTTTTTTAGGGTATTTATGTGTGGTAGGAATGTGAGCTTTTTGTAAAAAGTTAGTCCTAGAAATTTGTGCTCATCTTTAACTGGTAGCGTGATTTCATTTAGATACAAGGAGAGATCAGTGTGCAGTCCTCTTCTAAGCGAGAAGAGAGCAGCTACTGACTTTTGCATAGAAAACTTGAATCCATTTTTATCTGCCCATGTTACTTTATTTGCCGTCAACTGTATTTGCCTCTCACGCGATGTAACGCTAGAGGATGTGCAAGCAATCTGGAGATCATCGACATGTAGTGAATACATGAACTTTGGAAGGATTTCTGCTAGGGAATTCATTTTTCCTAAAAACAGAGTGGTGCTTAAAATGCACCCCTGTGGCAAGCTGTTCTCTTGATTGAAGTTCTTAGAAAGAGGGGCACCAGGAGTACTTGAAATTAACGGTTGGTCAAAAAGTCACTCAAGCATTTCAGCATTCTACCGCAGATGCCGAGGTCTCTAAGGTCCCGCAGTTTGCCAAATCTCCATTTAGTGTCATAGGCTTTCTCGAAATCGAAAAAGACCGCAAGACACTGTTGCCTATATATAAATGCTTGGCGGACGGCGTTCTCTAGGCTGACTAGATGAGTAGTTGTAGAGCATGCCTTTTTAAACCCAAACTGATGGATGTCAACAAGACCACAGGATTGTAAAAGAAACATTAATCTAATGTTAAGGACACTTTCAAAGAATTTGGCAAGTACGCTTGTTAGGGCTATTGGCCTGTAATTGCCAGGAGAGGTAGGTACATTTCCGGCTTCAAGAATGGTACAATAATGTTTTTTTTTCCAAGCCTCCGGCATCTCTCCTGATACCCATATTTTGTTAAAATATTTCAGAAGCGAGCATACAGCGGGTTCGGACAAATGAGCGAGCATTTCGTAATGAATATCACCTGGTCCTGGCACAGTCTATATTTAACGGAAGAAAGTACGCTGTTAATTTCTTGTAGTGTAAACGGGCTATTATATGCTTTGTGAGCAATGTCCGATGTCGGCAGTCTGTTTTTCGGCTGTGTTTTTATACTTTAGAATTCATTCTTTATAGTGAGAGTAACTTTATACAGTGGAAAAATGTTCACTTAATATGACTGCTAGGTCTTTTATATTTCTTTCGTACACCAGGTGCTGTCAGAAGAGGGACTGTGAACGGGGAGTTGCGACCATCTAGTTTGTGTACTGCCTTCCACTTTTTTTTCGATGAGATATGGATTTTTATCGAGGAAATTAAGCTTTGCAATGATGCTTTTTCAGCTTTGCGATGTATATACCGAGCTTTAGCTCTTGCGTTTTAGAGTTTATGAGGTTCTCCTGCTTGGGGCATCTGCGAAACATACTCCCAGATTTATTTTATTGCTTTTTGCTTCTTTGCAATCTCGTGTCCACCACACTTTATGGTTGAGTCGTACTATTCTCTAAAATTGAAGGATAGCGAAGTGTGCGGAAGCAAGAATAAAATTTGTGGACTTCTCATTTATTCCATTGACATTAAGATTTTCTAAAGCAATATTTTCTAACGTGACTTCTGTTGTATAAAGTTCCCATTCTGCTAAACTGAGCTTCCAACGCCGTTGTTTTGTCGGGATGACTGACGGTGGGGATGCAAGGCAGATTTCAACAGAGAGATGACCGCTTCCATACGGGTTGTCTAAAACGTCGCATTTAAAATCGCTAAAAACTGATGGAGAGCCAAAAAAAATCTGAAACAGTCAATTTCACTGAACCAGGAGAGCAATAAGTAGCTTTACCGGTGTTCGATAAACCAATATTGTTGGACAGTATAAAATTTTATATGACCTGACCTCTGCTATCATTTTTTTCACTGCCCCAAAAACTAGAGTGTGCATTAAAATGTCAAACTCCCAAGTATGGCTCCGGCGGCTGTTCTAAAAGGTTCTCTTATTTGTGTTGTGTTACTCCGAGGTGTGGTTCAAGATATATAAAACAAAGTTCAGTGGTTTTGTAAGCTACCACAGTGGCTGCTACGGCTTCGAATATAGTTATCAATTTCAGCTCTCGAGCTCCTACTCGAGGCTGCACAATGATGAGTACGCCTCCCGAAAGTCTGCTCGCCCCCTCTTAGTCACCACGGAATAAAGTAAATTTCTTTAGCACGCTTGTGTACTGAGGACCTAAATTGGTTTCCTGCGCAATAAAGCACCATGAGAAATTGTGTTTAGTATGTCCTTTTTGTCATAGCTCTTTACGAGTCCTCTGCAGTTCCAGTGTATTATGAAATCCATCTTAATTTTGGGTGTTTCTGAAAATAAAACTGGATTAACTAATATTCGGCACCATGACATGGGGCCTCAAATTTTGTGACCGATCCAAAGAGTTTCCCCGTCCGTCCGATGTGGACGGCATGGGGTTGCCTTGGGTTGTGTCTATCGCCTCTGCAGAGACGGTGGACGACCATGCTGAAGGCACGTTGACTTTCGAGTTAGACCTCGACCTATGGGGAGAGGTCTTGTGGCCTCTATTGGGGTTGGCGGAGTAGTGTTAGCTACTCCACCCGGCGACGCGGATAGCCCCGCCACAGGCTAACTGCGTGTGGACTGGGCAGGTTCCGAAGCATGGTGTGGTGTGCCGCGCCCACGCATCAGCGGAGTTTGTTTTGGCAGTGAAGGAGTATCTGTTTGTTTCAGCGTATCGCCTTCTTGCTTCTCTGACAGAAATGTTTTCAGTTGTTTTCAGCGTGATTATTTCTTTTTCTTTCTTCCAATGTGGACACGCCCTGGAGTATGCGGCATGGTCGCGTTCACTCTTCACGCAGCGTGGCGCACAGTCACATTCATCTGAAGATTGATTTTTGGAAGCGCATTTAGTGCAAGTTTTCCAACCGTGGCAACTCCGTGAGCAGTGGCCGAACCTCTGGCAATATAAGCATCTGCGAGGTTTAGGTATATATGGTTGTAAATTGATTTTCAAGTATCCCACTTCAATGGTTTCGGTCAATGTGCATGTGTTGAAGGTTAAGATCATGTGTTTGGTGTCCATTTTCTTGTTATCCTTCCTTATCGTGATCCAGTGTACATCTATTTCATCTTGGCCAGTAAGCCCTTCAAGCATTTCTCTCCCAGAGGGGTGGACAAAATCAGTTCCAGAGACGACGCTTCGCACAGTATTCGGAGACCGATGTGGAGTGACAGAGACAGGAATGTCCCCGATTGATACAATGGTTGCTGGTTTTGTGTGTTGTACGCAGTCGCGCAGTTCGAGAAGTAAATCACCGCTAGCCATTTTTGACACTTAATAGCCAATGCCCAAGGCGTCCGCCAAGCATTTTGAGACTTGGCGTTAGGATACGTGTCTTGCTTTTTTGTTCTCTGTTTCACTGTGAACATGGAATTTGGGAAATGTTACCCGTCTCTTCCGAAAAATGACTTCATATTTCCGCCCTCTTTTGAGAGAGCGATCAGGATTGGACAGGAGCGGAGCCATAAAAAAATTTACTTTTTGGTCATAGCGCCACCCACCACGGAGGCCAACAAGGGGACGGGACAGGAACTGGCACGTCCTGCCCATGGCAGCTGTAGACCTCAACTATAATCAAATATGACAAAACTCAGGGCAGTTCGTCACATGAGGTTAACCCTCGCTGCCAGGAAAAAAGGAAAAGCCCAGAAGGGAACAGAAGATGAAGAGTTGTGAGAAAGAGGTAGGAAAGTGAAATACGGACGGGAGGATAGGAAAAGGCGACTGCCGATTTCCCCCGTTCGAGTCAGGTCGGTGGGGTCTACAGGAGTGTTTTGTGTTGGCCAAGCACACGGTATAGAATTGCTTTTCTACCGAATGTTTTGGAGTATGAAAAAGAGGCGATGGTGTAGGTGACTTAAAAAGATTGTACTGCCTAGTAATAAAAGAAGGGAAGAAATTTGGAAATGGCTAATCGTAAAAGCTTTAAAGAAGGTCAGGCAGCTTTAGCGGCTTTCCTTGGCTAGCAAGGATCCTGAGGCTTCCAACCAATAAAATAAACAGCCTCAGCCTACTTCTCAAAAATGAGAAAGTGGCTAAGGTGTATCATGTATAAAAGCGATCCAGTGGTTAAAAAATTACAGCTTTTCAAGTACGCCTGCTGCTTTTAAAGAGCTAAAAATGGAAGGTGTGTTAACAATGGCATTATCAGCTAAAAGCAATGTAGGGTGGAAAGGAATGAATTCATGATAAAATTGAGTGAAGTACTTTTTTCTTAGTTTTTCTAGTTTCATACATGAGAATAAAATGTGGTTAACCGTAAGTTCATCTCCGCATTCTTCACAAACAGGTTTCTCTTCTTTTGTTAGCAGGAAGTTGTGCGTAATGTGCATGTGGCCTATTCTGAGACGGCATAAAATCACTTCTTTGAAACGATCTTGGTGCACACATGACTTAAATTAACCTAAAATCGGCTTTACTAAGTAGTTTATTATTCATTTTGCTGTTCCAAGCCGATTGCCATTTTTTCCTTAACTTCCTTTGTACTAATTTCATGCAGTCATTCAAGGGTATATTTACTATTTTTATTTCCTTGCTACGAGCTTGAGCAGCACAGAAATCTGCTCGCTCATTGCCTTTTATGCCGACATGACTCGGGACCCAGCAGAGTAATGTTTTGTCTTCTAGCTGTGGCTGTTACTATGTTGTGTGTAATGTCACCAAGTATAGGAGTGATTGCGTTTCTTGAGTGGAGGGCTGTAAGTATACTTAAAGAGTCTGTGTAAATAATAGCGTTTTTGAGGTTCTCGCCGGGTATTTTTTCTACGGTCACATATGCTGCATAACATTCTGCAGTGAAGATGGATACGCACTGTGTAAGTCGTATTGTTGTCTCCGAATTCCCTCCCACCACTGCACTTCCTACATAAGTATCCGTTTTCGAACCGTCAGTATAAAAGGCTGTGAAACCATTGTATTTTTCCTCAAGTGCTAGAAATTCTTGTAATATTTGGTGTTGTGGAGTTTGCTTTTTGCGGAACTGTGAGAGAGTGAAATCGCACAATGTAGGAAAATCGTACCGTGGCGGCAGTGGACCTCGTCTTTGCGCAATGCTGGGTAATGTGTTCAGTACGCCGAGATTCTGGCAGATCTCTTCAAAGCGTAAGAGCAGTGGCCTGGTGGTTTGCGGTTGGTTGTTAAAGATTGTTCGGGATGGACACTTTGTAACTATTTCATAACAGATGTGTTTTGGAAGGGAACGGATTTGTAGGACGTATGAGCATGTAAGCATGCTTCTTCTATCTGTAAGTGATGGTTCGTTTGTTTCGACATAGACTGTTTATGGGCGACGTCCTGTAAGTGCCAGTGGAAAGACGCAACCCCAAATTATGCACTGGATCTAGTCGTTCCAAGTAGGATTGCCTTGCAGAACCATACACCGGGCAACCATAGTCTAAGCAGGACCGTACCACAGAGCGATAGATGTGTAGAAGGCTTGCCCTGTCAGAACCCCAGTGTTTGTGTGAAAGCAATTTGAGCGATCGAGAAGCTTTATTTTTCAACGCATTTATGTGAGGTAAAAAAGTTAGTTTTCGGTCAAATGTTATGCCTAAGAATTTGTGTTCAGTTTTTAAAGGTAACTGGGTGTCGTTTAGGTGTAATGTGGGATCTGTCTGTAGACCCCGTTTCAGTGAAACAAATAAGGCCACTGTTTTCTGTGGAGAGAACTGGATACCAATCCTGTCTGCCCATGTTGCCAGTTTATTGATTGTTAGCTGTATTTGTCTTTCGCAAGTGGATATGTTTGAGGATGTACATTCTATCTGAAGATCGTCAACATAGACAGAATACATAATGGACCTTGGGATTATTTTCCTAATAGTATTCATTTTTACGACAGAGAGTTGTACTTAAAATACATCCTTGGGGTACCCCATTTTCCTGAATAAAATTTTTTGAAAGGGTCGAGCCTAGGCGCACATGGAATGAGCGATTGGATAAAAAGTCTTTTATGCAATTTAGCATCCTGCCGCGGACGCCAAGCACGGCAAGGTCTTGCAGAATCCCAAACCTCCAGGTTTTGTCGTTTGCCTTTTCTAAGTCAAAAAAGACTGCAAGACAGTGTTGTGTTGTCTGTGTATAAACGCATCTCTGACAGTATTTTCAAGGCGGAGTAGGTGATCTGTGGTGCAGCATCCTTTTTTAAAACCACATTGATGGCTGTCGAGAAGTTCATGGGATTGAAGGACAAAAGTTAATCTTATGTTTAGGGCACTTTCAAAGGACTTGGCGAGGCAACTGGTAAGGGCTATGGGTCTATAACTGTTCAGAGAGGTTGGTGGCTTCCCGGGTTTAAGAAACGGCACAATAATAGCTTCTTTCCAAGCTTTGGGTATTTTTCCTGATACCCAAACTTTGTTAAAAAACTTTAGAAGTGCCTCTGCGGCAGGTTCAGAAAGATGGGCTAGCATTTGGTAATGTATTTGGTCTGGGCCGGGGGCAGTATGTTTACCGGCAGAAAGTACTGTTTGGATTTCTTGCATTGTAATTAAAGTATTGTACGGTTCATTTGTACCGCAACCTGTCGGCAGTCTTTGTTTCTCTGCAGTCTTTTTGTATTTTAAAAATGAATCGCTGTAGTGGGATGAGCTGGAAACTTTGGAAAAATATTCGCCTAAAATATCTGCCTGTTGTTCTAGACTAGTCTGTACGCCGGGAGCGGTAAGAAGGGGGACTGTGAACGGAGAGTAGTTGCCTTTTAGCTTTCTGACCTTCTCCCACATTTGTTTTGATGTGGTTGAGTTGTTTATCGATGACACGTAATTTTTCCAAGAAGATTTTTTGGCACTACGACGGATATAACGAGCTTTTGCTCTCGCCTTTTTAAATTTTATAAAATTCTCCTGTGTAGGGTATCTGCGAAAAATGGCCCAGGCTTTGGTTTGTTTCTTTTTTGCTGCTTTACATTCTTTTATGTACCAGTATTTGTGATCTTGTTTTACTATTCCAGAGGATTGAGGAATAGCTTGGCGTGCAGCGGCAATAATACAGTTTGTGAGAAATTCGTTTAGTTCGACTACACTCACGTCGTCAGAAACTATTCTATCTAGGCTGGCTTTTTCACAGAACAGTGCCCAGTTGTCTAAGTGCAGTTTCCATCGTTGTGGTTTAGTTGGGATTACTTCGGGTGAATGTGCTAAGCTAATTAGTATGGGTAGATGATCACTTCCATATGGGTTATCTAAGACATCCCGATTAAAATCTTAAAAATCGAGGACGAACTAAAAGACAAATTTATGGAACGGAATTTTCCTGAGCTAGGGGAACAATAGGTTTGTTTGCCAGTGTTCAGGAGGCAAAGGTTATTGGAGAGTATAAAATCCTCAATCAGTTGACCTCTAGTGTCGGTTTTGTTACTGCCCAAAAAACTGGAGTGGGCGTTAAAATCTCCGACCATCAAAAACGGTTCTGGTAGTTGCATTAAAAGGTCTTGTAAGTCTTGGAGTTATTTTGAGATGTGGATCTATATAAACGCTGCACACTGTGAGTGTTTTAAATGTGTGCAGGATGGCCGCCACAGCTTCTAATTTGGTTTTAAGCTTGTGTTCTCGGGCTGCGATTCCACTGTTAACAATGATGGCTACGCCACCCGAAAGCCGGCTCGCCCGCTCTCGGTCACGGCGGAAGACCTTATAGTGTTGTAGAATGTTTTCGTGTTTAGAGCCGAAATTTGTCTCCTGTAAACACAAGGCGACAGGTGAGTATGTGGCTAATATGTCTTTTATGTCGCTTAGGTTATGTAAGAGTCCCCTACAGTTCCAGTGTATAAAAGCCATCTTGTATTATGTGGGTACTGAAAGGAACTAGGTTTGGTTTTCAGGCGCCCTTATTCGGGGCTTTTCTTTATTTTCGGTCTATGGAGCCCCGCCGCCCTTCCGACGTCGACGCCATAGGACTACTTTGACTTGTGTCCATCGTGTCCATCGCATCCTCCGACACGATGGACGAACGTGCGAGCCGCGCGTTTGTTTTCATGTTCGGCCTCTCCGTGTGGGGAGGGACCTTGGGGCCCGCGCGTCCTGTTTTGTGGGTGGTGGCGCAGCGCTAGCTGCTGCCACTTTGGGCACGGGTGGCCCTGCTACAGGCTCACTGCGTGTGGCCTGAGTGGGAGCCGAAAGCGGCTGTGGTGCTGTGCCCCTATGCACCACATCGGAGAAAGTAGGTTTGTGTATACATCGAAGCTACCCTCTTCCGCGTTTCCCTAAATGTTGTTTTCTTTGACTTTGAGTGTGACAATCTCCTTTTCTTGTTTCCAAACTGGACATGCGCTGGAGTATGCAGGATGGCTACACATAGGTGTGGTTCAACTGCACAGTTTTCAGATTCGAGTTCATGGGAAGAGCATTTAGCACATGTGAGTTGGCCCCGGCAACTTTGAGAGCTGTGGCCGTAACGTTGGCATTTCAAGCAGCGTCGTGGGTTTGGTATGTACTATATTAGTTGGAGCTTTATGTAGCCTATTTCTACGGAGTCGGGGAGGATACTAGATGCAAATGTCAGGACAACGTGCTTTGTGGGGATTTCATTATTATCTCGTCTCATTTTTATCCTGTACACGTTGGTCACGTTTTGCTCCTTCAAACCTTCCAGAAGTTCATCAGTTACATATTTGAGGTCATCATCTGAGATAACTCCCCGAACAGTATTCAAAGATCGGTGTGTGCTGATTGTGACCGGTATATCTCCAAATGACTTCACTTCTGACAATTTCTCTTGTTAGTGGTTGTATAAAACTTCTAAAAGAAGGTCTCCGTTTGCTAGTTCTTTGATCTTGTACCCTTCTCCTATGGCACTTGTTAAAGTCCTGGTAACAATGAATGGTGACACTTGTCTAGCAGTCTGTTCCTCGTGTTCGCTGTGAACAACGTGGAATCGAGGGAAGCTTGCATTGTTTGTTTTTTTGAAGAATTTATATATCTCGGTGCGCCCTCTTTTTCGAGAGAGATCGGGTTGCAAAAATGAGAAGCCATGGAATGTGTTCTTTGTTCGGCAATGGTAGCAGCCACCCACCATGGAGCCCTACATGGGGACGGGACAGGTGCCTTTAAAAAGCCCTGTCCACGCCAGCTGTTCACCATCACTATAACCAAATATGCCGTAACAAATGTTTGTCAGCCACACAAGGTTAACACTCGCCGCCAGGAAAAAGGAAAAAACCAAGAAGTGAGTAGGAGACAGGAGAGTTGTGAGAAAGGGGTAGGAAAGTGAAAGATGAAGTGGAGAATAGGAAAAGGCGACTGCCGATTTCCCCCGGTCGGGTCAGGCCGAAGGTGCCGTCTACAGGAAGCTGGGGCCAAGTGGTGTGTTGCCTCCGCCGAGGGGCCTTAAAGGTCCAAACGCTCGGCATCGCCTCAACCACCAGGATCCCCTTTTTTGCGGATACGGCGATGCCACGCACGGCGAAACGTGGGTGCTCGGGTCCGTGGTGATGCACTGTTCACCGTCATCCCCTTGCGGGGATGTCCCTGCGGATGCTCGGGAACCCGCGGTGTCGCCACACACCGTCGCGACGCCTGCAAGCTGCAGGCGCCCCCCGGGGTCTACAGGAAGCTGGGGCAAAAGTGGTGTGTTGCCTCCGCCGAGGGGCCTTAAAGGTCCAAACGCTCGGCATATGCTTCAACACCAGGACCCCCTTTTCCCTGGACACGGCGATGCCACGCACGGCTAAGCGCAGGTGCTCAGGTCCGTGGTGACGCACTGTTCACCATCATCCCCTGCGGATGCTTGGGAACCCGTGGTGTCGCCACTCACCAACATCTGCATGAAGCTGATGCCCCCCTGCGGGGAGCAATGGTTGTTTGTCCATTCCTCAAAGCCGCCGGCACGCGGCTTAATGGCTTTGTTTGTGATGAAAGATGCGCCCAGATTTATCCCATGGATAACATATTGTATGTTGTCATAGACTGCTGTGGTTACATTGCACTCTGCAGCATCTCGAAAGTCCGTTGCCGGTTTTAAATAGAGCGGGGCTGAGAGCGGTGTGAATTTAATTTTACGACCGGCGCGCCCCTGTTGCTGTCACCGCCGCTGAGCCATTCAGTTCTTTGAGGCCGCAGGTCAGCCAAATAAAAAGTTTTTCGGAAGCCTTTCTGCAGTCTTCTGACTGCCGCCACCATTACGTGACGATATGAAGCAAGCAAGCATTGACCGAAACCAAGGAAGCATTGGGAGACTGTTTATTTAATATTACATTTCGTGGTTTTAATCAATGCGAAATTTGCAGTTTAATTATTTCATGCGCACAGAAACCGTTTCTGTCCACTATATGGCTTTTTAGTTAAGCTTAAAGATACCTCATAGGGTTTAACTTTCGAAAGAACAAGCTCTGCACTTTCTCTTAGTAGATAGAACTGTCAGCACAGTCTACAATTAGCCAGCTATCCTTAGCTTGTACATGTCCCCCTAAATAGAAAATAAAATTGCGTTATGACGAACAAAAAATTTGCCTGCTGCCCACTGGTGGCAGCTTTCGCTGCAGCGAACGCATGACGCACTTAATTAGATACAATATAGAGACTGATAGTAGACGAATGATCGGCTAAAGCTTTCACATCGTCAGCGCCTGCCGCCCGTTTCCCAGATTGCTAGAAAGCATAGGGCACTATCGACTAATGCAGCATGGAATTGTCCGTCTTCATGAACAGGCCTGTAGAAAGGCAGGGCACACTGGAGATACCGACCGGAGATATAGCAATAAACCTTTCGTCGACGCAGCATGCCGCCGAAAAAACAGATCTTCGTGGGGCACCATGGACTGGTTTTAAAGCGCCAGCCCCCCTCGCATTAATTGGCTCATTCTACAAAAATCCCATCGACCTCAGAAACCAGTCTCAGGCAGACGAGGCAGAAGCGCAGCACGCGATTGACGTCATCACTTCTCCTGGAGCAATAGGTCGCCGCCGTTGATTGGCGTTGTCGTTGACAACGTTGCCGCCGGCGTTGCTATATACGCCAAGCGAGGACTTCGAGTACGATTTGTCGAGCTAGGAAACTGCTTCGGTGCAGACATAGTTGTGCGCTGTGATCTGAGGCACAAGTAATGCTCTCGCACTTACTCATCATAACACTTCCTTAGGTTTTCCTCATAATGTTTGTAGAATTTACGCTGCTCAGTATGGCAAAGGAGCGCAGGGCGGAGAAATATTTTCACATTATTATTACCACGGAACTTTTTACTTTGAGCTGACGTCACTCAATGTCACCGGCACACGTTTTTATCATTTTCTTGCGAGATGCGACCAGACATCTCCAAATACCGCAGCCACACCTAACTGCATTAAATTTGTTCTAGATTATTGAAGTCTGCTGCTCGCCCGTACTGCTCCAACCAGTCATGTGCATCTTCGCCTGGGATGCCGTTGACAATGGGTGGCTTTCGGTGAAGATGGAGTGTAACCGGATATGACGCCGTTAGCAAGGTCATCGTCAGTGTCGAGCATTCCTTCCGGGTTCGAGTGCGGTTCGGTAGAAGTTTGGTTTATGGGCATTTAACGTCCCAAAGCGACTCAGGCTATGAGAGACGCCGTAGTGAAGGGCTCCGGAAATTTCGACCACCTGGGGTTCTTTAACGTGCACTGACATAGCACAGTACACGGACCTCTAGAATTTCGCCTCCATCGAAATTCGACCGCCGCGGCCGGGATCGAACCCGCGTCTTTCAGGCCGGCAGCCGAGCGCCGTAACCACTAAGCCACCGCAGTGGCTGGTCCGGTGAAAGTCCCTGTTAAGTTTGGAGCTTACTCAAACGGCGACTACTTCGAACATGGTCTTAAGTCGCAGCTGTTTTGGTGGCTTTACCGGTGTTCTCTTCATGAGTACGGCTTCGGCGGCTTCCAGGGGTGAGGGCGCGAGGGACATCAGGTGCCCAGCATGTTCACCAGATAAGAAATGGTGTTAAGTCCGGCAGTGAAGAAAACGGTGAAAAGGCTTCCAAAATAAACTGCTTATTTGGCGGACCTCCACACACACACACACACACACACACACACACACACACACACACACACACACACACACACACACACACACACACACACACACACACACACACACACACACACACACACACACACACACACACACACACACACACACACACACACACACACACACACACACACACACACACACACACACACACACACACACACACACACACACACACACACACACACACACACACACACACACACACACACACACACACACACACACACACACACACACACACACACACACACACACACACACACACACACACACACACACACACACACACACACACACACACACACACACACACACACACACACACACACACACACACACACACACACACACACACACACACACACACACACACACACACACACACACACACACACACACACACACACACACACACACACACACACACACACACACACACACACACACACACACACACACACACACACACACACACACACACACACACACACACACACACACACACACACACACACACACACACACACACACACACACACACACACACACACACACACACACACACACACACACACACACACACACACACACACACACACACACACACACACACACACACACACACACACACACACACACACACACACACACACACACACACACACACACACACACACACACACACACACACACACACACACACACACACACACACACACACACACACACACACACACACACACACACACACACACACACACACACACACACACACACACACACACACACACACACACACACACACACACACACACACACACACACACACACACACACACACACACACACACACACACACACACACACACACACACACACACACACACACACACACACACACACACACACACACACACACACACACACACACACACACACACACACACACACACACACACACACACACACACACACACACACACACACACACACACACACACACACACACACACACACACACACACACACACACAAAACTCAATGAGTCGGCGGCGGCGTAGCAACAAACGTACTCAGCGGTCGTCGAGCAGAATGCCCGTTGCTCTTGGCCGCGCTCAATTTCAAGACGGTAAGAAAAAATCGAAACACAGCGCCAAAGCAACTACAACAATACCAAACAAAGCACAAACAGTTCCGTGTGGCGGTTATCATTAGAGATAAGTCTGGCTCCATCTGCCGTCAGGAGCTAATCATAAAATTCAGTTGTGGCGGCTTTGAGCATGAAAAAATAATGACCCGTGGTAGCATCGCCGCCCCTAGGGGTTACGATTAATTAGTTCACAGCGGACAGTGAATTAATGATACTAACAACACACTGAGCACTGCTCAGGTTGTTTAGAGTGCACTGTAGATGGTATTTACTCTGACCACTGCTTCTGTGCGGCTCCTGCAACGTTATTCATGAATTAGAATACAAAACCATGATGACGCTTAATCCCGCGTACTGCTACCAGGAGCGTCAGAGGTTTGTACAAGATTGTTTGCTCTATCCCAGATCTTAGGCACTGATGTATTACCGAAGTACTACTTGTATGACAAATTCCTGAGTAATAGCGGGAACTTGTGACCTTCAAAGTATTAGTCCCCAACCCTGTAAGCAACGAAACGCCTTCGCAAGAAACGCGCAAACCCGTTAAAAAATCAGCTCGCATCCATAGGCATGGCAGCTTCATGGCTGCAAGCTCGTAGAGTGCATATTATCAGAATTATCACGTGAAACAACAAATTTTTACGTCCTCTTCGGTCAAGTACTCGAACATTGTTCTCTTTAAATCCAGGTACCTTTATACAATCACAGCGAGTTTTGAGCTTAGCACATTCGCCGCCACCTATTTGGGCGCCGTAGCGCATCCTTTATTATACTCCTCCAAAAGGCTTGCTCAACAGAAGGCGTTGTACAAATTATCCTCGAAGTGAATGCCACGTGATACTGGCTGAATTTTCTTCATACGCTTAACCAGCAGGGCAAAGTTAAGACAAGGTTTACCTTGCGCACCCGTAACAGTGCCTACAGAACGAATCAAACTACGGGGCATTAGTACTTTCAGTGTACTATCTGCCGCCGCCCCCTCCCCAGCTTTATGCGACACATTCTCAAAGATGGTGCTTGCCGAGGTAGTTTTGCTTCGAAGATTCGTGTAACCAAGATAGGCAAGCCGGAAGGTGGTCATGAACGCTCTAGTCCAATTTTCGCGGCCACAGCTGTGAGCGAAGACAACTGTTTGCTACTCTAGAAAGGCTTTGAAATTCGAGTGACGGCTTACCTTTCAAACAGACTGTGCACGGGTTGTAATTCCAAATTGTACCATGAGCTCCGCTGAACGGCGCGGAATTGTTCGAGCGAAGCTCGTCGCTGAAAACGCGCAGCGGTGTGGCACAGAGCAAGCGGACGACTGAGCAGGCTTGGATTGCCTCGGCTTTCCGACTGTGGACAAGGTTTGCCTCTGGCTGCGGTTCTTATCTGCATGTTATTTTAGGCATCCTTCAAGATAAAGCTTGCAGCCTCTGGCTATTGCTGAGCTACGCAGTATCACATCATTGAAGTAAGCAGAATGTTGCCACTAGAATACAAATGCTAAGGGCGTCAGTCTCGGGTACCGCTGGTATGATACGACCTATCGCATCAAAAAAAAAAAAAATCCCAGCAGATGCACTTTAACGCCATGCTCCTCGTACTTTGATCAAAAAAGCACATAATATAAAATTCAAATTTATTTACGAGACATCGTGAAGTGAACAAAACCGCTTGTTGGATCGAAATGAGGATCTGTAATCCATAGGCAGCACGCAAGAATTCAGTTTTTTTATTCCCGATAGCCCGAAAAGTTGGTTATCATTACAATGTACACGGCATGTACCATGCGTGCACCGCACAACTAAATGTCGAATTGTGAGCGTCATCGTGTTGGCTGTATCGGTAAGTACCCGCTGTACTGGTACAGGTCATTTATATACATACATACATACATACATACATACATACATACATACATACATACATACATACATACATACATACATACATACATACATACATACATACATACATACATACATACATACATACATACATACATACATACATACATACACATACATACATACACGTTTTATTCTCCACAAAGAAGTGGTTTTGCGGTTTCGAAGGACGCGATTTTGAATGCCCAGCTCAATCCGCCGTGAATTGATTTTTTTGCTTGATGTATTTAAAAAAGTAGATTTTCGGAAGAAAGTTAGCAAAACCCTGCGACCTTAATTGAAAGTAGGCTAGCGCGGCTTTTGCGCTCTGTGTCCTAATGGTGCTGCTTGCAAAGCCGTTTCTGCTTTTTTTTTCACTTCCGCTAACGACACTGTGACCGGTCACTGTGAAGCCGAGGGCGTTTCCTCCAGCCGAGTGCGATAGTGGAAGCTAACCCTCATATTGCATCCTGAGACTGCGCTAATAAATGGGCAGAGCCAAAAGCCATACTAAGAAAGTGCACGTACGGAAGCACAATCAAGTTCTACGAGCCCACAATTCTTAATTACTCGTCTTGCCCTTCTCAAAGGCAAAACGGTCATGGAGTCCTTTCACGCAGTTTCACTCAAAAGACCCATCCCATAACTTCGCTCTGGACCAGAACCTTGGTTTCAGTCCACCCTTTCCCGCAGGCCGCCTCTGCAGGATCTTTCGACGACAGGAAGCTGTTGCAGCGCCGTGAACCTCACAGGCTCCCGATCTTGTGTGGGGAGGAATGCCGGACACAGCTAGAGCAGAGGGTCGTGTGTTAGAAGGACCGACGCGTCGAAGGCATGAGTCGTATGGGGTTGCAGGTGTACGCGCAGTGAAGGAGTTCAGGAGTGGAGAAAGCAGGGCATGCGCAGTAGCGCTTCGCAACGCTTCCGATAAGCGGCAGCCGCACTAAACAACGAGTCTTTTTTTCATTATGTCTATGTGGCAGCACTAAATGCGTCGACAGTAGATGAAGTGCCTGAGTGCCGACAGCCACGGCGTGGGCTCGGACAGAATCACGTATTCCCTGCAGAGAGCCCGGAAAGCGAACATCCAGTTAAAAAATTACCGAGGCCCTACGGGAGCAACAGCGATGCACATTGGTCCGGAACCTTCAGCTTTGAGCGATGCCGTTTCCGTTATGTGGCCAAGGCAGGCGAACCTCGCAGAGTAAGGACTCGATGCGATGGTCGAAGCCGGCATACTGCTTGTCGACAAAGTGCTGGGCTTAGATCATAATAAAGCGTGGTTACGTTGTTCATTTTCTGTGACTCAGTGGTCTGTCACACTGCAGTACAACGGCTGCGCAACTGACAAAGCAGGCTAATCCATTGTTGATGACAGCGCTTAAACCCAGGGACAGAAGACAGAAATACGAAAGGCGATGTCACAGCGCATCTGACATCTTTCACGTTTCTGTCTTCTATCCGTGTGCTTAAGCGCTGTCAACAAAAATGGATCAGGACCAACTAGCCCGAATACTTCTCCTATACAAGGTGGATTAAGAGGGGAAAGTAAAAGGCGAAAAGCCCATTGCGCTTCAAAAAGAAACAATTGCAGGCCGCTCTTCCAACTCTTTCCACAAGCATGCGTGGTTTTGGTGTCCAGCAAGAAGTGGGGCAGTTACTGAGCATTTCATTTCCCCGCAAAAAAAATGAAATATACGCGTTAAGAAAAGTCCTCCCACTTTTCTCTTTTCAACTACCCAGGATTTAGCCGGAAAAAAAATAAAAATTTGAGGCCAGCTCGGAGTTCGCTCCGCAGACAAATACCTCACAGGCACTACCCACAACCACTTCCCCGGTCCTCCATCATGGCACAACACAAAGGGCATACTGGAACGAAGCGACCTGCCGCCGTCGTCAGCCAAGTGTGCCCCCGCCCCCTGCCCTGATTCGTCTGGGAACGCCACTGCTGTTAAACTGACGTCACGTGAACTACGTATACCGTCGCGTGGAGCAAGCCCTTCGCTCGAGGGACCGGGATGGATGGATGGATGGATGGATGGATGGATGGATGGACGGATGGATGGATGGATGGATGGATGGATGGATGGATGGATGGATGGATGGATGGATGGGTGGGTGGGTAGGTGGGTGGGTGGGTGGATGGTTGGATGGATGGGTGGATGGATGGATGGATGGATGGATGGATGGATGGATGGATGGATGGATGGGTGGGTGGGTGGGTGGATGGTTGGATGGATGGGTGGATGGATGGATGGATGGATGACTGAATGGATGGATGGATAGATGGGTGGGTGGGTAGATGGTTGGTTTGATGGATGGGTGGATGGATGGATGGAAGGAAGGAAGGACGGACGGACGAACGGATGGATGGATGGATCGATGGATGGATGGACGGACGGACGGATGGAGGGATGGATGGATGGATGGATGGATGGATGGATGGATGGATGGATGGATGGCTGGATGGATGGATGGATGGATAGGTGGGTGGGTGCGGGGATGGTTGGATGGATGGATGGATGGATGGAAGGAAGGACGGACGGACGGACGAACGGATGGATGGATGGATGGATCGAAGGACGGACGGACGGATAGTAGATTGTCCCTTTTTAAACGAGTTGGCGGCAGTTGCTTCCATGCTCGGCTTTTTTTCATATGTTTTTCTTCACATTTCTTTAACGCCGTCAAAATTCGGTCTATATATTTGCTGTTTTCTATAATACATTTTAATGCAACTTCTATCATTATGTCACCTCTGATTATTTGGAGCCACGAATCCTCCAATCACTTTTTGCTAACATCCGCCGCAGATTCAGTCACATGATCATTGTTATCTCTTAACCATAGGGCCTCAGGCAGAGTTACTATGCTTCCATCAATATCTGAATCAATACCATCACATTCGAGAGTAAGATGTTTGTTTCCACATATTTACCAAACACTGCACATGTGTGATCTTGGTTACATTATTTTTGTAGCTGAGCGTTCTAAGACACTGATCTAGCTTCAAAGAGTCGGGCACTGCCCCATGAGATACAATAGAATGATTCCTTCCTGGTAAAATATCTTGTGCCATGGCGCTATTTGGATATCGATGCCCTTGCGCCATAAAAATTTATAATCATCATCATCATCATTACTTACTGATCTGCCTTATCCGGTATCGACAAAATTCTACAGTATGCTTCCTTTCCATTGAATTAATACAACTTTTATCTTTTGCAATTTTTACCGGTCGCTTAATGTCCATTCTTTCTCCGTCTTTGTGCCCTGCATACTTACTGATTTGTTTCCTAGTTCTTTTCACCCAATTTGAGTTAACGCTGTTTCTATAGAGGTGTTAAAATACCTTAGCTACCCACCTTTTAACGACAAATTTTCTCAGGTATTCTGCAAATAGTATTTTACCCTGAGATTCTGGTGTTTCGAACGATGCCCAGCCAAATTCCTCTGTACAGCCTTGTTTGTGGTTTTGCCGTGAGAACTTAGTGCTAATCTTCCAACAGCTGTCTGATTTATTTGCAATCCCAACTCAACTTCGCCGTTTGGCATAAAATCGCATTCCGCAAAGTAAGCCACGGCACCATTATTCCTTTACAACTGCCTCTCAGCACCTCATATTTGTTGCACCAACTTAATGCCTAATTAAAGCGTACAACATCAATTTTATTATCCCGGCATCTTTGGCATTTTGCCCTAGCAGACGCGTTTTTACGCGTATATCTGTCCTTCGCTTACCCATACCCCGAGATATATCTATTCAGTCACTCTGAGTTTTTTGTAAGCACCTCATGAGATGTATCCTTCATCTGCACATTAATGAACCAGAGTTTGAACCACAGATAGAGTTCCTGGCAACCTGCTAGCAGCATATTATCGTCCGCATACATTAAAGCAGGGAGCCGTAGCTGAACGACATTTCTGCCTCAACTGTATAACAGATTATAACCTTTATTTCTGTCTTTTAGCCTTCTTTCTATATTTATCATATAAGGCATGAACAGTAGCGCCGATAGAGGACAACATTCCCTTAATCATTGCGTACCTCTATAGTTGTCGCGCTTCTTATTCCTTCCCATGTGGTTTAGTGTGTTACACAGGAGTTCCCTGTTAACGTTCGTGTGTACACATCTTATGTCCGGGAAGGTGAAATACACAGGTCTATTTTCCGCCTTGGCTATTTTTTAGCAGTGTTTAAGCCCGAATTGACTTTCATCTAAGCGGCTACCCCATTTCAGCCCGTTCTGAAGTTCGAGTATTCTGTTACTTTCTACCAATGACTGCATTTTTAATTGCCCTGCCTGCATTGCCAGCCTGTATATAATAGATGATATAGCAATCGGCCCGAAGTAATGTATGTTCATTGTATGTCTTTTCTCTGAACAAAATTAACTCATTTTAGTCTTTTGCCTGGCACTGCAGCGACAGGATACAGGTAGACCAACCGCCTCGCGTGCAACAGGACCGGAGTTCGAATCCTGGTGCCACACAATTCTCTACTACGTTTAAAAAACTCCGCGTGTCGATGGAACTGCATGACCACACCTGGGGTGCGGCCTGACCTCGGTGAACAGAACAGAACTCGCGCTCTCTCACCAAATCAGAATTTGGCCACTCTGGGGCAGTACATGTCCACAACCTTCTATGAGTAAACCAATGAGCACTGGGCCTTCAATCCCCAACGGCTACGGAGCCACTGACCAAGGCGGCGGTCAGACATGTGACGCAGCGGGGGGTGCTAAGAAACTCTCGCTCCGGAGAAGCCCCCATTGGAAACTGAACCTCGCAAAGTCCATCGCTAGAAACTTATCCCAGCAGTGCTGCTTGAGGAACTAGCGAGCATTAAATGGCATGTCATAGGGTGAAGTGAGGTTACGTGGAGAGATGATGCGTATACAGTACAAAGCGGCCGGGATGTACTGTGCTACGTGGATTAGCAGACAGGCAAGAATTAGGTGTGGGATTCCTCATCAGTCAGGATTTAGCTGGTACAGAGGCGAGTATGTCAATTAACAAGGCTAATCAGTGAGATAAATTGGCTTAATAAGAGTGTTACGTCATCCATACGTCTCAAGACATCACGCCTACAACCAGTCAGAATACAGCCAAAAAAAGTACACATCGTTGAGTGGTAGCATCAGAGATCGAAGAGTGGCGGTCGTATGTTAACGGAGTAGGCACGTAGGTGTAGAAGGGCGTCGACTAGCAGCCACCAACGTCGCGGCAAACGCTAATGCGTTCGCATTTCTCCAATGCAGTCTTTGCAGTGACGTCTAAATTTGTAGAGCTCACAGAAATAAATAATTCGCGAATAACGAATACTTTCTTCCCGAAACGAAGGAACAGAAAGTAGGCGTGGAAGAGCCCCAATGGTGGGAATTAAAATAAAACAGGCTTCGCACCATGCGCTCACGCTGGAATCGTGCAGGATGCAGAGGCCCTCTGAAAGGTGCGTTGTAGCGACCACAGAACGGTAAGATCTCGAATGAACTGAGTCATGAAGAGGGAACAGAGGAAATTAGTGAAGCGGAAGCCCATTAACGTGTTAGAGGTAAGAGGGAGAGTTCAGAAAATCACGATATCACGAAATCACTGCAGAACAGATTTTCGGTTCTAACTGAGGGACCCGATCTTAATGTTCAAACAATAAACGAAAATCTCACAGCTATCATTACGGACTGCGCAGATGTACGTGGTAGGATTGTTCGAGAGGATATTAGCAAGCTATTGTCTCATGAGGCGAAAGATAATAATAATAACACTTTATTTATTTTATTACTACAGTAGAGGATGGGGATATGCCAAAGAAACGCAGGGGCTTGTAGGGCGTCCTCATGCAGCAGCATCAAGCTCTCTTTTAGATTTCAGCATTTGTCCAAAAGAAAAAAGCAAAAAAGCAGGAGAAAAATATAAAAAGTGCCCCAATTTCTCCAGTTTTGCAATACGGTGACGTATTGCTCTGCAGGTATTTAAGTCAAAAACATCACCAGGCAGTTCTATGATTATATGTGGGACAAACAATGACGTTATACATTCTCCAGAATGAGTTTGCTCTCTGGGAAAAATATCTCTAGAAGTATTTCGCGGTGTAACTGTTTTTACATTAGGAACCCATAAAATCAATTTTCCAAAAATATCTAAGAGCAACAGTTTGTGTAAACACGGTGTCGAAAGAAGGCAATCCCGAGGAAAGAAATACACCTTGTTATTTATTGGGCCTGGAAGGTAAAACACTTTTGGCCATGTTCTTAAGAAGATGGTTTATCCTGTATTTCCATGTAGTGGAACACCTAAAGAAACAGCACATGCCATACCTAAGGACAGCGTATCCCAGACTCTGGGCTTTTAGACGTCTAATTGCAACAGGGAGGTAAGTCTTTAAAGCATACAACTTGCATGAGACCCCTTCAAGCTTCTTGCTCAGGTAAGCCACATGAGTATTTCAAGATAAATCTCTCTCCAGGTATATTCCAAAATACTTTACAACCGGAGCAGAGGCCTCGGGATAGCAGGAACACGAGGTGCGTATGGAACTGTGCAAAAAAAGAGATCCACTTTTTCAACACCAGTTTGTGCGGGTTCCTAGAGAAGACTA
This sequence comes from Amblyomma americanum, assembly GCF_052857255.1. Lineage (NCBI taxonomy): Eukaryota > Metazoa > Arthropoda > Arachnida > Ixodida > Ixodidae > Amblyomma > Amblyomma americanum. The sequence continues at coordinate 69,121,642 of NC_135500.1, forward strand.
GCTGAGTTTTCTGAGAATTGATCTCAATTAGGTTGCACTGGAACAAATCATATAGCCCAGAAGCATCCTGTTGAAGTTCCCGAAGTTCGCAATAAAACATAGTTTTATTTTAAATGAGCAGGGTGTCATCAGCGTATTGAAAAATGTTTGAATAAGTTATAGCACTAGGCAGGTCATTAACATTAGTTTAAATAGTGTAGGTTACAAGATAGAACCCTGGGGAACACCAAAATGCAAGTTAATAATTCTGTTTTGCACAGGTCCAAGTGCCACCGCCTGAGATCGCTCGGATAGTTAGTTTCTTAACAATGTTAAAAATGGACCACGAAACCCATACCTACACAGTTTTTCAAGGAATAGCATGATGTCCAGTGTTAAACGCTTTTTTAACATAAAAGAAGAAAAAATGACGCTTCGCTTTGCCAAAATTGGAATGGAGGCAATGAAATAGCTTTTCTAGTAACGTGTAGGTACCAGAACCGGCAACGAACCCATATTGATGCTAGCTGAGCAGGTTGTGCTTCAGCAGAATTGCTGACATCACTGATATGCTTATGCATGATAGAATGATGCATGATTGTATCTTGCATGATGCAATGGACATCCTAATCTGATTAAGAAACGCCAAAGCATGAAGGAGTCAAATCCTGCGAACAGAATAGAATAGAACTACATTATCATCTTCATCATCATCAGCCTTACTACACCGACTGCAGGCCAACTGCACGTCTCTTTTCTGTCCCCTGTCCTTGACCCTGTCCCTTGACAGCTGCGCCCACCCTATGCCTGCAAACTTCTTAATCTCATCCGCCCACCTAACCATCTGACACCCCCTGCTCCGCCTGCCTTCTCTTGGAATCTACTTCGTCATCCTTACGAACCAGCGGTTCTTTTGCCTTCGCATTACATGCCCTTCAGAGGCTCATTTCTTCATTAACCTGCGTTTAATACCTCACCCGCTCTGCCCGCTTCCGGTCTCTTAACGTTACAGCTATCATTTTTTCATTTCGTAGGTCGCTGCGTTGTCCTTAACTTAAGCTGAACCCCTTTCGTTAGCCTCCACGTTTTTTTCCCCGTAGGTGAGTAAACTTTTCTCTTGAGAGATATTGGTTAACTGTCACTCATGATCTGAGAGAGCTTGTCATATGCGTTCAACTGCATTATTATCCTTATAGTTATTTCCTTCTCGTGATGCGGATCAGCTGTCATAACTTGCCGTTAGTATACGTACTCCTTTACCACTTCCAGCACCTCGCTGCAAATTGTGAACTGTTGTTCCTTTGCTATACTGTTCATCATTACTTTCGCTTTCTCCATGTTAATTTTTAGACCCGTCGTTCTGCTCTGCCTGTCTAACTTATTGATTATGCTTTGCAATTCATATTATTAGTGACTCAGCAAAGCAACGTCATCACCAAATAGCAGATTATTTAGGTATTCTCTATTAACTCTTATCCCCAACTGTTCTCGATTCAGGTCTCGAAACACCTCCTGAAAAGGAGGTGAATAGCACTGGCAAGAACGTGTCGCCTTGCTTGACGCCATTCCTTATTGGAATTTTATTGCACACTTTATGAATGACAATGGTAGCTGTGCAGTGGCTATGTATTTCTTCCAGTATATTGACATAAGGCTCTTCTACACCCTGATTACGAAATTCCTACAAGACTGCAGAGGTTTCTACTGAGTGGAATGCTTTCTTGTAATAAATGAAGGCTATATAGAGAGGTTGACCATATTCTTCGCATTTCTCTATCACCTTGTTGATAGTGTAAATATGATCTATTGCGGAATGCCCTTTATGAAAGCCTGCCTGATCATTTGGCTGGTTAATGTCTAGGGTTGCCTTAGACTAATAATAATAATGGCCTTAATAACCATATCTTAACCTTACCTTAACAATCACAATGATAATGACCTTGTAGACAACGGACAGTTACCTGATCGGTCTCTAATTTTTCACGTCCTTGGCGTCTCCTTCCTAATTGAATAAAGCTAATGTTTGCGTTCTTCCAAGCTTCTGGTACGGTCTGGGTCATAAGGCATTGCGTGTAGAGAGTGGCTAGTTTTTCTAGCACAATCTCCCCCTGTCCTTCAACAGATCAGCTGTTACCTGATCGTCAGCAGCTGCTTATTCCCTTTCCATTGATCCTAAGGCTCTTTTTACTTCCTCTTTCATTACTCGAGGAATGACGCAATGCTATGCGCTACTGTCTCTCTCATTAACGCTCTGATTACATTGGCTACTTTATAGCTGTGTGTGCAACACTTCGGCGAATTTAATTATCTTATCAATATTGGTAATGAGATTGACCTCCTTGTCTCTTAACGCATACATCTGGTTTTTACCTATGCCTTCTTTCCTCTTCACCACTTTTAGGCTAACTCCGTTCGTTAGACAATGCTCGATTGCCTCCATATTAAACTTACTAATGTCGGCTACCTTGTGAATAATTATTAACTTCGATAGCTCTCCTAGTTATATTATATATGTACGGTTAGACGCCCTCATTCTTTGGCGTTTCTTAATCAGATCTTTTGTCACCTGAGATAGCTTTCCGGAATCCTGTCGAACCGCCCTACCGCCTACTTTTACTGCGCACTGCGTAATGTTAGGTGGCAGATTATCGTTTATTGCATGAATATTAAGATCGTCTTCAGCAGTTAATGTTGAATATCTGTTCTGCAGCGATATCCTGAATACCTCTATTTTCCCTCATACCGCTAAATTGTTAATTGACTTCCTCATCACTAGCTTCTTCCGGTCGCATTTCAAGTATAAGCTAATTCGATACCTTACCATCCTGTGGTCGCTACAACGCAAGTTTCCGAGGGCTTCGATATTCTGAACGATGACAGTTTCAGCGCATAATATGAACTCGATCCCATTTTTAGTTTCACCATTCGGACTCTTTCGGGTCCACTTGCCTCGTTTGCGGAAGAAGGTATTCATGATCCGTAAATTGTTTCTACCTGTGAACTCTGCTAACAACTCGTTCGTGTTATTCCTATAACATATCCTATATCGGCTACCGACTGGTCGTCAGCCTGCTTCTTGCCCACCTTCGCATTGAAGTCGCCCACTAGAACAGTGAACGCTAATTTAATTTTTTTTCATTGCCGGTTCCACGTCTTCATAGAAGCTCTCAACGGTCTGGTCATCATAGCTGGATGTAGGCGCGTAGGCTCGCACCACCTTCAGCTTGTTCCGCCTATTAAGACTAATTATTATAGCTGCCGCCCTCTCGTTAATACTATACAGCTCCTCTACGTTGTCAGCTACATCCTGATTAATGAAAAGTCCCACACCTAGTTCTAGCAGTAACGGAGTGGATCCGACAGGATCCGACAGGACAGTGGATCCGACAGGAACCGACAGGAGGTCAGGTGTGCGGATGAGATTAAGAAGTTCGCAGGCATTTGGTGGGCGCAGCTGTCAAAGGACAGGATTGATTGAAGAGACATGGGAGAGGCCTTTGCTCTGCAGTGGGTGTATTTAGGTTGATGATTATGATGAAGCTGCTAGCTATATTTTGATTTCCTACCCCTAGTACTCTTCTATCCGCTAATCTGCGATAGCACATTATGTGTCTGTCCTTTAATACGAAATACTCCTCACCTGTCCTCCTAACTTCACTAAGCCTTATGACATCCCATTTTATTCCTGCTAGTTCCTCTATGAACAAATTAACCGCCGGCCCTCAGTCCCCAGCGGCTGCGGAGCGACTGACCGAGGCCGCTGTCAGGCCTGTGACGCAGCGGAGGGTGCTAAGGATGTCTGGCTCCGGACAGGCCGCTATTGGAATCTGAACCTACCAACGTTTAACGATAGAACCTTATCTAGCGAGGACTAGAACTACGAATAGAATAAAATAGCTGGGGACAAGGCTTAATTGAGAATACCTAAGTAATTTGCTATTCACTGATGATATTGCCTTGCTAAATCGCTCAAGAGATGAAATGCAAAGCGACATAAAAGAGTTAGGCAGGCAGAGCAGTAGGGTGAGTCTTAAAATTTACATGCAGAAAACTAAATAAATGTTCAACAGTCTCGCAAGGGAACATCAGATCACAATTGGCAGCGAGGTGACTGGAAGTGGTAAGAGAATACCTCTGCTTAGGGCACGTAGTGGTCGCTGATCCGGATCCTGAGAAAGAAATAACAAGAAAATTAGAAAGGTGTGGTGTGCATATGGCAGGTTCTCTCAGATCATGAATGGCAGTTTACCAATATCCGTCAAGAGAAAAGTATACAACAGCTGTATCTTACCGGTATACACCTATGTGGCACAAACGTGGAGGCTAACGAAAAGGGTTAAGCTAAGGTGAGAACCACGCAGAGAAATATGGAGAGAAAATAATAGGTGCAACGTTGAGAGTTTAAATGTGCAGTTTCTGTGATTCAATACAAGCAGGTTAATGACATCCTAGTCGAAATCAAATGGTAGAAATGGGCTTGAGCAGAGCATGTAATGCAAAGGCAAGACGACCACTGGTGATAAATGGTGACGGAGTAGATTCCAAGAAAAAGCAAGCGTAGCAAGAAACGTCAGAATGTCAGGTGTCGTGGGGAGCAAAACCGCAAACCAGGACGGGACTGAGGCAGGCGACAACACAGGGAGACATCACAGGCGACAACACAACCGCCCTGTGTTATCGCCTGCCTCAGTCTCGTCCAGTTTTGCGGTTTTGCCCCTGACGATGTCCTACCAACTGGCTTACAACCAAATGCTTCGAATGTCAGGTGAGCGGATGCGATTAGGAAGCTCGAGGAGGTAGATTACGGTTGGCAAAGGATAGGCTGAATTCGAGAGACATGGGATAGGCTTTTGACCAGCAGAGGACAAAGTCAGTCTGCTGCTGCTGATGATGATACGATAGCGGTCGCTGCCCTCTAGTGAGTACTATAGGACTTCTGTATGTTGCCCGCTGTACCCTACCTGATGAGGAATATCTCATCTAGTTTTCGTCTGTCCGCCAATCCACGACAGCACAGTACGTGGCCGCTGTATACACCTCACCTATCCTTATACCGGCAGCAAGGCTTAGGACATGCCATTTAGTGCCCGCTAGTTGGTCAACAGCGCTGCTAGTCTAGCCGCGCTGGATGAGGTTCTAGCGGTAAACGTTTTCAGGTTGTTTCCAATGGCGGCCTGTCCGGAGCCAGAGAATTTTACCACCCTACGGCGTCACAGGTCTTACCGCCACCTCGGTCAGTTGCCCCGCAGCCTCTTGGGACTGAGGGCCGAGGTATAATTGGTTTATTTGTAGAAGGTTGTGGCCATGTACTACACCCGGGGTGGCCAAGTCATGCGCTGGTGAGGCAGTGTGGTGTCGGTTCTGGTCACCGCTATCCCAACAGCTGCCATCCGTGAACATTGGATCTGGACACCAGAACTGAAAGGAAAACCGAAGTCCTAGCGCACATAATTCGCATTTGGCCTATCGACTTAAATTGATCATCATTTTTACAGGCACGACCAGTGACCATCTTTTGCTCTACATACACAAAAATTAGCCCCATCAAGTCCTAAGGAGAATAGTCCAAGTTGGACTTGTGATAGGTAGGCACGCGTTGGCCGTAAGCTGCAGGTTTCGTTCTCGCTGATGATCTACGAAACTTTCTATCTTTGATGAGATAAAAATTTCGTTAGTCTGTCCAAACACTGGACTTTTAACTTCGACATAATATCTGGTTTATCATTGGTCCAAGCAACTCCATCCGCGCTATACCCAAACAATGGTAGAGCCGAGGTCATAACTAAACCTAGCGCCACTACGGCACCTACAGCATTGACAGCATATTCTTCAAGTGCTGGCTTTTTGCAGGCCTTTCCACAGCATGTTGTCTCATTACTCTTATAAGTAAATACAAACTTTATAATCGTTCGGTCCCAGCCACACTACTCGTTGGAACAAACCTGTACATCGAGTAGAATTTACGTCCTTTGAAGCCAGCATTCTGTCCCTCATCTATGTAGAGTTTTCCTGATTTGATCTACTTACACAAATATCAAGAGTTCGATTCTGTGTTACTGTGACATATTTCTTCTAAACTGTGGGCTCATCGCTTGCCAGATTCTTCGTGGTAGGTTTTTCAATGGTTAGTTTGGTTTCTTCCTTAACAGTAATATCAGGGAAGAGCAACAACTCATATTCCTCAACATTCTTAATTGAAACCAAGTGTTGCATCATCACCAGTGGCCTGAAGCCGGCGTCCTTGCACGAGAAAGTTTGTTCTTGACTGGTTTCTTTGAAGTAGCCTCCTAATGGAGGGCTAGAGTGCTGTTTGAAGCAGCAGCATGAAGGTACTGGAGAATATCTTGAAGCTCGGATTCCTCCAAGCGCAGTTTCGGCTGTGCTTGAACACGGAAGAGGTCTTTTATGGTTATTAAAAGGCGTCTCCTTCAGCACCCCTACGCTTTCGTCAGATCTGATCCTGTTAGCTTGTCCAGGTTTTGGATGCCAGACCTATGGAGAAAAATAATGTAAAGTTATGTACCCTTTCACGAGTATACACTCAGCATATACAGTGTGGGGACTCGCTCTGATCCGTCCCTTTGGTTTGCTTTTCTACGCTGTCCTTTCTGGTGAACTTGAATAAGAAGGAATGACACCTGCGTCCCAACGACACCAGCGCCAAGAACAGCCTGATTGCTGCGCGTGCGCGGGGAGAGTAGCTCTTAGTTTTCTGCGCTTGAACTCGACGCCCGCGGAAATGTCGCCTCGTCACTCCGCTCCTCCCGGCGGGGCGAGGCCTTGGGGGCTAGCACGTTTCTCGCGTCTCGTCTGTCCAGCCTCTAAGCATCTCCCTTGCGCAAGCGTGGGCAAACGTTTTCTCGTCACCTTGCTGGCGAGTCGAACGAATTCGATTTCTTTGCGTACTTTATTCTTAGCTGCCGCTATTGTTGTTGCAGCAATAAATGGCATGTCAGCTAAAGTTTCGTTTCTCCAAAGAGCCTTTTAATGAAAAGTATAGTCCAGATTTTTTACTTCTTGTATGACAGCGACCCCATGTTGTAGTCGCACCAAGCGTCCATGTGCGCGAAAAGAACGCCACTCGGGCTTGTTTCAATTTATTTTCAAAAACGTCCTTTTACTCGGCCTTTCGGAATGCCCACTGACATAGCACAAACTTGGTGTCACCTTTGTTGTAATCGTCTTGAACTTCATTTGGCATGTTTAAATTTTTAATTGTAGAAGCGAAAGCCAGACATAATCTATGAAGGATTTCGAAACACCGTAGAAGTTCTTTAAGAATGCGTTACTTGGTCTCTAAGGGATCTCTTTATTTTGTTGTCCTAGTCACGCTTTTGTCAGTAAAAATGAAATCCGTAGAAATTTGGTCCCTCAGCGATAGGATATCAGCTCCTATCAGTATACTATTTGCTATTCCTTTTCGGACTGGAGGGTGTCATCGCTATGTGTATATATGCCCGGTAGTTTCTTTTAGCCAACACAGATTTCCATTTCAGAAACAGTTCGTGATATATGTGTGCTGTTCGGGCGGGTTGATTGCACAGCACGGTAAAATTACGTACATGCGTGACAAAATTCAACTAGAAGGCGATAAATTAGCATCAACGACCTTGCTCGCATTTGTAATGCAGAAAGTACAGACGAAGTTTGTGGCATTAATAATGTAGTTTCAAGTTAACGTGATTTCAGAGACCGTACCACAAAGAGCGATGCCGTTTTATACAAATGGAATGCGGTAAAGCTTACTCAAAGAGCTCTGAGCAGCATGCACTTTACAGCAGATATTGTGAACACAATGTCAACTGAGAAAATTTAAATATTTGGCTCACCTTCTATGTGAACTGCTTACAATTTATCAATATATTACGTTTTTTTTAGAGGGATTAACGTCCCAAACTGACTCAGGCTATGGGTACGCGCGACATATTCTTACGTCCTAAAAGCAAAAACTAGCCTCATGAAATATTTTTACAGCACTCACTTTGTGTCAATTCACGCGTTGCAAGCACAGCAGTGACGAATGAATTGCTCGCAGTTGACGACAGTATACCATTTCTTTCTAATTCTTTGAAAGTATGGCTCCTTTAAGGCGAAATAAACGTTGAGCAGATAAAAATCCCACTCAAATTGACGTATGGGATCTGACTGATTGCTTCGAGTAATTTTCGAAATATGGCGAGCCCTTTTTAGTTTATGATATAGCATTTCCTCCTTTTACCCGCCGTGGTGGCTCAGTGGTTAGGGCGCTCGGCTACTGATCCGGAGTTCACGGGTTCGAACCCGACGGCGGCGGCAGCGTTTTTATGCAGGCAAAACGCTAAGTCGCCCGTGTGATGCGCGATGTCAGTGCACGTTAAAGATCCCCACGAGGTCGAAATTATTCCGGAGCCCTTCACGACGGCACCTTTTTCTTCCTTTCTTCTTTCACTCCCTCCTTTATCTCTTCCCTTACGGCGCGGTTCAGGTGTCCAATGATATATGAGACAGATACTGCGCCAATACTTTTCCCCAAAAAACCAGTTATTATTATTATTCCTCCTTTTAAGCTTTGTGCGCTCTACTGAGGGGCTCACTGGCGCGTCAATAAATGACTCGACTTCAATTGCAGCCGTGTGATTGAAGGACTTCCTAATAATAATTGTTTTTTTGTAGGAAAGGAAATGGCGCAGTATCTGTCTCATATATCGTTGGACACCTTAACCGCGCCGTAAGGGAAGGTCTAAAGGAGGCAATGAAAGAAGAAAGGAAGTGAGAGGTGTCGTAGTGGAGGGCTCCGGAATAATTTCGACCACCTGGGGATCTTCAACGTGCACTGGCATCGCACAGCACACGGGCGCCTTAGTGTTCTGCCTCCATAAAAAACGCAGCCGCCGCAGTCGGTGGTGGTGGTGGAAACATTTATTGCCAAATACCGAGGGCGGCAAACCCCCAAACATAGCACGAGACAACCCTTAGGGGGCTTCCTTTACAGGGCAAATGACAGCCCTTGGAGGGCTATCCGCTTCAGGGCGTCGGTAATTATCCGGCGCTGGTCAGCAGCAGCGGAGCTGGCCAGGAGAGTCTCCCAGTATGACTCTGTCGTGGTGGGGGATGGAGGGTGTGGGAAGGCAGGACATGTGAGGAGGACATGAAATAAGTCTCCCGGTTTCCCGATGAGCTTACAAGAAGAAAGAAATTGATTGAGGTAGCGGGCATGAAGGAGAATAGGGTAGGGAGCATTTCGGGTCTGGAGTCGGCGCCAGTGGGAGGCCTGGATTAATTTTAGGGAGGGAGCCGGCGGTGCGTAAACGCGCCGGGTATCTCAGTAGAAGGCCAGAATATCTTTGAACGTAAGCAGACGCTCCCGGCATGGCGGAGAAGGTCCAATTCCGGCCCGGAAAGTGAGACCTCGGGCGAGGGAGTTGACGTCCTCGTTACCCAGGAGGCCTGCGTGTGCGGGGGTCCACATAAGAGTTACGGGGTGGGTGGGGAGCCAGAAGCGTAGAAGCCGACCCGCGGTGCGGGATATCAGGCCTTTGGCGAAATTGGATTGGGCGGATTTTGAGTCGGAGATAATTTTGGTGGCAAAAGTGGAGGCAAGAGCGAGTGCAATGGTCGCTTCCTCTGCGATTTTTGATGAGTCTGTGGTGACGGATCCCGATGCGATTAGTCGGGCCTGAGAATTAGCGAGGGCGAGAACCATGCGGGAGCCCGACGAGTACGCTGCCGTGTCCAAGTAGGCTACCTCGGGACTTTTGCCGTAGAGCTTGTGCAGGGATTTGGCGCGGGCGGTCCCGCGTTCTCTGTCGTGTTCGGGGTGCATGTTCTTAGGGATTGGAAGGATGATGAGATGGGAGCGTAGGTCTGGAGGAAGGGAACCCCCTCGGTAGGATGGGTAATCGGGGTGATGCCTAGCTGACAGAGTAGAGTGCGTCCTGCCGCGGTACTCGGCAGGCGTGTCAGCTGTGCTGTTAGGGTGGCTTCTGCCAGCTCCTCAAACGTGCTGTGGGTACCGAGGTTGAGAAGCCGGGTAGTAGAGTTGCTGGGGGGTAGGCGGAGGGCAACTTTCGTGCAGCTCCTGAGGAGCGCGTTGCTGCGGTCCCGCTTCTTCTGTTTTAGGGGGAAGTAGGGGAATGGGTACGCCGTGCGGCTCGTGATGTAAGCTTGGGTGAGGCGGAGAGTGTTCCGCTCTCGTGGACCCGCGCGCCGGTTCGCCACGCGCCGAATGAGACGGGTGGCTTCCTGGGCTTGGGTCTGGAGAGTTTGGATGGGATTGCCATGCGCGCCGTGGGAGTGAAGGACGAGGCCCAGGATGCGAATCTTGGAGACCAGGGGAATGGCGTGGTTTCCTAGAGTGAGTGAGATGGGAGGATTGTGGGGGTCGCGTGGCCTGGGGCGGTAGAAGAAGAGTTCCGATTTAGAAGGGGAGCAGGCTAGGCCGCGTGCGCTAGCGTATGAGTCGATGATGTTGAGGGCCGACTGTAGGTTGTGTTCCATGTCGGCATCACTGCCTCGATTAGCCCAGATAGTGATGTCGTCAGCATAGAGGCTGAAATGTATGTCGGGTATTTGGGCGAGTTGGTGAGGGAGTTGGAGAAGGGCTATATTAAAGAGGATAGCAGACAGTACAGCGCCCATAGGGGTTCCCCGTGCTCCCAGTGAGACACCGGACTGCCGGTGGTCGCCCATGGTGAGTGTGGCTGTTCGTTCGGAGAGGAAATCGCGTACGTAATTGTACATTCGCGGGCCTACGCCTAGGGCGTGGAGGCCCTCTAGGATGACTGCGTGGGTAACGCTATCGAAAGCTTTTGTTAGGTCAACGCCGATGATAGCCTTGGTGTCGCCCGCGGGGAGTCGAGGATGTGGTGCTTTAGCTGTAGAAAGACGTACTGAATGGACAAGCCCGGGCAGAAACCAAACATGCACGAAGACATAAGGTTGTTGTTCTCCAAATACAGGCTGAGCCGGGTTTGGAGAACGCGCTTATGACCTTGCCCACACACAACGTAAGAGAGATAAGACGGTGGTTAGCGGAGAGAAGTGGTTTGCCGGATTTGGGAATAAAGACTACTTTGGCGTCTTTCCCCTGAGGTGGGAGGGCGCCGCGCAGCCAGCATTCGTTGAAGTGGTCAGTTAGGGCTTTGACGGAGGGGGAATCGAGGTTGTGGAGTGCCTTGTTGTGCACTCCACCGGGGCCAGGAGCTGTGGACGCTTTGAGGCGCTGAAGCTCTGCCCTCAGTTCCGCCTCGGTGATCGGTTGGTCGAGAAGGTCGTTAGAAGAGCCTGTGTAGTCAGGGTGGTCTGCGGAGAGATATGCCGGCAAGTAGAGATCACGAAGCTCCTCGAGAAGTTCCTGCGCGGAGGCCTCGGGTGTGTGTATGAGCTTTATGAGGTTGTGTTTCTGGTGTGTCTTGGACTGAGTCGAATCAATGAGATGGTGGAATAGGTTCCAGGTCTGGGGCAGGCTCATATTGCCGTCCAGCTTGTTACAGAGAGATTCCCAATTTTGGCGAGACAGAGTTGCAGCATGCGTCTCAATCTCCTTGTTGATCCGGGCCAGTCGGCGTCTGAGTGTTCTATTCCATCGCTGATGCCGTCACCTTCATTCGAGACCCGCCTTGGCGTCCCATAGGTGCAGGAGATGGGAATCCATCGCGTCTACAGGGCAGTCCTTTGGGAGTTGGCAACTCACGGCGCGGACGTCACGCTGGAGTTGGTCGCACCAAGTGGCTATGTCTGAGATGGTGTGTACAGTGCGGGCTGCTCGGGAGGTGCGGAACGAGTCCCACTTCGTGACTGTAGCATCACGAGAGGGTTTACGTGTTGGGCCTGCTTGTAGGAGAATCTCGATAATGTAGTGATCACTACCCAAATTCTCCTGGGTGTTACATTACGCAGCGTGAGGGAGGCGGTGAGTGAAGGTGAGGTCAGGAGTAATGTCTGCGCAGACGCTGTTGCCGGTGCGAGTAGGAGTGATGGGGTCTGTGAGAAGGGAGAAGCCGGCCTGTGAGCGGCGAGCCATACTTTGCGCCCCTTGGGGGTGTCGGCTGTGTAGCCCCAGGCCGTGTGCGGGGCGTTGAAGTCTCCTACAATAAGAAGGGGGAATTTGTGTGCGGCTCGCTTAGCAAGAATGATTAGTTGGTCGAAGTCGTGCCGCAGGCACTTCGGGTGGCTGTATACGTTGAGGATGAAGAGACTAGTATCCCGAGCTCGCTGCGGCACGAGCTCAATGAGGAGATGATCTATTTCGGGGACGTCTAAGAGAGGGGGGGGGGAGATAGTAGTGAGCGCACGGCGTACAAGAAATGAACCCGAGGGGTTGTAGGAGAAAAGGGGACAATGGGCGCCTAGCTGGGTAGGGTGAGGGGTTGGCTCTTGCAGCGCGAGCACGTCGGGGCCGTCTGTCCGAGCTAGGAAATGGTGAAGCAGCCTCCGCTTAGAACTAAAGCCTCGACAGTTCCACTGCCAGATGGCTAGGCTAGTGCGTGGTCTCGCCATCACTGAAGCTTTCGTTTGCAGTGTAAGAGTTGGAGACGGTGTGGAGCCGGGCTTTCTTTTTAGGCCGTACGGCAGCACAGGCTGTTCCGTGGCGAGACTCTTGCTCCTCAAATCGCTCGTAAATTTGGCGAGCAAATTCGTCTAGACGGGTAGTGAGGTTGGCGAATTAATTTGCGAAGGCCTCGATGGCGGTCTGCACCGCGGCCTGAATTCTCGCCTCCATGAGTTGTTCGAAATAGGGAGGCAGGGCTGGCGTTCCCTCGGTCGGGGATGGCGTGGTCAGGGAGGTAGTGGGTGCTGCGGCCCGCTTCTTGGCCGGCTGTTCGCGAGTAGGGAAAGGTGGCGGTGGAAGAGTGGGGGTAAGAGCGGCGGTGGAAGAGTGGGGGTAAGAGCGGCCGGGGACGCTGGTGCCGGGGTAGGGGTTTGGGCCTGCTGGTGGGCATGCAGCTGTGCCTGGAGGCGGCGGTTAGTGGTTTGATGGGAGGCGAGCTGCGCGCGGACACGCAGCAGCTCTTCATAGAGGGGGTTAGCGGAGCCGTGGGAAACTACGCCTGCCCAGCTCACCTCATTGGTGCAGCGGCCGGGTGCCTGGGCAGGTGGTCTCGATGGGACTGGAGGTGGTGGTGGCCTGGTTCCAGTCCAGGAGCGGGACCGGGCCTTGGGCTTGTGAGGGGTGGACGGCTGTTTCGGTGCGGCAGGCTGCAGCACCGGAAATGACTTCGATGTGAGATGCGGGGCCTGGGGCTTGCGGTTTGTGGAGCCTGACTGATGGGAGTCTGGCTGGCGTTTGCCTCCGCGGCTCGCTTCGCATGCCAGTACCTCTTTTTGACGAGGTATGGTGTGCGGAAGTGCGCTTTGCGCGTTTTGTCCGCTGTCAAGTGTGCTTTACCGCAGACCTTGCACTGCGGCGTGCTGGAGTGGTCCTCAGGGGGCTCGACTTGGTCGCAGCCGGGACAGCGGCGTTGCTTGGGAGCCGGGCACACATCCGCACGGTGGCCAAGTGCGCCACCGTTACGGCAGTGCTCGATCTTCTTTTTGAAGAGGTAGCACCAATAGTGTACAGATGAGCAGTAGATGTGCTTGGGCACCCAGTCTTGTTCGAAGAGGATGATGATGGACTCTGTCAAGCCCATGCGTCTAAAGTCGAGGATGGGAGGGCTCCGCTCGTGACTGAGACGGTTCTTCATGTCTTCGTATGAGTGGTCAAGAGGGACCCCGTAGACCACGCCGCGGGCGCAGTCCTCCGGTTCCGCTTGGTAGGAGTATATGTCGTGGGCGGTGCATTTGATCATTATGGACTTGATGTCGAGGTAGCGGAATCTGCGCTGCGGGTCGGGAGTGTTAATGAGGATGAGATGTTGGAGGGTGTTGATGATGACTGTGTCAGGCTTGGCCTCTTGAGGTCCGAGGCGGACTGCTTGTAGAATGGCATCGCGAAGCACAACGCCGTTCACGGTCGGAAGGATGAGGCCGCCACGGGGACGGAGGATGATCTTGTGGTCGTCGATGGGGAGCTTGGGGTGGCGTAGGGAAGACAGTTGGGGCGGCCGGGGCCGGCGCCCCGCCGGGGCTTGGGGCAGATTAGGAGTAACGGTGGGAGGGTATTTGCGATTAGAGCTTCGCTTGTCGTGCGCTGATTGCCAGCCGTTAGTAGAGGTAAGTTCCGAGGGAGATATGTCTTCTCCCTCTACTCCAATGGGTTCCATGCCGCCGTCAAGGCGCCGACGCGCCGGTGGTCCGAGCTGCGTCTCTAGCGGCGTTCGGTATCGGCGGCTGCTGCGCCGCGAAGCTTAGCCTCAGTGCAGCGGGGTGATGAAAAGATATGGACTTGCCTCTTAATGTGGTGATCCAGAGCGGGAAAGGTTGGTATCGGCAGGTTCCTGAAGAGAAGCGGAGCCTGATGACACTAGTTTCAGACGGCAGGGATGAGTTAATCCGGTCGTAAAAAAAAACAAATTTGCGGATCGCACGTGAAGCGCGTCCGCTCGCCTGGCCTCCGAACGGCGTTCGCCACGTCGGGTTCCATCCCGGGAACTCTGGACGACAGAACACGGTTTTTTGTTTGGATGTGCACACGATGCTGATAATGTTCCATAACTCAAAAGGGCCAGTACCGGTAGCTGTGTGGACCGCGGACTGTTTGTAGCCTCGGACGTTCCAAGCATGATGTATCGTGCATCGCCGTCAATCGTATACACGTTGGCCGATGTAGCAAGCTCCTTACGTGTACTGCGTGTACCGCTTAGAGTTCGCGATGTGTCCCAGCGTGTATCCTAAGACCTCGCCAGCCAACGACCAAGCTCTAGCAAAAAAAAATCATTTTTTTCCGTTGACCATGAACCTCACATGCAAATCTGGTCAGGAAGCTCAGGCTCACTCATTGGCGCCGAGTGTGTGGTGTACCGCGCGATTACAAATCGCCACAGACGGCCATGTTCACTGTATCGCCTCAACTCACCGGTCTTCATGACGCGGCACTTTGCGCTCAAAAAGTTGGGTGGTGAAGATATTTTAATGAAATTTGCTTAGGAGGTTTCAGTGGCGATGAGACCTCTCAGTAGAGAACCCTATTGGCGGATGCTGCTGTCCGGGCTCTTTCGATGAGTATTCTTGACTCTTTGTCCGAGCTGGTCAAAGCAGCCTTCCACCCCTCCTGCGTTGGCTGGTTATTAACAGTGGCCGCCTTATTTCATTGGATGGCCCATACCATATTGTATAGGTCCACCTTCTCTCCGCAGAATTTTCATTGCTAGTCAAATGACTCTGGATCTATTGCGTGTAGTCTTCGTGGGTTGTTGTAACTTTTGATCAAAAAAGCACGCAACTGTACAGCGTCAAAGCTACATCCGCTCAATTCACGACTGAAACAGAACCGAGTTGTGCACTTAAAAGGAAGGTTATAACGAATGCAAGGTTTTTGTTCGGTTCTTTTTTTGCACTGGCACTGTGTATTTCCGCTTTCAAAGAACGCATTTCATACCCAGTGTGTTCAGGGTCTTCCTCTTCCCCCGCATTACATTTAATGGGATTGAAAAATAAAAAAATAATTTATCCTGCCTGGGAAGTTAGGAAAGCTCGATTTGTGTGCTTTTTGCAATGATGCTCCGGTGCGGATTATCAGGGCGCACAGGATAGGCTTGAAAACAGCAACGCGTAATAATGTCACAGCAGTCCACTATTGACGCGAGAATATTTCGGTTTTCATCTTGCAAGACCCACCGGAGTTCTCCGTAACGAAATTTACCGTCTGGTCTGCAGAGTCGTGACGTCATTAGCACCACCAAACTTTAATACCTGTCAACTTAAACCTTCGAGTACTTTCCATTGGACTGTGATATGAAATTACGCTAACCCGACCAACTCTTCAACCTTAATCCGCAAACTAATTTCTATAATCCACCTCAATGCATTTGTTTGTGATTAGCCTACTTCCATCATTTCTGGGTCGTTTATAATATTTACGGTTTGGCGTCTGGAAGTTCACGGGCCAACTTCCAAATGCAATCACACTTCTTTAAGAATGTCGTTAACAAAGCCAAAACTTTTTCAAGAGTTTCTCTTTCAGTGCGCTATCACTAGATGGCTCGCTAGCGAAAAAGTCGTCCTGTCTGCTGTGAAGCCTCGCTGTAACTTAGTTAAGCTTGGGTACGCTCGGATGAGCGTCGCGGCAACTTTCGCAAATAAATGGAGGGCGCCGCGAGCGCCAAGATGACGAGAGTGAAACGCGGTTGCTTGCAAGTGCAGGTGCCAGAAAGAAGAGACAAACGATGATGTCGCCGGAGCAACGTAAGATGAAGCAAACTATAAATCACGCAAGGAGCCTGGACTTCGACAGATTACAAAGGCGACTTACAGCAAACAAAAGTAGAGAGCTACAAGGTTACTCAATCGATCTAGTGAATATAGCTAGGTTGCAAAGCGAAGCACAACGGTGCATGCGCTGTAAGCACAATGGGAATCGGTGCGAGAGTTGTTCAGACATCATTCTTGTAAAACAGCGCAACGGCTCGAAGCCAAGCAGGGAAGGGACAAAACAGCGCTGTTTTCTCCCTTCCCTGTTTGGCTTTGAGCCGTTGTGCTGGTTTACAAGAACTGTAACCACGATACACGGAATGCGGGAACAGATATAGAGCGAGGAACACGAAGCTAGAGAAAGGAGAGGCAAATGATGAAGTCGCCGAAAGAAATTTGACATTGTGCCATTGCTTCAGAGGAAAAACAACAACAAAATGCAGTAGAGAGGCTGTACATGTGCCTTCACGAGTGAATAGTGAATTGAATTCCTACGAGCAGCTCAGGCGGCTTCTTCATATACGAGCTTTAGCCCATTCACGCTGCCGCGTCCTACTCTTAAGACAGAGCTTAAGTTTAAATTCCAGTTTTTGATCCACAAGTGCATTTGCCGTACTCGTAGCAGCCATAATGAGCTAATTACGGCTGGCTATAGTATTTAAAATGGCAGATAGCGTAATGCGACGGACTGTTCCTTTCCAGAGCATATAAAGAGCCAGCGGTCAATTGCTCGGAATAATTTTAAAAATTTCCTTATGTAAGCATCCGAGAATAGGCGCTAAATATTCGCCGAATGCATTCTTAGACATCATGCACTACAGATGTGCCCTTCAATGTGTCTCTCATTTTTTTTTAAAGCGGCAAATACCCAATCCAATTGCCTACGCCTAATTAAAGGGCCATGGTGCCTAAAATCTGTCGCCATTTTGAAGCGAAAAAGTATTTTGGAGCCATTTTGGGGTGCAACATCCCAACGATTAAGTGCAAATTCTTCATCCATAAGTTTTGTACAAACATGTGCACGTTGTTAAAATGGCTAACAATGCAACTTCAACTAGTAAATTAGGGCGCCGCGATTGCAGCTCTCATGGTCGATATAACCACTTACGAATACTTTGTCGCCTTATTTTACCGCACACACTTTTCGCAAGTTTAGATATTTTTAAACATGAGTTTTATTGCAGCCTGATGATTTGTGCTTGTTTAAAACATTTCCTGTTAAACTGTAACAACGTGCATAGTTAAAACTTCTGAGTTGAAATGTACAAACAGAATGTGAAGGTATTCTACATATAACCAAAAAACAGTACTTCTTACGTTCATCTTACACACGTTTGATGCCAGGAGGATCGTTCTCAACACCCACCAACCAACAATAATAGAAGCGGTAGTGTTTATATTAAACAAAGAACAAGCGCAAACTCAACAAACAAGCCAATACCGCAGGAAAAGAAATCAGGTTGCTGGAGGTCCAAACTAGAAGTTTTGGGTTGAGTGTGCAAATGCACGACGCCTGCGCTTCTCTTCCGCCCGAGGCGATGAGGCGGAAATCGAGCTCAGAACGATCTACTCGAGCGGAAAAGGGGGTGTAGTAGCAATTTTTTGTTTCCCGTCTCGTTCAGCTAGCTTGCTGTGTATATGTTTCTTCACGAAATTTTTTCCCACATACATTAGCTCTGTTGAGTCGGAAAGAGTCCCGCCAGCTGCTCAGCACTAGATGACAGCGAAATTTGTACGAAGCTTAGGTTTGCGAGAGACTGATTCGGCTCCGTGGCGCCACAAGGCGAAAGTGTGGTAATTTTGAAAGAAGGCAAACCGTTCGGAATGAATTGCCGGTGCGAAGGAAAAGCTTTTCATCTGAGTTTATTGCTGACAGGGATGACGGAAGGCAGGAGATATAAACTGTTTACAGAAAAGCAGGAACGCTAGGTGACGCTTTCGAAACAGGCACCAGAATTCAATATGCGGATAGCTTTCCAAAGTAGAAGGCTCTAAAATGAAGAGTGACAGAATCCATCTCTGCCCCTTGGGCACTGAGCAGGGCGCGCTAAACCTCGACCACTGAGGAAAGTTCGTTCAGTGCGATAGCTTAGGGGCTTTATACGATAATCCCATGCCGGGTAGCAACTCTATACCATTATAGTTTATGGGCGTTTAACGTCCAAAACCAATCATACATTGACTCGCTGCGTTGGCTCAGTGGTTAAGGCGGTAGTCTGCTTAGCCGGAGTGCCTGATTTCGAACTCGACCGTGGCGGCCGTGTTTCGATGGAGGCGGAACGGAAAAGGCGCCCGCGTGCTTTGCGATGCCAGTACGCTTCGGCTACTGAGCTGGAGTACCCAGGCTTGATCCAGGGTCAATGCTGAAGATGGCTGCACTGTGAGAAGGCAGCGGAAATCGGGTGGTAGACCGTAGAGGGCGGTAGACGACCGGAATGTCGTACTCTCTAAGGCGCAAAGTCCAACGGCGAAGGCGACCCGATGGATCCTTCAACGACGACAGCCAGCACAAAGCGTGATGATCGATGACTGCGTCGAACGGGTGACCATACAGGTTTAGTCGAAATTTGGTTATCGCCCACAGAATGACAAAGCATTTTTTTCCAGTGACGGAGTTAATGATCTCGGCCTGGGACAGCGTGCGGCTCGCATAGGTGACAACGCATTCGTGAAATCCACGTTTTCGCTGAGCGAGCACAGCACCAATGCCCACGCAGCTAGCATCTGTGTGTATCCCTGTCGGGGCGTTAAGGTCGTAATGGCGAAGAGAGAGAGAGAGAAAAAAAAGACGGAAAGGCAGGGAGGTTAACTAGGCAGCGCCCGGTATGCTACCCTACACGTGGGAAGGGGAACCGAGGGAAAGATAGGAAAGGAGAGAACAAATGGATATGATCACTTTTCCACGTGTCCGTTGGCAGTTGCTTGTATAGGGCACACAGGGCACACACTGATTGTTCACAATCTTGCACTCAGTCCTAAGTCCTTCAAGAACTTTAAAAGTGCCTTCAAAGCTGTCCTCTGCGATGAAGGCTTACTCAAAGGACCAAGAATCTTGGCTTCAATATGGTGCCGAGGATCTAAACGGCGGAGTGTTGCAGCCAGGAGTGCACTCTCACGCTGAAACCGAGGGCAGTTACAAAGAAGGTGTTCTATTGTTTCGCCGCACCCACACATCTCACACGTAGGAGATTCTGCAATTGCCATTAACTGGGAGTAGGCATTTGTGAACACCACTCCCAGCCACAGGCGACACAACCGCTTAGGATCACAGCGGGAGAGGCCGGACGGAGGACTGAGTCTGAATAAGGGGTCTAGGTGGCGCAGACGCCATGGGGAGTTGCTAGTAGAGGACGATTACTCTATAAGCTGTCTTCGGCCAAGCATTCGCAGATGTCTTCCTGCGTCGGCTCTTGTCAACGGTATCGGGACAACGTTGGCACTGCCGTGCGCCGCTCGAGCAGCAGCGTCAGCTGCGTCGTTTCCAGCAATGCCAGAGTGTCCAGGTATCCACTGGAAGAAGATGTCATGACCCTCTTCCTGCGCCTGATGTTGGAGATATCTTAATTCAGCTACGAGTTGATCGTGATCGCCATGGCATAAAGCAGAATTAAGACACTGTAAGGCTGCCTTTGAGTCACAGAACACAGCCCATTGGTGGGGTGTTTGTGCACCGATGTACTGCACAGCCGCACGAAAAGCGGCCAATTCTGACTAATGGGGGTTGTCCGATGCGAAGTTTGCTGAACAATACTGGTCTGTCTCGCAGGAATCACCGCGGCGTAGGTTGAACTTGTACCCGAGACCGAACCATCTGTATACACTAGAGTGCGGTCACTATATGCGGCGTGGAGTAGGCAGAGTTTCAACTGTTTAATGGCCGGTGTCGACAAGCTTAATTTTTTCGTTATGCCCGGGATCTTAAGGCGCACGCATGGCTCCCGCAGACACCACAGCGCAGAGGAAGGCCGTGCTGCCGGGGTGAACTGCGATGGGATGGACGACTGGTGGGCTGCTACAACCTTCGAAAACAAAACGCTGCGTGTGGTCTTTGATTCGCCACTGACACAAGGTGGTGCTGTGGAATCGTTGTTTGATGCGGTATGTGTATTCGTGGGGTTTCAAGGGTTATATACGTCGAGAGTGGGTAGTCCTGGCGATTGCTAAGGTAGCAACTGTTGATGCGCTGCGAGGGAGACCCAGGTATGTGCTAAGTGTCTGACCTTGTATAGCTTGCAGGGCACGCAAATTTGTCTTGCATGTGCTTGAAAGCACTGGTTCACTATACCGCAAAAATTCCATAAAGAGTTCTCTGTAGAGTTGCAGCATTTATAGAATCGACAATCCCCATGATTTTCCGCCAAGAAATCTGAGCAGGTGTTTGATAGAGATTAGTTTTTTCTTTACAATGCTGCAATGCGGGCTCCATGATAAATTCTGATCTATAACAATTCCTAAAAAACGACAAGCTTAATTTTTTCGTTATGCCCGGGATCTTAAGGCGCACGCATGGCTCCCGCAGACACCACAGCGCAGAGGAAGGCCGTGCTGCCGGGGTGAACTGCGATGGGATGGACGACTGGTGGGCTGCTACAACCTTCGAAAACAAAACGCGGCGTGTGGTCTTTGATTCGCCACTGACACAAGGTGGTGCTGCGTCGTTTCCAGCAATGCCAGAGTGTCCCGGTATCCACTGGAAGAAGATGTCATGACCCTCTTCCTGCGCCTGATGTTGGAGATATCTTAATTCAGCTACGAGTTGATCGTGATCGCCATGGCATAAAGCAGAATTAAGACACTGTAAGGCTGCTTTTGAGTCACAGAACACAGCCCATTGGTGGGGTGTTTGTGCACCGATGTACTGCACAGCCGCACGAAAAGCGGCCAATTCTGACTAATGGGGGTTGTCCGATGCGAAGTTTGCTGAACAATACTGGTCTGTCTCGCAGGAATCACCGCGGCGTAGGTTGAACTTGTACCCGAGACCGAACCATCTGTATACACTGGTTCACTATACCGCAAAAATTCCATAAAGAGTTCTCTGTAGAGTTGCAGCATTTATAGAATCGACAATCCCCATGATTTTCCGCCAAGAAATCTGAGCAGGTGTTTGATAGAGATTAGTTTTTTCTTTACAATGCTGCAATGCGGGCTCCATGATAAATTCTGATCTATAACAATTCCTAAAAAACGACGAGATGCACAATAGGCAATGGCATGACCGTCAATAGTTAGCGGATAACGAGTCATACTTTTGCGCGTGAATGCCACTTCACACATAATAAGAAATGTCCTTTTTGGTCAGATAACTTTGGATCCGCCTATACAACCGTCGATCGATTCCAAAAGCCTCTAGAGGATCAAGGATGGCCTGTTGTGTCACGTTATCGTACGCACCTTTGATCTCAAGAAAAAGTGCCGCGCACAGGCGCTTCTGGCATTTCTGTTGCTGTACTGTGGACACGAGATCAATGACGTTGTCTATAGAGGAGCGACCCCGTCGGAAACCCGCCATGGCATTACGATACTCGTTATTGTGCTCAAGGTAACACTCACGACTCCCCAGAAGCAGTCTTTCCATGACTTTTCCCACACAACTGGCCAAAGGTATTACCCTGTATGAGGACCGGCCGAGCGGAGGTTTCCCTGGTTTTGTTAATGGTATCATGCGACTGGATTTACACTGGGGAGAGACAGCTCCGTCTTGACACGAGTGGTTGTAAAGGCTGGGTAGCTCTCTACGCGCGTCGTGGCCAAGGTGGCACAGCGCAGCATATGTAATGCCTTTTGGACCTGGTGCAGATGAACATTAGCATTCTGTAAGAGCAGCACCAAGTTCCTCACGAGTAAAGACAACATCCATCGATGAATCCCCTGATGCAGAAAGAACACGCTGGGAACCCGAGGTAGTCACTGCACCTGCGATCGTCCTGCAGAAGTCAGTTGCAACTTTAATCTGATGACGGTTTTGATGTAGAGCCAACGCATAGAAAGGCCATCTTTGCTGTGGAAGCGTTCGAAGCCCCCGCACTGTCCGCAAAAAGAGGGACATGGGCTTTCGAGGATCCAGAGATTGGCAGGTCTTCTAGCGCTGTTCCGCCTACGTGTCCATTCGTCGCTTGATTTTCCTCTGGACACGACGCGCCTCTCTGAGGTCCCTTACGCATTTGGTCCGTCTTTAACGTCTTTCTGCAAGCCGACAAATAGCACGTAGGTGGTCTAATTCGATACTAAATTCGGTGCACATTTCAGATTATGTGAGGAAGCCTCTAGCAGCCTTCATTGCTGTTGCTTATAATGTCCGCCAAACTGGAAGTGAGGGCTTCTTTACACGCCTCTTAAATTCGAGTTTTAAATGCCGTCCAATCGATGTGTGCATGTTTAGCTGGGCCGGACGCCCCAAGACCTGGAATCTTGAGGTAGGTGGGTATGTGGTCACTTCCGTGAGTCCCCACATCACAAAACGACTGGACATGCCGGTGCAGAGACAGCGAAACTAGCGTCAGGTCTAGGCAACTGCTGTATGAACTGCCTAGCAGGTATGTCGGAATGCCGTCATTCATTACGGAAAGTTCATTTTCTGAAGCAAATAAGGCCAGATTCCGCCCTCTGGCGTTGACTATAGGACTTCGACAAAGTTGGTGGTGGGCGTTGAAATCTCCGCTAATAATCTAAGGAGCCCGGGCTGCCTTCATAATTGTCTTCAACCTCTCGCAGTCCAATTGAGAGGAGGGGGAGGCATACGCCGCAATCAGTGTCAACTCTATGGATCCTTTTTTGGCTATGAAACACACGTACTGATGGTCATTGTGGGGTAGAACTGGGCAGCAAACGTACGTTATGTCGGTGCGGATGTAGACCAGAACTTTGCTGCGCTCCCCGCATGTCGGAGCAAAGAAGGGCTCGTACCCGGAAAGCCTGATTGCTTGGGATAATTTAGGTTCACAGATGACTAATATCGGTTAGTGGTTGTTGAAAGCATATTGCCGAAAACTTGCAATTCGTGACTTTAGGCCTCTTGCGTTCCACTGGAAGACCGCAGCGCCCCTGACTTCCTCACGAAATATGGGAAGCTGGCCAGCCATTATGTTTTAAATGTCTTGTAGTGCTGGAACCAGAGAGTCCAGCACCAGTAAGACGCTTCGGGTGGTTGACAATTGCAGGGCCTTTATCTGAAGGCGAATGGCGTTGACCACCGTCCTGTGGATCACGACCCTATTGAAAATTCTCATATATATGTTTTATATGTGTCTCATATATACGCAATTATTGGAAAAGTGTCCACATATAAGCCATACGTGCACGTATGTCATGCGTGCTCGTATGTCATTCTTGTCCCTCGTATGCCAAAACACATATATACGTGTCTCATATATACGCATTTGTTGGATATGTGTCAAATGTGTCACATATCCCATACGTGTCCCTCGGATATACGAGGGCCTCCTCTTCCACGTATAACATACGAGAGACTCGTTGTGGGGTTACGATAACTTTGGAACTTATGGACTGGAAAGTAATTAAAGAGGAATGTCCAGCTAACAGCTCTGAACATGCAGGCTACATCAATGAACTTGCAACCCTTAGCAGAGCAAATGCTGCATCCCAGAAATAAATGCATGCTTGCATACGCCTGGTTGCAGGGAATGAAATACGACTCTTTTCTTTCACTGCCTTTATTTTTACATTGCAGGGGCAGGTAAAGGCAACTGCTTAATGTCTCTCAACATATATGCATGGTAACGATTCTTCTTTCCCCGCCGCGCTTTTTGATCCTAGGCAGTTGGATCTCCAATAATATAAGCATCAAATGCATCTGAAAGAGTAATATTCATGGCATAATTGGAAGACATAGAGGTGCTGAAGAACATTGGGATTCAAATCATGTACATTTAAATAAAATGAACACTCAGTCAGGAAATTTAAACATTTGAGACTTACTGCCCACTGCTGCCAGCTTTTCTGGGGTCAGCCCAGGTTTCTGTATGACACCAGCTTTCAGAAATCGCTGGCATGCAGCGCCGGTGACACCCGTTCCCCGAAGATTTGAAACTCCCCACAAAAGTTTTGCACTGTCCTTGCAAAACAGGGAGTCCCGACCTCGGGAAAGGAGCCAGAGCCACCGCTCCGCACTCACATACATCCCATTCCCGAGATGTACCTGAAGTAAAACAGCAATGTTTTATACTGTACGGTAACAAACTGTGAAGAGACATTATTTGCCAGATTAAACCTGCTAAAATCCCATTCTTAAGGGTTGCAATATGTAATAATACGAAAATATCCATTCTCCTTGCATATGCTAGTAATGACAAAACATAACACTCGGCCCTCTACTTTAGAGTTAGCAGCACATGGGGCCTCATAGTCACCTCTGTCCACAATTATATTAAGCTACGCTAGACAACACAGGTCGGCTTCTCTCTGGATTCCTACAGGCTCCACTGCATGTTGGCAACACTACTGTTGCCAGGCCTTGAGAGGCACAGAACAGATAACAGTTGAGGTATATTTTAAATGTAGCAACTTAAACGTATCATCAGAGGCTGGACTATTAGAACATGAAACTTGGAGGTTGTGTTGATGGTTTCTCTAAGCCATTGTTAAACAAAGATACTATGGTTTGGTTTATGGTGGTTTAACATCCCAACGTAACTCAGGCTTTGAAGGACGCTGTAGTGAAGGGCCCCGGAAATTTCGACCACCTGAGGTTTTTTAACGCGCAATGACATCGCACAGTGCAGACGCGTCTTGAATTTCGCCTCCATCAAAATGCTACCACCGCGGCGGAAATCAAACCTGCGTCTTCACGTCAGCAGCCGAGCGCCATAACTACTGATCCACCGCGGAGGCTTCAAAGCTACTCTGAGCTGTCACTGCTGTGAAGGCAAAATTTTTTCTTCTGCTCCATATACCAGGCATTCAGAAGGAAAATGTCACACTTTTAAGAGGTGTGCACTGCTGTTCAGGCCCACACTTGCCAGTTTCTAGATTGCTTGTCTGCAACTACCAATTGGTATTAATGGAAGCTAAAAGCATTTCAAGCTTTCAAAAATAGTTCTAAGCATGAGAAGCCACAGTTCTTGGCCACTGACTTCCACAAGAGCACCTGGATGACCCTGCGGTGGAGCAGGAGCCATGCTAGTGGAAGCCTGCAAAGTGCGAAAACTTCATTTGTCACAAAATAGTAGTCTACATGGCATAGAAGATGGCAACCGCAGTGGATTTTTAACTTTGAGTTTACTATTGCATTACACTACTTCTTCAGAATAAAGAGAAATTGATTAATGAAATGGCAACAAGTGAAAAACTGAAAACCAAAACTGTAATTTTACCAATAGATCAAAATATGGTATTTTTAAAGGTTATGTCATAGAACCTCTTAAAGTGGTTTGATTGGCAAAAGTTTGCCTGCAGTTACCAAGAATTAGAACTAAAAGCATTTAGAATCACAAAAATAGTTCTAAGTAAGAGAAGCCATCGCACCTGTCTACTGACTCCAGAAAGAATGCCCAGGTTCTGCGATGAAGCCTAAGCCATGCTACTGGAAGCCTGCAAAGTGTGAAAACTCATTTAAAAAGAGTAATGTACATGGCACATTCAAGGGCAACCTCAGGGGATTTTCTAATATTTTCAGTTTGCTATCTCATAACACTAATTGTTCTAAATAATGAGAAATAAATAAATAAATATCAACAACTTGAACACGGAAACCAAACTGGCATTCAACCAATAAATCAAAATATATTTTTAAGCACAATATCACAGAACCTCTTAGCGGTTTGATTGGGAGAAAATGTTTGCCTGCAGTTACCAAGAATAAGAGCTAAAAGCACTTCAAGCTCACAAAAATAGTTTTAAATATGAGAACTGATCATTCGGACAGCCCATCTCGTTCCGTCAACCACAAATACTTTTCTATGGCGTAAAACGTTCCTTTAATTTGGACAAATTTGGCTACCCTTCGGTTAATTCAGACAGACGGCAGAGCTTGCATGTGTACAAGGAGGCCATAAGTGCACCAGAGCTGAGATGTGAGGATAGAGGAAGCGACACTGGTGTTAAACCAAAGTATAAAGGCGCCACCGCATCGGTGTAAACATCAGCCAAGAAGGCAGTGAATAGGTTTATCCTTGTTTTTTTTTGCCCGGCTGCGCCGCTGCGCCACATATTTTTTTCTTTGCGTATGCACCGTAGAGCAAGGTGTGCGCGTGCTGGGGTGGTGTGTGGACAGCGTTCATCTCAGCAACAATCCCGAACGGGCTGCAATCTTCGGCTCCTGCGATGGCTACCAAGGCCGTAACGAAGCAGCCAAAGTATGTGGCGAAGGGCTTAATTAGCTCAGAAAGTCGAAATACTGAAGGCTACCTAGGGAGGAGTTCCGCGACAGGCCATCATGACAAGGTTTAACGTGAAGAGGAACACGCTGACCTCGTACATTAAAAATGAAGCTCACATTTTGCAAGCTTACGATGGGCAACAGTTCTCCGACAAGTGGAAGAGACTCTGAACGGCAGCATAATCACAGCAGAAAGAAGCACTGCTTCGATGGTTTGCGAATGCGCAAAATTCACAGCTGCCCTTGAGCGCACCTCTCACCTGCGCACAAGCAGAAAAGTACGCGCTAATGATGGATATCGGAGGTTTTAGTGCATCAGAAAGGTAGTCTGGCCGCTTCAAGAAGAGGCATAATTTTGTCTTTTTGAGTGCCTGCGGCGAGCAAGGTGCTGTGGATGCAAGCGTGGAGAAGAATTCGAAGAATGTGCTTCCGCGGCACACTGCTGTTATGAGCCCTGCAATGACTTTAATGCCAATGAGATGGCACTCTTCTACAAGGCCCTGCCAGATAAGACCCTCGCTTTTAAAGGAGACCCTAGCTTTGGCGGCAAGCGAGGTAAGGACAGGGTGACAGTTTTGCTTGCTGCTAATATGACCAGCATGAAGCAGCTGCCGCTGCTGGTTGTTGAAAAATCGCAGAAACCGCCGTGCTTCAAAAAAATAAAACAGCCACCCGTAGACTACCGATCCAACAAAAGGCTTGGACGACATCCGAAATAGGCGTGTTCCGCAATTAAACGCGCGCTTATACTGCACCTCAAAGCTAAACTGGTGAATAGTGAGAGCTCAAATTTCGCGCAGAAATGGAATTTGGCCGGCAGAATTGTTTTATACCACACTTTTTTGGAGTACCTGCCTGCATCAACAAGAAAGTCGGATATTCGCATCGTCTGCAGCGACGATGAAACAAATTGGAGCGCTTTTTCAACGACTGCACCAGTGGTATCATCTCGTTTGTCAGTTGTGATGATTCGACAAAGGAAGTGGGGAAGTGTTTTGTGGGCGGTTCGAGGATGCTGTACCATGAAGTCTTCATACTTAGTGCAGCTTTGGCCATACAAAGCTTTTGTGATCATCAATAAAGCAGTTGCTAAAGAGTCTTAAAACATCAAACCTCTCACACAAGGTTCTTGTAAACCAGCGCAACGGCTCGAAGTAAAAGAATGAAGCGACAAAACAGCGCTCAACAACAGAACGATTTTCTTCAGGACACCAGGGCTTAAATACGTGCTTGTATCACAGACAAACACAAAAATACAGAGAAAACATCAAGTTCCACAGGCTAATCATTATGAGCAAGCGAAAGCTTTTGATGCACGTAATCTAGGACATCAAAAATTTGTGCTCTTTCTTCGAGATAGCAACAGAAGGGGTGCTTATGCATTCCATACCTATCCTCAATCTCTGCTGCCTCAATTATCTCCCTGGTGAGCTGGTCTTTGCTTTTTGCTACAATTTTACTGTTCTCAAACATTGGTCAGCATGAACAATCACGGCAATGAATTCCGATACAGGAGACGGCATTTTTCACATTATTCTTATGCTCCTTAAGTCTAAGTTAAACAAAGACCTGTTTGGCCAACGTACGATCCACCACATGACAAAGGAATGGAATACACTATGTTGTCTCGGCACTGAACATATTTCTTCTCATGCTTCTTCGTGCACACAGGAACATCGTGACATGTTTTTCAGGCCGATTTACACGCGCGCATAAAGTTTTGGTTTTATGGAGGTTTAACGTCCCAAAGCAACTGAGGCTATGAGGGACGCCGTAGTGAAGGGCTCCGGAAGTTTCGACCACCTAACAAGCATAAAGTCCTCAATTTTAAAGGGGCTGAAAATACAACATCTACACCAGCTCGTTTTCCTATTATTTTCAGATTGTGGGATATAACATGAATGTATGGGATTACGGATACATTTTTTCTTTTACTGACTTGGTTGAAAGTAGCGCCAAGTTTAAATTTCTTCATCATACCCTCCGCCACCGAAGCTAACATGTGAAAAGGGTATCCTGCAGCAGCAAGCCTTTCAACCTGGCATGAAAAACTGTGCGTGGTCTTATGCCTACAAGATTTTTTCATGGCATTGCCGAAACAAGATTCACCAATGCCTCCTTTTACTAGCGTAGAGTGTGCAGAGCTGTATCGAAGTAGAGGCTTCCTGCTTCTTGGTTCAAAGGCCCAGCATACTTGAATATCATTAAAAAACATGGTCAAGTCTAGGAACTTAATGGAGTCATTAACAGGCACTTCATGAGTTATTTCCAGTGGCGAAAGAACGTCTGCAAGAAGTGAACAAAGTTTTGTCACTTCTGCAGGAAGATTTGCAGGTTCACATTCAAGTACAATAAGGTAAACCAGCGCAACGGCTCGAAGCCAAAGAATGAAGCGACAAAACACAGCGCTCAACTAACAACAGAACGATTTTCTTCAGGACACAAAGCGGAACATTTTTGTAACATTTGATCCCTTAAGGCGAGCATTGAGTGCCCTGTCATCCATAGCTAAATACAAATCGGTGAGCCATGGTGCAATACATGCTCCTATGCATATCGTTTTCTTCTGAATGAAAACACGCCCATCCCATTCTGCATAGGTAGACTCGAGGTAGGTTTGTGTCAGAGCTATGCAAGGCAATTCTATGAAAAAATCTTGCAGTTTTTCATGCCAGGTTGAAAGGCTTGTTGCTGCAGGATGCCCCCTTCACATGTTAGCTTCGGTTGCGGAGAGTATGGTGAAGAAATTGAAACTTGGCGCTAATTTCAACCAAGTCAGTGAAAGAAAAAACGTACCCGTAATCCCATACATTCATGCTATATACCACAATCTGAAAGGAATAGGAAGAAGAGCTGGAGTAGATGTTTTTTCAGCCCCTGTAAAATTAAGGACTTAATGCGCCCGTGTAAATCGGCCTGAAAAAACTTATTGCACTGTTCCTCTGTGCACGAAGAAGCATGGAAAGAAATAGGCTCAGTGCCGAGACAACTTGGTGTATTCCATTCCTTTGTCGTGTGCTGGATCATACGTTGGCTAAACTGGTCGTTGTTTAAATTAAAGAATTAAGGAGCATAACAATAATGTGAAAAATGCTGTCTGCCATATCGGCATTCACTGCCGTGATTGTTCATGCTGACCAATGTTCGAGAAAAGTAAAATTGTAGCAAAAAACAAAGACCAGCTCACCAGGGAGATAGTTGAGGCATCAGAGATTATGAGGATAGGTGCCGAATGCATAAGCACCCCTTATGTTGCTATCTCGAAGAAAGAAAGCTTTCGCTTGCTCACAATGATTAGCCTGTGGACCTTGATGTTTTCTCAGTATTTTTCTGTTTTTCTGTGATACCAGCGCGTAGTTAATCCCTGGTGTCCTGAATAAAACGATTCTGTTGTTAGTGCAGCGCTGTGTTTTGTCCCTCCATTGTTTGGATTCGAGCTGTTGCACTGGGTTACAAGAACCATGTCCGACCAAATCGACCACCAGTTCATGCTGCACTGCCACACAAGACCACCGTCTACCTAATCTCCACGGCTGACCAACCAGATGGTGCCACCAGTGAATCACTGAGAGAGCGGCCTGATTTGTTTTGTCGTCGACACAGACAATGTACGAAATTTGAGCTCGAACAATTCACTGGTTTAGCTGTGAGGAGCAATCTACAGCACGCGTTTAATAGCAGAAGATTATATGTCAAGCCTCGCTACGCCAACTAGATCGCAGCTTTTGTGCTAAAAACACAAGTACTACTTGTCCTCGGCAAATGCATTGCACACTACGCATCACGGCTGGAGAATATCGAGCTGCCCTCTCTGCTTCCTGATACCACTGCTTCCCTCCAATCTGTGAATCAGGGAACAATTCAGTATCTAAAAGGCCGTTACCGCAAGCAGGTGCTTGAACACGTTATTTTGTTTGGAAGCAGGTCAAAAGTATGGCACCACTCTTCTTAGCACAGTGCATATATTAGTGCATGTGTGGCACAAAAACCGCCTGCATTAACTGCAAACTGCTACAAACACAGTGGCTTTACTAAGAGCACTGACGCCACCGATGTAAATGAATCAGTCGAGTAAATTGCGGGGCTAGTTGGTTCATAATGCGTAATGATGGAACCAGCGAAACGGACGCGGTGTTGTGTTTGTGCATCCTTGTTTTTTTTCCTGAGTCTGTTTTGCTTAGTCCACCATTGTAAATCAATCGGACGCCAAGTACGATGGAGAAAGACTATAAAAGGATTCTGCCACCGAATATTCAGCTGGGCAATGGTTGCAATCGATATTAACACTGTCGTTACCAGCCGACAATGAAATCGTTGAAGAAGCTTTGCGGGTGAACAGCCGAGTTCCAAAGATGACAACGCACGTACTGAACTGCTGAGTCACGCTGTGGAGGCTGTTGAGGCCCTGAGTGTCTGGAAGACGTGGGTGCAGGTTCTACAGACAGCGTGCGCACACTGCATCATTTGGCAGAAGTGTACTAAGTAGCAGTAGTGATGCAAGTTCTCGTACAAGAGTGTCAACAATAACAGATTTTTTTTTAAAATTAAAGGTCTGTTGATGTGGGGCACTTTGTTGCGTTTTTTTCTGCCTCTCTCAATAATTTGACATTTGGTTAATTCGGACATTTCTTCGTGTCCCACGAAATCCTAAATAACGGGCTTTTACTGTACCTTAAAGTCGATCTTCAGGGAATTTTCAAAGATTTTGAGTTCACTAGTATCACATTACACTTTTTGAACGTGTTTGTCTCAGTTACAGGATATATAGTTCTTCAAAAAAATGAGAAATGAAATAATAAAATGTCAGCAACTAAACCACTGAAACCAAAACGAATTTGACCAAGTAGACCAAAATAACGTTTCAAAGGTTATGTAACATAACCTGTTATAAAGCATCATTGGGAGATGTTTGCCTGTAGTTAGCAAGAAAGAGAGCAAAAAGCACTTCAAGCTCACAAAAATAGTTGTAAACATGAGAAGCCACCGTACCTGGCCACTGACACGAAGAACCCCACCCGGGTGGTTCTGCTGAGGAGCAGGAGCCATGCTCGTGGAAGCCTGCAAAGTTAGAAAACTCATTTGCCACAAAAAGAGTAATGTACGCGGTACATTAAAGGGCAACTTCAGGGGATTTTCATGCGTTTTGAGTTTACTATCACATTACACTTTTTGAACGTCTCTGTCTCAGTTCTAAAAAATATAGTTCTTCAAAATAATCAGAAACTAAATAATTTACTGTCAGCAACGAGAAAACTGAAACCAAAACTGGAATTTGACCAATAGATCAAAATATGATATTTTTAAAGATTATGTCACAGAACCTCTTATAACGGCTTCATTGGCCGAGTTTGTTTACTTGCAGTTACCACGAATGGGAGCTGAAATCATTTCAAGTTCACACACTGCTTCTAAAAAAGAGGGCAATTAAATCACTGTACCTGACCACTACTCTAGGCAAGAGCACCCAAGTTTTGCGGCATAACCAGCTCGGTGCTTTTGGAAGCCTGCAAATTGTGAAAAATGTTGACATTTTCCACAAAATGTTACTGCACTTCTCCACTTGGAATTTTACCAAAAATACTGGTACGCCATCGTAATATCAGCTGGCTGCATGGAGTTAAGAGCCAAAACATTTTGTAAATCTAAACTGTGCAATCGTAAACTGAAATGGGCATCTATGCTTGCGAGGCGGCGACAAGATACGATCACACACATGCATGTAAAACAGCTACAACTACCATAACAGGTGCCACTGCAGGCAACAATAATACATGCAATGAATACATGCGATGAAATTGTTAAACTAAAGGTATATCTCAATACCTTCATGTTTTCGAAATCCCCTAGTGGAGATGGCTGCCGAGTGGTAGCTGCTGCCAACGGAGCAGTGAGTTTGCTACGAGGTGAACATCCTCGTACTTGCTGCAGTGGTGAGGCTCCGGAACGCTCTGTGCGGCAAGTACAACTTGAATGTTCCTGCATAACATAGAGAACATTGCAAAAATATTAAGCATCATTAAATAGGCATAATTCTATACAGGAGGATTCACAAAGTACACTGAGGGTGCGAGTTCATCAGAAGAACGTAGCACGAAGACAGCACATAGAAAAGGTGCTCAGTAGCCATTACCAGCAATGGCCCAATAGGTCTGTTCAATTTGGCTGCACTGGATGCACCAATTAAAAGAGTGCAGCACTTCCGTACTCATTTTCCAAAAGTGCCCACCTAGTGCAGCATGAATTTTTGACTGGCTTGTGCTCTCTGCGGTGTAAGTGTAGCTGTAGTGCAGAAAAATGGTGGCACCTAGCTGTTTGTAGGTTGGAAGAGATATGACCGCCATCCTAATCAAATGAAGGCAGTTTCTTCTTGAAAGGAAGGGATGGACAGCATTCGTGGTATAAGAATTGTAAACCTCATCCCTAAAGAAAGAATTGTGAACTAGACAGACAGCATCTCAGCAGATAGGTATTCCTAAATCTTATGTGTAATACCCATGCAACAAATTTGTCTTTAAAAACAATTTGCTGGGGCTAGTTGATAGTGACATTTCATTACAATTGCTTTGAAAATTCTTCATTGTTTGCGACGTCAGTGGGCGTTGATGCTAACAACGTGCAGCTGGCAGCGACTCTGTGCTGACACCTAGGCAAGCAGATGCCCATGCCTGATGCCCCTCACAAACTCACTAAACCGGCACTGCAGATATTTGGCACAGCTACGTAACTTTTACAGAGCTAATGAAATAAGTGCAGCCAAATCAAACTGACCTATTCAGCAGTGGGCTCGATATTAGCTAACATCCTGCAACTTGCCCCAGTGGTCAGAGCAACATAGTTTAACGCCACCCACAAACTTGACATGAATGCCTGAGCACATGGCTTGGAATGATAATAGCACCAAGCAGTGTTGGCTGCTGAGTGTGAGACCACATTAGGTAGCTGCACAGGACCTGCTATCAGCTTCTGCAAACACATCACGCGGCATGGTCTCCAACCCAGAAGGCAATGCTCCACAGCATTAATGCAATCCTAGAAAACCAGTAGGTATTCATGCTAAGTTTGCAGATAGTGTTCGAACACATGATCACTAACGATGCCACCAACCGGTACTCTAAGTTTTTATTGTACTTTGATATAGGAAATCAACAAAACTGGCAGGGTGTCCTGAGATGTAATGTGATGAGATTGTGAGCCAAATGTGAACTTCAAAATACAAAATGCACAGCCTTGACGTTAGCTCCTAGCAAGATACCTTACATTCAGGTGAGTCCAAGCCCACAGAGACGGGATTTGAATGCGCAGGCTCCTTTGCCAAGTCATGTACCCTAGCAAGCTGAGCACCAGGCCGGGTCACAGCTCGTACCCATTTTGAGGAATCCGGTGGGTAAGCGGCCGGCAGTGGGATTCGAACCCACCCACCTCCCGAAGCCGAGGCGGATGCTCTACTACAGGGCCATGGCGGCAGTTTAAAGGGCCACAAATGGGCTTCTACCGCACGAGACGGATTTAACATTGTTGACGGCAAAACTTATCGCTGATCCGTCAGACCAACTGTAGTCAAGACCCTTTCCCAAGCATCTCACCAAGAATAGCGGAGCACCAGGCAGGGGGAAATCTTGTACTCATTAAAAATCGATGGGTACCCGGCGGCACTGGGAATCGAACACAGCACCTCCCGAATGAGAGGCTGATGCTCTACCACAAGGATATTCCTGATGTTTAGATCAGTTCAAAGTCTGCTGAAATCTCTAACTGAACTTGCCAAAATTGAAACTGCTGATACTTTTCAATTAACTTGATTTCTTTAGCTCCGGCCCGCCATCTTTTTGCTAATCTACATGCCAATCTACATCACACTGTTAGAAGATCATCAAACCTTAGCTGATTCAGATTTTGTCGAGTTCTTAAAATTGACAGGCCTGGAAATGTGCAAATTGCAACATCCAGTCCTCACTCTGCACAAAAAGTACTTTCTCAGTAAAACAACTTGCTTTATACACAACTTCAGGCAAAGATGACAGCGTGCTGCGAGTCAGGATTCTAAATATGAAACACAACAGACACGACATTAGAAAACCACCTGTTTGGGCATTCCAGACTTCTTTCAACTGCTTTTTTTACGCCACCAGTAAGAAAAACAAAAGCATGTAAACCAAGCTACTAGGTTCGGTGACCTGAGCTGTTGAATAATGTGCTGTGCAATTATGCAGAAATTCACTTCGCTTCAACACTTTCATTCCGCTTTTCAGTCAAGATTCTTAGCTGCTGCTGGCAGCCACCATTTAAAGGGTCCCGAAAGCCCTCTGGCCAAAAATGTCCTCTACCCAGACGATTGTGAGGCATTGTCCCCAAAACACACGGACGCAAACAATCTTTTGACTCATTAACGGGGCACTGCGATGTTTTCCTCAGTGCCATTCAATCTGATTAAAGGGATTCACCATGCACTCCAGAGGCCAGTGCAAAAAAAAAGAATTTTCAAAATCTCAGCGTGTGTAGGTGAAAGTTATTCCATTTCAAAAATTCAAAATAAAAAGATCATATGAAACTGTATTTCACTCACCCAGTACCGAGATTGGCGCTACCAATAAGAATTGCGCCTAGTGCACACGGAGCGGAAGCTTGCATGCAATTCTTACATTGCCCGCACAGCCCTTACCTTGCACTGTCAAGAATTTAAATTAATTGCTTAGATTTCATTTCCTTAAAATGCAATTTATGATTAGCCTTCAAATTGCATATATCAACACCAGACGCACCCAGTCACACAATTGGTTGCACACTGTAATCAGCACAAGTTACCCACTTTTGAGACAGTCATACTGCTTATCACTCACCAAATTTGTTGAGGAAAAGATCCGCAATTCGGTCATGGCGGGTCTGCAGCTCCGCCATTTCTTTCCGCACTTGTTTCAGTCTCCGTAGGAGGATCGCACTTTTTAGGCGCTCTTCCAACAGCTTCTTTGGAAGAACGTCGTCATCAGAGCTTGATCCATCCATTAATTTGTGCATCTTCTGCAGCTTCGCTGTTTTGATATTGTTTGCTGCATCTTTTGCTGATACAGCCTGCAGTAAAATGCCCCATCCATGTGCTTACGATATAAATTACAGCACGGAAACGAAGCCAAACATAAAAAACTGATTCTTTGGCAAGCTTGATGCCAGGAATTTTCTAACTAAACAATAATATGCATAGGTGTAAAGGAAGACTGAAAGATGATATTATTCATCTTGCATTTACTTCAAATCACTTCAGAATATCAGGTCATTTTCAATGCAATTTGCACAAGCCTTGATACTTTCACATCAAGAAAAACATTTTCAAATAAGCCATTTGCACTTCCCTTGCTCTTGGGAAAGCTTGGAACATTTCTGACATTACAGTGTTGGTCCAGATCAAAAGGCTAGACAAGCCTAGTTCTTGATAAAGATGACACTGCTACCGTGGTAACTGTTCCCTTGCCACGCCTTAGGGTTGGTCATATATGACCAACGTTGGTCATATATGACCACCGTTTTTAACCTGCTGCCGAAAATTCATGTCAGCGCTCCTGGACAGGCTGCACCGTATAGTTGGCTTCTATAACACTATCTCTTTGGCTTCATTCTAAAGCTAAAGATTCACTACTGCCTTCTGCAGCTTGTTCGGCGTGTGTTTCATACGGCCTCGAACCAAGGAGAACCACGTGACGTTGCGGAGCTGCAATTGTGCCGAAACCGATAAAGAGCGGGAGCTTCGAAAACAAAGGAAAGGTGCATACTTGGCCCCCTGGGACAGTGGCCTGGACGTCTCAGTCACACTATAAGCTACATTGTAGTGACAGACGTGCGCTGCATGCGTTGGCATTGACAACGTTGTGGCAGATCCACAGCACTGAAGCTACAGGCCATCAGCGTCCATTGGCATTGCGTTGCCAACATTCTACACTCCGATGATTGAGGAAAGGAAGGGCGCATAACTGGCTCGCTGAGCCAGTGGACGCCTCAATCGCACTTTGAGATACAACCTCTCATGATTAACTATTAATTTATAATCCACCTCCGACAACTATAAATTTATCATCCACCTCCCAGGATTGCAATGTCTAGTTGCCCAATACACCACATCTTTCTCTCTAAAACCAGGTTCAGCAGTAGTTAAACAGCAGGTACTTTTTTTCGTTCTTCATTTTCTGACGCAAGGAGGCAACGTGAAAAATGAAAGTTTGACCTGACACCAAGAACACAACATATGAGAGAATGAAATCAGCACGATGCTCTTGCCCTCGTGTCCTTCGCAATCTTTCGCATAAGCAATATGTATACTGCCAAGTTCAGTGCCAGTCTGTACTGCAATTCAAGAATCCGCTGCAAAACTCTGTTGACGAAGGCTGCCTGGCTTCTTCCAGCAACAATAAATATTTGAGACATACAGAGAGAGACACCTGTCTGACTCTTCTCTTAGTACATACATTTGCCTGTGAAACTGTGGCTACTGGCTCGGACTCCTCGAAGTCAAAGTCTGGCACCGGAATTTTACACCTGGCTAGGCGCTGTATGAGGTCTGCCTTTGTTACTGGAACAGAATAAATGAGACAAAATAATGAAAGCATCAGCAAACAAAAGACATGCTACAAAAATTTATGTAACTAGCAGATCTAAAAACAGCGGGCTTTTCCCTGCCTCGTGGAAATAGTTCAATTTATGAATGAAAGAAAAACAGTTTAAATAGCGTTCGCTGGACTAGCTGTTATGTGTACAGGGCGCACGCACAAATTGGTAACGTAAGTGTTCTGCACGCGTTCGCAACAGTAAAAAAGCACTTGTAAGGCTTCATGTAAACAATAGGGCGCTTTTTCATCCCGATAATTCATGACCACATACCTCATTTAAACGCCACCAAGCTTCGTTCAAAACCGTATAGGTTGTAAATGCATCACGTCAGTGTAAGCGTCACACTTCTGGCAGGCTTCTCAAATCTAAATTACCACGTTGGTGAAGTAACTGCAAAACTCACCTCCAAGTTCCATTACTTGGGCGGAATAAAATTTATCCTCCTCTTCTTTGCCGCCGCCCCAGTAGACGTCCTTTTTTCTTTGCCAGGTCGCTTACAGATGATGGCGTATACTCGCGTATTAACGATAAATGAACTATCGCTTTTGCGCCGTCGAAATATTTTTCATGCATAGCTAGGCGCAGCTGAGGAACTCATCTTCGAACGACAATGCGGGGGCAAAACACGGGTGTGACTACCGCTCACTTGCAACCTGCATGCAGCAACACAGAAAGGCTAGCAAGGCTAACCAACTCGGAATGGCTTGGCGCCGCACAAGCCGCAAGCGCAAGGTACGGAAGCCGCTGATTACGATGATGATGATCGACTTACCAGCATTACCTTCTAGCCTCTATACCAGCATAATGAATACGTTTTGTTCGGTCTGTTTTGTCTGTATAATTTCAGTGCCAGAACTTAGTCTTCGACGATGAACTCTATCCCACTCCATTTCGCAGCATGATTGTGTGGCGCATCAGGCCATCCAGTTGACTGCATGTAGTAGCAGATGACGCGGAGCTTCTTATATTTGTCTCCAATAGTTCACATCATGAATTACTTGAAATGTTACAAATATTGAGCTACAAATATTGATTTAAGTATTGCTTTAAGAAGAAACAGGGAGGAAAACAAAAAAGGCATATATGTGATTTAAGCAGCAAATCTTTTGTGGCTTACGACAAGAAACATTACCTGAAACGTTCCAGTGTGCAGCACATACCTAAAAAATGTGGGCCTAGTTCTCAGACAGCGCTGAAACATTTTCGGGTCTGATTTGAAGATATAAAGGCTCTGTTCGGCGGCTCTTGATTTTGGTCTTTTGTCTGTGCTCTAAATTGGAACTTCTGGCAATCTGCAAAAATAAAAATTACTTTGGAACGTTTTTTAAGTGCAGCAAGTGCTTGAAGAATCTAGAACTGTTGCAAAATAAGTATCTTCTGGCAAGGTGCGTGGTATCATATACTATTGTCACTGACCAGCAGAGGAGGAAATACACATGGTTAAAGAATGCAGCGCGTAAAGACAAGGACAAACCAAGAAGTGTACAGGATTGCAGCGCCAGCCCTGTCCACTTCTTCGTTTGTCCTTGTCTTTTTGCACTGCATTCTTTAACTATGATCACTGACCAACAAGCCCAAACAGCCACTTTATTTCATCCGAGGAAATATATAGATTGCTGGACATGTAAATATATGCACTGAAAGAATTTATGCTATAAAAGCAAAAGAATGAAAGGTGCGAGCAGGAAGGGCTTGGCTCTGAAAAAAAAAATTGCAGATGTGCGCTACAACACGGAATGGCGCAAAATATGCAGAAGAACGCCCTCGATCGAGGTGCTTTGAAGAGTTCTGTATAGTTTCCCATAATTGTTCTCTACCGCACCGATACATCCTGTCGAGGGTCATATCGGAAACGGGTAAGTGTTTGGACCCTGCTCGAGACAATATAAAAGCAGCCGACATGAACTTTGATAGGCAGCCGGCCTGTGGGTAAACACCCCGCATACCGTTGTCGGCCCGCGCTGGAGAATTTATCTCGCATATTATATCTTTGTAACGCCCCAGGCGTTGTGAGAGATTTTCGATCGGGCGATCGAATCACTCGGGCGGCGGAAGGCTATTTGAGGGCTGTCTGTTGCGTATAGCATTGTTTTTCACGACTAGCTTTCGCTGAATTCGCAACTTTTTGGATTTCTTTCTTTCGCATATATGTGAGATAAAACCTTCATTTCTCAGAGGAAAAAAACACATGCATAGTGAATAATTAAGTTTTATGGTATAGGAAGCTTAACGTAACAAAGCGATCCCTCAGGTTAATAGGAACGTCGTAGTGAAGGCCTCCGGAAATTTCGACCACCTGGGGTTCATTAACGTGCACTGACATCGCACAGACTCTAGCGCTTCGCCTCTGTCGGAATACCACCGCCGTGGGATCAAACTTGCACTTTCGGATAAGCAGCCGAGTACTATCACCTCAGTCGATCACCGCAGCAGCATACAGTGAACAAGGCTCATGAAAAACCTCGCAGGCTCGACAAACAATTAGGTTCAGGGAATTAGGTTTAGGGGGACTTAATGTCCCAAATCAACTGATGCTATGAGGGAGGCCGTAGTGAAGGGCCCCGGAAATTTCCACCACCTGCAGGGGTTCTTTAACGTGCACTGGCATCGTACAGTTCATCGGGCCTACAGAATTTCGCCTTCATCGAAATTGGCTCGCCGCGGCCGCGATCGAACCCGCGTCTTTGAGGTCAGCAGCTTAGCGCCATACTGAGCAACCGTGGTGGGCGACAGATAATTAGACTTTAAAATGACGACATCCACTCAATGAACGCGGCATATGGAACAACCACCGAATGAGAGGCACATATATGCGCGCGACAAGCGAATATAAGAAGTGGACTCGAAGGTACAGACATTGTATGTGAACACATTAAAGAAAAAAAAAGACGGCACACGCAGATGGGATGCAGCCGGCGGAAAACTTATATCACTGCAGGTCCAAGAAATTTCGCGCGAGCTACGTACGTTTCTTGTATATACTGAATACACAACTGCGTTCATTTCCGTATGCTTGGTTTGCTTGCAATGCTTTCAAGAAAGTTTGCAAATTATCAGAAGGAGTGGTTCTAGCACCAAGACGTACAGTCGGAGAGAAAAGACTCTGGCCGGTCCACGCGCGTTCCTCAAACGAAGCCGATATCTCGTCTATTAGCCGCGCCGGCTGGAGACCGCACTGACAGAGATGAAAGAACAAAATTCCAGCTTTCACCTCCACAAGTTTGGTCTCCAGCTGCCGGCTAACAGCAGAACTACCACCGCCTTTGTTTGAGCAACACGTGGTCCACAGACTACTGTACCCGACTGTACACACACAATAAGTCTGAAGGCAACACGGGGGCAAAGCGCCCTTCTTTCGTGTGTTCCTACGGCGCTAAAATCCTTTTATTGTGTCTCACAAATCAACTATAGCTGAGCAGCTAATTCTTAAAAAAAATGTCCTTTCGCCCCTTTATCCTAGTTCTCAAAGGCCCGGACAAGGGAACGGTATATAATCACGCATGTGTAGGAAGCATGCATGCACTACTTCTGAATAAGCTTGCTGTCTTGGAACATGATGCCACAAACTTCTCAAACACATGAATTGCGCTTGGCGGCTCCGGTGTCAGAAAAAAAACAAAACATTGAAGCCCTGTTTCTAGAGCTGCAGCCCGCCGAGATTACGTGAATCTAAGGACCGGCTTCTTGTTACGCTGACTTGAAATAAAGAATCGGAGCGTTGCAGCAGAGCATTTTCGATTTCTAATCGTAACAAGTGCGGTCGTCGATACGACACGGATAACAGGCTTTCGCTAAACAAACCAAGGTAACGAACTCGAAAACAGTTCTCAGCGAGGGCTACTTTTTGTTGCGACGACAGTCACAAAAATATTTTGTGTCGTCTGCTTGTGTGTCGTCCGTCTCAAAACAAAACCACCAAAACGCTGCCGCACGGCGGATGGCGCTAGGTGACGTGAGCCGCCGTCCAATTTCAAGGGTTCAGTTATATTCTTCTATCTTATCCATCCATCGTTTTTTTTACTCCACGTTTATTATCCTCCTGTGAATCGAGTGCGGCGACTTTTCTACAGGCAATATCCTCCGAAATCGCTTTGCATCACGCCGCCATGAGCCACGGCAGCCAGCCTGCGACTCCAAAACGCCGCAAGCTATATCTGGAAAATGAAAGCCGCCCGTTTGTTTTGCCACGCTCAACAGCGTGGTTCAATAAGCAGCGGTCACTCACGTCGCCTGCAACGTTTGGTAACGGGAACCCGACTTATGTCTCCGACTCCGCTAGCGTAGAATCTGGAGCCAGCTCTAGTGCCGCCGGGCCGAACCAACCAAGCAGTGAATCTCACTTCGGGGCCGCAACCGAAACTGGCAGCAGCGATAAACGCTGTCAGTTGGACGACAGCAGTGGGGCCGACAATAGTTCTCTGTCGCACACTGACGAAGTAGAACCACGAATGAATGCCACAAGCGAGGGTGACTGCAGCAGCAGCAGCGAGGAGTACGATGACCCGGATGACGGCGAAGACGATGGTGCCGCTGGGCCGCGCGGCAGTACTGTGCCACAATTTGACAGCGCTGATCTTAATGTATGCAGGAATTTGGACGCAAAACACTGCGTGGCTCGTCGACGACATTGGCTGAGGCAGTTCTCATAATGGCCTTTGTTGTGGCTAACGGGCTGACTTGGTCAGCGCTTGACGTCTTGCTGAAGTTGGTAGATGCCTTGTTCGGGTATCAGTGGTCAGGCCTACCACGCTCAAAATACCTGTTCAGAAAGTTGTGGGCACGGAAATGCACAAGTCTCGTACAGCGCCACTTCTACTGCGAAGTGTGCATGTGATCCCTCCAGACCAGCAGTGACAGTCAGATGCTTTCTTGCAAAGTGTGCAAAACACAAGTAGAATTGCGCACTGTCAAGAAAAGAGGCTG
Organism: Amblyomma americanum; assembly: GCF_052857255.1. Lineage (NCBI taxonomy): Eukaryota > Metazoa > Arthropoda > Arachnida > Ixodida > Ixodidae > Amblyomma > Amblyomma americanum. The sequence continues at coordinate 69,163,742 of NC_135500.1, forward strand.
TTATTTTGCTTCCTTGAACCTTAAAGAACAGCTTCGCCTTGTCAGAGACAAAGTTGGAAGTTTACGTTTTGCAAATATGTCCAAATTGGCCGAGGCAGCTATTTCTGGAAGTAAAATAATAACCGACATTGGCAATGTGGAAGTGTGCAAAAGAATGCGCCAACAGGGACTTCTAAAGTGGAGTGATTTGACGTTGACAGTGAACACTGATGCAGCCCATTCTTCAAGTGCAATAATTCATCAGTCCGGCCTATTCAGCTATGTGTCAATGAACTACCACTGCCTCATCGCACGGAGAACTCTTTTCTTGCTGGCTTGTGGTTTGGACGCAAACACCCTGACATGATGCTGTTTGTGGGAGAATTTGTGAAGGCAGTGCAAACTTTTGGTGAGGTTGTCTGGCAATATGGGGCTTCAGCTGTTGCTTCGAAAATGTAACTTTTCATGTGTGTGTGTGGATGCCCCTGCAAGAGAATCTGTTGGTAACCACACGCAGTTTAATGGTCTTTTCGATTGCCGCTGGTGCCTACCATGTGGGAAACTGCAAGAAGGTAAGAACGCCACTTCACTAATATTTATTATTAGTGCCTTCGAGCCATCTTGTTGCTGGCAGTTTAGTGATTGCTCAACAAAACTAATTTTGCATATTTAAAGCCACTGCCACTCCTCATCAATGTAATCCGGTTTGCTTGTGCTGATATTGCAATATTGGACTACTACCTGTGTACCTTGCTCGAAGAGAGTGTAATGATACCTCTGCAAGTACTGTCCTCAGCTTTCATCATCTTTGGGAGCCGAGAGGGGAGCTAATAAATGCCATAACTCCATTTTTAGACCATATACTTGTTAACATTCATGATGGCCCTTCGATCTATGTAGAACTTCAGACGCATGGCCAGTTTGCAGCGAAGTTCTGTACTGCGACCTGTTCAAGAGCTAGTGATGTTGTTGATGCCAATTGCTACACTTGCCTACCTGTTTGAGCTGCATGCAGAGTCACCATATATGCTGTTTTAGATGATTTTTGTCAACAAGCAGACACTGTTTCAGGGTGGTGTAATGTTCAATCAGCAGTTTGTTTTAGAGCCAGGCCATGGCCTGTTGGCCACCTTGTCAGCAAAGAAGTTGCAGTTACATCATAGCACCTGTTGTTTATGATAGATTTCTTTGCAGTCGTCTGCAGCACCATTAACATTGTGCCCTGGTTTGTAATGTCATTAAAGAGGTGGCATATACCAGCTTCCCTTTCGGCAGCTTAAGGCAACCAAAACAAGAGATGGCACTTGTGCTGTTAGTACACGACTCTCTCTTAGTAAGCTTCAGTTGGTTACAATTCAGAAACAGTTGGATATTCGCTGTCAAAGGACCCTCTTCCAAGCAGTGGCATTGGGCAGTTATCATGAGCTTGCTGGCGTGACAATGCAGGGAGTAGCAGATGAAAGGGGACAGTCCCCTCCTTGCATATTCACACTAACAGGTTCATGAGAATCAGCGGACGCCATAGCCGGAAGGGGGTCGTTTGACGGGGAAAAGCTGCTTCATTCTTCAGTTTTATTCGACTGCAATTAGTAGTCCAAAGGTAGTGAACAGCTGGGTAAGAGTGTATTGGTTACATCAGCACTTAACCTACGCCTGTTACTGAAAGAGTGTAGTTAAAGAAGAGTACTAGGCTGTCTTTGTGTTTCAACATGAGAGGCACCCATTCTACATGTAATATCTTTTGCATTCTTATATACTGTAGTAAGAGTCCTTCAAAAGATGTTTAACCTACAGCCATGACTATTTTTTCACCGTGCTGATGGCCTTAAAGCTCTCTTGCTTAAATTGATTCCTTTTCTTTAGTTGAAAACACTTCATTAAGCAGCAGTGTTGATCTGAACCAACTGAAAACCACCAGAAGTTCATTACACGTTATAAACTATTAGCGCAGAGTGCATGGCGCCAAACATTTTAAAAGATAGCTTGGAATAAAGAAAATAATTTGCGTTTAAATTATGTAACAATCACTTTTTAAACGTCCAGCAGATATATTGGCAATGTCTTGCCAGCAGCACTAGTATTTGACTTTGGAGTATCAGGTGCATTGCCATTTTTATCGTACCCCGCAGGAGGGCGCCTGCAGCTTGCAGGCGTCGATGAGTGGCGACACCGCGGGTTCCCGAGCATCCGCAGGGACATCCCCACAAGGGGATGATGGTGAACCGTGGATCACCACGGACCCGAGCACTCGCGCCTAGCTGTGCGTGGCATCGCCGTGTCCGGGGAAAAGGGGATCCTGGTGGTTGAGCCGATGCCGAGCGTTTGGACCCTTAAGGCCCCTTGGCGGAGGCAACACACCACTTTGCCCCTAGCTTCCTGCAGACGGTACCTCCGGCCTGACCCGACCGGGGGGAATCGGCAGTTGCCTTTTCCTATCCTCCTCTCCATCTTTCACTTTCCTATCTCTGTCTCACAACTCTTCTATATCCTACTCACTTGGTTTTTCCTGTTTTCCTGGTAACGAGGGCTAACCTTGTGTGACCAACTACCCTGAGTTGAGTTATATTTTGTTATAGTTGAGGTGTACAGCTGGCGTGGGCAGCACTTCCTTTCAAGTTCCTGTCCCGGCCCCTTGTTGGACTCCGTGGTGAGTGGCTGGCACCATGACCGAAAAACTAAAATTTTTTATGGCTCCACCCTTATCCAAACCTGATCGCTCTCTAAAAAGAGGGCGGCACGAAGCAGCTGATTTTTTCTCAAAAAAGAGACAAACATTTTCAAAGCTCCACGTAATCCACAGTGAAATTGACGGAATACAGGCAAGAATAATATTCCCATTCCTTGTGTCAAAATGCTCAACTGATACCTTGGGCCCTGGCTACAAGGTCTCAAAAATGTCCAGCAACGACTTCTTGAACTGCGCGACAGCATCCAGTTTTTCAAACTCTCCAACATTACGTCTATAGGGGACATTTCTCTCTCTGTAACCCCCACCAATCTCTAAACACAGTCCGAGGTGTAATCTCTGAATCAGACTTCATCCATATCACAGAAGCTGAAATGCTTGAAGGGCTTACCGATCAGAATGTAATCAACGTTCACCGAATCAAGATCCGCAGGGATAACAAAGAAATAGATACCAAACACATGGTCCTCACATTTAACACCAGTACCTTGCCCGAAACGATCGAATTTGGATACTTGAAAGTCAACGTCAGACATTATATACCCAATCGCCGCCGATGTTTCAACTGTCAAAAGTTTGACCACGGCTCACAAAGTTGCCGCGGCCGCAAAAACTGCGCGAAATGCGCTTCTAAAGACCAGCATTCTGAGGAATGTGACGCAGCACTGCGCTGCGCAAACTGCGAAGGAGACCATGCAGCGTACTCCAGGGCATGTCCGTCCTGGAAAAAAGAAGAGGAAATAATTACCATAAAGACAAAAGAAAACATTTCATTCAAAGAAACAAGGAGGCGTTTTTCGCTTACAAACACGATCTCTTTCATAGCAAAACCCAACTTCGCTGATGTGGTGTGCGGGGACGTAGCACCACACAGCACTACGCCACCTGCCGAGGCTGCTTTCACAGAGCCAGTGGCAGGGCCATCCACGCCCCATACAAGGACAGCGAAGGCTGCTCTGCCACCCTCAAAGCAGGGAGCGCCGGTCCATGGGTCGGCATCCCGCAGGACCTCCCCCCGTCGGGAGAGGCCTGGAACTAACACAACCGTGGCCCCTCCGCAGTCCTCCAGCACCTCGGTTGAGGTGATGGATACAGCACCCACTCCGCCTCCACTACATAGGCGGAACACCTCTCTTGAGCGGAAAAAAGACAGGCCCCTCATAACGGGCCCACCACATAAGTAAACTCCGCTTCATTTCCTCTCAAAAACATAAACATGCCTTTTTTAATTCAGTGGAATTCCAGAGGACTTGTGCAGAACTACAGTGACATAACACATATTTTAGGGTCACATATTGTAGGGTTGTGGACCAATCTTGGTCCACAACATGTGCATATCCTAAAACATTATAAAACTTTTAGACGTGATCGAGAGCAGGCAAATCGACTCTCAGGAGGCGTCGCGATTGTTGTCCAACGTGGAATCCCTGCTCAAGAAATCAAGCTCAAAAAAAATTTGAGGCTGTAGTAGTCAGCATTGTCAGCTACAAATCACTAACAATCTGTTCCGTGTACATTCGTCCACACTTTACTTTAAAAGTCCATGACCTACAAGAACTGATAGATTAACTTCCAGGGCCATATCTGGTAGTTGGAAATTTTAACTCTCACTCCCCTTTCTGGGGAAGCGCACGATGTGACTCAAGGGGACAAATAATCGAAGATTTTATCCCCTCAATTATTATGTGTCTTTTAAATACGGGAAAAGCCACTTACTGTTGCCCCAGCTCGGCAAAAATGAGCTTCCTCGATTTAGCTTTCGCATCACCATCGCTTTTTAACGATTTTAAATGGGATGTTTTAAATGACCCTCTGGAAGTGATCAGCCTCTCATCGTCTACTCCAGTCATCCCCACAAGACCACTGCGCTGGAAGCTTCATCTCGCCGACTGGTCACTTTTTACAGCAAGTGCCACACTAGAAAAAAGATTTTTGTGAAGATCTCAGCATAGACGAAATTAATGAAAAGTTTACTACATACATAATATCGGCCGCTACACTTGCCATACCACAAACAACAGGACTCGTACACAAAAACATAAAGTATGGCGGACACAAGAATGCACATTGGCAAAAAAACAACAAAATAAAGCTTGGTGCTCTCTGCATCGGCATCCCACAGCGGAGAACTTGATTGCCTTTAAGAGGGCCAAGGCCAGAGCACGATTCGTTCGACGAAATGCCGAGAAATCCTCGTGGCAGAAATATGTGTCCTCAATAAACAGCTCAATAACCTAAACAAAAATGTGGGAAAAGGTTCGTAGATTCAGTAGTGACCATACCCCTTTCACACTTCCTCTATTGACTACACCCGGGACACAAACATCATTAGAAGAACAGGCCAACATACTGGGTGAGCATTTTGCTGAAGTTTCCAGTTCGTCCAATTACACAAATACGTTCCAAATCAATACCAGAAAAACAAAAACTTCCATTTGCAGCAGGTATGCACGAGGACTACAATCAATCCATCACACTCCAGGAATTGATTAGGGTATTATCTTCTGGTAAAAACACAGCACCAGGCCCAGATAATGTGCATTACACTATGCTTGCCCATCTCTCTGATGCTGCCGTGCAGGCATTGTTGAAATTCTTTAACAAAATATGGACAACTGGGAATATACATGAGGTGTGGAAGAAAGCAATAATAGAACCTTTTCTGAAACCAGGAAAACCACCAAAAAGTCCTAACAATTACAGACCGATAGCCCTCACCAGCTGCATTGCTAAATCTTTCGAAAGCATAATAAACATTAGACTGACCGTCACACTTGAATCTCGTCGACTCTTAGATGTACATCAATGTGGATTTAAAAAAGCATGCTCGACCACTGATCACCTTCTTCGCCTAGAAAACACCATCCGGGAGGCGTTCATCCACAAACTGCACTGTATCGGGGTCTTCTTCAATTTGGAGAAGGCCCATGATACCACGTGGAAGTTCGGCATCCTACATGATGTAGCAGAGCTAGGGATCCGTGGCAGGATGCTGAACTGCTTGAACGACTTCTTGACTAACCGCACATTCAGAGTCCGTCTAGGAGCAACTCTGTCAATGACATTCACCCAAGAGAGTGGCGCACCACAGGGATGCATTTTAAGTATGACACTCTTCATAGTAAAAATGAATTATTTAGCCAAAGTAATACCAAAGTCTGTAATGTATTCAGTTTATGTAGATGACTTACAGATAGCATACACTTCTTCCAGCATACTGTCCTGCGAGAGACAAATACAAATCACACTAAATAAACTAGCAGCTTGGGCAGAGAAAAATGGATTCAAGTTCTCTCCTCAGAAAACAGTAGCTATTCTGTTCTCATTACGACGAGGCATACAGGTCCTTCCCAACCTGTGCTTGAATCAAACCACACTGCCAATCAAACAAGAACATAAATTTTTAGGCGTCACTTTTGAGAAGAAGCTTACATTTCTATCACACATTAGCAACCTTAGAAAGAAAACATCCCAAGCCCTCAATGCATTAAAGGTACTCTCGCAAAATCGGTGGGGGTCCGATAGAGCAAGCCTATTGCAAATATATCGCTCTGTGGTGCGCTCCAAGCTGGACTATGGGTGCGTGGTATATGGTTCGGCAAGAGCATCCTACTTGAAACGACTGGACCCTGTTCATAATCTTGGTTTGCGCCTATCAACTGGAGCATATAGAACATCCCTGGTAAATAGTCTTTATGTTGAAGCTAATCAGCCCACACTAGAGGATAGAAGAGTCACACATACATGCAAGTACATCCTAAAAACCCGTTCTCTTCCTAAACATCTCTGCTATCCCATTGTTACCAGGTGCCCATCGAGAAGATTATTCAATAATAAACCAAATTTCATCAGGCCAATAATAATGCACTTTGAAGATAAATGTGAAGAGTTAGCAGTGCTGGATGCCCTACCGAATATTGCACAAAGACATGAATATCTGCCACCATGGTACAGCCTCCCTTCGGTGTGTGACTTCACACTGACACACGTAAACAACGAGGAAATGCCACATGAGCACATACTGCAAGAGTTCTTTGCACTACAAGAAAAATATGACACCTGCACGGAATTTTACACTGATGGCTCAAAAACAGAAACTAATGTCGGAAGTGCAGTATTTCAAGGAAAAAACGAAAAAATGATACCATTGCCACAGTATGCATAGGTATTTACTGCGGAGTGTTACGCCATCCTCGTAGCCGTAGAACAAATATTAAAAGAAAACAAAAAATAGCATCATTTACACCGTTTCACTGAGTATGCTCCAAGCGCTACACCCTACAAATGCTGCTGAACCCATAACAGGAAAAATCATACATAACATAGTTAAAATCACAAAGCAAAAACATAACATATTCTGCTGGGTCCCTAGCCATGTTGGAATTTTAGGTAATGAGACAGCAGATGCTTGCGCAGCACAAGCTAGAATTGGTCATATAAAACAAGTTAGCATACCACAGAGGGATTTTTCTAAATTACTGCGCAGTAAACTCAGAAATAAGTGGCAGGTTGCATTGGGACGAACAGACAAACGAACTACATTCTATAAAACCCGTTTTGGGAGAATGGAGGTCATGTAAACATCAGGAGCGTTTTACAGAAGTTATTTTGTGTCGACTACGCATTGGACACACACACCTTACACACAACTTCTTTCTAACAAAAAAAGACAAACCTCTCTGCGAAATCTGTGGCGATGAACTCACGGTAAACCACATTATAATTGTATGCACAAAACTGGAACAACTGAGGGAAAAATATTTCACAACATTCTACAATGAATACGCCCCACTACACCCTATGTTACATTTAGGAGACCAAGCACTGGTTGATTTTTCAAGCATTTCTAATTTTCTCTGAGAAGCTAATGTTTTAAACAAACTTTAGATATAAAAAGCGTAACCTTTAACAAAAGCTCTAACCGTGTGTTTGGCGCATCATAGCCTCAGTTGCTTTTGCGCCATTAAAATCAATATAACTAACATTTTTATCGTAGAAAAGTTTGGCAGTACTACATAATTTGTGCATTTTGTAGTAGAATCTCTTTGGAAACCGTACTGGACAGTAAACATGTTATGCTTTGTTGTAGCCTTTTGGTGGATTTCTTTTTTTTAATGTTTTCTTTGTACAATTTTGGCCTTAATCTCTGGTGATCTTTATGGCAGTTTAGGAAGGGCACTTAACTACTGAGCCGGAGTTCCCGGGTTCGAACCCGGCTGCGGTGGCCACGTTTCAATGGAGGCAAAATGCAAAAAGGTGCCTATATGTTGTGTGATGTCAGTGCATGTGAAGAGCCCCAGGTGGTTGAAATTATTCTGGAGACCTCCACTACGGCACCTCTTTTTCTCCTTCTTCTTTCGCTCCCACCTTCCTTCCTTCTCTTAAGCAGTGGTGTCGGTGTTGGCCTAGATGTGAGACAATTACTACACCATTTCCCTTCCTTGAAAACCAATTTTTCAATTTTTTTTCAGGACGGCTGTTTATACCAGCACTGAGCCACCAGCAGAGGAGAGGACATCAAAGGGTGTCCGAAAGAATATGAAGCTTGCCATGCTGTAGAAGGCATCGGTCAATGGCCTAAAAGGACCATCACCTTTGTGGTCCTTGAAGTACCTTGACCTTGTGTCGTGCTATACGGTTGAATATATGCACTGTGTGCTGCTTGGTGCGTCAAGGCAGTTTACAGAGTACTGGTTTGATTCATCCAGCTGCCGTGAGAAGTTCTACATAGGTGAGCATTTGTTCATGACCTGGGTTTTCGTGTTTTCTAGCTGACATAAGGCGGTGTGGTGAACTATGCTTTGTTGCTCTTTCAAGGATTGCACCTAACATAACATGCATACTAAGCAGTTCTTGTAGCTAAGCTTATTGGTACATATTCAGAAAAGGTACAGGAGCGCAAAGTATGGACACTGCTGTAGTGACAGTACAAAACGAGCATAGTACTGTAACAAGGTTTAGTTGACATGCCTCAATATTTACCCGTGTGCCGAGAGACAGACTGCATAGATTCACGCATTTATTGACGACACTTATAGACGGATACAACTTAAGAACGCAGTGGCTTTTCTCTGTCAAAGGGACCCTTCCAACCAGTGGCGTCGGCCGATTTTCATGACCCTGCTGATGTGACCAAGCAGGGAGTGGCAGACGAAAGGGGGTGATCCCTTCCCACTATGTCCAGGGATAGACTCCTGTTTTCATTGTGGCGCTGCTCCCTGCATTGCCGCGCTAGCAAAGTCATGAGAATCAGGTGACGCCGTTGGCTGGAAGCGGGGGTCCTCTGATGGGTAAAAGCCGCTGTCTTCTTGAATTGTGTCCGACCATAGGAAAAAACTATTCACCCTCGCATAGCACTACTTATGGGTCACTTATAATGATTGCATTTGCAGGACGGCCAAGTACCGTGAATGCCCTCAACAAACGTCTCACCGGCATTCGACCACCACATCAGGTCACCCGTCTGCCTCGCACAATCCAGGAGAGGCACTACTGGAAAGCACACAAGTGGCGAAACTGGCTGCTTTTTTACTGTGTGCCGTGTTGCCTGAACACCCTCCCTGCTCAATTTTTGAGGCACTTTGCCCTTCTCTGCGAGGCAATTTTTATACTTCTACAAGAGCAACTTTCATCTGCTGCCATCAGTTATGCAGGTGAGGCCAAATATTCTGTCTGGAGCATAGTTATTTCATTCTGCATTCCAACCTTAAGATTTTATATGCACTCTGGATTAATCCTCTAATAGACGTTTATTCTACAGTGGTACCGGAATGGTCCTTTGGTACCTTTGCTTCCATCTTGTGGCAACCAAAAAGATGTTTTGGACGAGCCCTACTTTCCTTAAAGCAGACAAAGATTGCCAGAAAATGTACAAGCTGGACTCTTAATGCCCAGAAATGACAGTCTGCTTATGACGAGCCTGGCTCGTCCCAAGTCTGCTAGCGGGTTAAAGCAGCATCTACACCAAGTTCTGATGGCATGATTTTTATTTTTATTTATGTGTAAGGCATTACATAGATCGGCACGTGACGTCTGCCAACTATGACTGATGAATAGTTCATGATCGCATTTCTTGTGTCATGCTGTTACTGTTTCAACACCAGAACGATGGCTGTCACCTAAAAAGTTAGTATAGGCTACATGAGGCTTGAAAAAACTGTAGTATTATCACTGCTGCTTCATTCATTGTCATTCCGGTTCTTGAAACAGGCTTGCTTTAGTGTTGTACTGAATTCAAATGACGAAGTAGTCATTATATTGCAGTTTTTTGATGCCTCATGTGATGTATACTGACCTTTGACATTGCAGCCATTGTTGTTAAAACAAAAACAACATGAGAAGAAATTTAGTTGTAAAGTACGGAGGAATTGTTCGCGAGTACCAAAAGATGATTCATGCATCATTACAAAGAAACATGCAACAAAAAAATTGTTACCCATATTTATAAAAGTGCCTGGCTTTTACTTTTCATTCTCCAAAAAATTATTCTAACAATGCAAGGTACAGGGTGTTAACTGTGTTCTTAGCAAAAATATAATCTTTCCTAGGCCTGCGGTTTCTTAATTCACACAATCTGGAGTGCAGTGTTGCTACAGCATAGAAAGGCATGCAGTGCTACTAGCAGGCTAGATGGCACTGAACATAATGTCTCAAAGTGACCGTACGGGCCGCCGCGGTGGCTGAGTGGTTATGGCGCTCGGCCGCCGGCCCGAAAGACGCGGGTTTGATCCTGGCCGCGGCGGTCGAATTTCGATGGAGGTGAAATTCTAGAGGCCCGTGTACTGTGCAATGTCAGTGCACGTTAAGGAACCCCAGGTGGTCGAAATTTCCGGGGCCCTTCACTACGGCGTCTCTCATAGCCTGAGTTGCTTTGTTACGTTAAACCCTTACAAACCAAAGTGACCGTACCTTGTAGTAGTGTCTGTGTGTTTGTTTGCTTGTGTGTGCGTTGTCTACAAAATCGCAAGAAAAATGAATCATTTAGGAAACAAGAATGAAGCAGTAGGATGCATTTATGATAAGGCCTCCGCTGTAATTAACTGCATGAGCAGTGCCCAGTTGGAAGTACAAAATATGGCACCAAAAACAGCAGCGTTTCGTTCATTTTCATTTCTTACATTAGTAATACTAATAATGTTTTCTTACAGGAGCACATGCTAACTGTATGCAGCGGTGTTCTGCATGCCAATGAAAAATTAATGGTCATTTTGGGCAAAGCTCGCCAGCGAATGAAAAGGACATGCCAGTGACCTCTATTTCACACAGCAAGCACCTCACTTGTAGGATTCCACTATGCCCACTTGTAGCAAACTTCAAACCAGAATTAATTTGGGAGCCTGTTTGCATGTTGAACACAGGGGGTTTTATTAAAAAGGCAGATATCACAAACTTGCTGTCTTCATCATCCTCTTTGTTTAAACAAGCGTCAAGTGCTTGTTTTTCTGTTTCTTATTCTTACAGCAATAAACTCATAAATATATCCACTTAGTGAATTGTGGCTTACCAGCAAGAAAGCCGAGCAGTACAAAAGGGCTATGATGTTTTCAGCTGTGACAAACCTTTTTTCAGTGTGAAATGAGAAAGAGCTGAATCGGGCAGATTTTGAGTGTTTAATGTTTTGGTTCAGTGGTCATTAGCTTTGCAAATTTCAAGTGAATTTTTGAGAGGATTGCTTCTGCATTTTTTTGTTTCAGCATATGATTTTAACAGCCAAAGCACTTACCGTGCGACTCACTGCTTTCTCTGTACTGGCCTGAACATTTGTTCGATGACTGAACATGCCGGCTTGCTTGCCATATAGCGCTATACAGACACGGATGCAGGGAGACAAACAGGACGGGCGCTTGTTGGCTCTGTTTCTTTTCTTTAACACGGAAAACATTAAATGAGGCATCGGCAATATTCCGGCGTAAATGGCACAATATTAAAAGACCACTCTTATGTATTGTCAAAGGTTGATGTTTGACAAATTATCTGGAATTATTCCACGTTTCTACACCTTTGTTGCTGCACACTTTCTCGTTGCATCATATAGTAACAACTGCTCTGTGCTAGCTGTTGTGAGGACCTGTCGTTTTTCATGAAAACAAGGAATCCAGGATACTCTGTTAGGTGCAGCAGTCACAGTCCATAGTGCTGATCTGATAGAAGCCATCTGCCAGGGTGGAACCAGCGGAACACAGACGCAGGACAACATTATGAACCAACTAGCCCAGCAATTTACGCTCCTGAAGCCATCTGCCCTACGTCCCGGCAGGGGGGCGTCTGCAGCTTGCAGGCGTTGGTGAGTGGCGACACCACGGGTTCCCGAGCATCAGCAGGGACATCCCTGCAGGAGGATGATGGTGAACAGTGCATCACCACGGACCCGAGCACCTGCGCTTCGCCGTGCGTGGCATCGCCGTGACCGGGGAAAAGGGGATCCTGGTGGTTGAGCCGATGCCAAGGGTTTGGACCTTTAAGGCCCCTCAGCGGAAGCAACACACCACTTTGGCCCCAGCTTTCTGTAGACGGCACCCCCGGCCTGGCCCGACCGGGGGAAATCGCTAGTCCCCTTTTCCTGTCCTCCCCTCCGTCTTTCACTTTCCTGTCATCTTTCTTAGAACTTTCCTGTCCCCTCCTCCTTTCTCGGTTTTTTTTTCACTTTTCATAGGCGGCGAGGGTTAACCATGTGTGGCTGACAACCCTGTGTTATGCCGTATTAGGTTATAGTGGCGGTTGTTTTTTCCTGTTTTCCTGGCGGCGAGGGTTAACCTTGTGTGGCCAACTACCCTGAGTTGAGTCATATTTGGTTATAGTTGAGGTGTACAGCTGGCGTGGGCAGGACTTGCTTTCAAATTCCTGTCCCATCCCCCTGTTGGACACCATGGTGGGTGGCTGGCACCATGACCGAAAAACTAAAATTTTTTATGGCTCCACCCTTATCCATACCTGATCGCTCTCTAAAAAGAGGGCGGAACGAAGCAGCTGATTTTTTCTCAAAAAAGAGACAAACTTTTTCAAAGTTCCACGTAATCCACAGTGAAAGTGATGGAATACAGGCAAGAATAATATCCCCATTCCTTGTGTCAAAATGCATAACCGATACCTTGGGCCCTGGCTACAAGGTCTCAAAAACGTCCAGCGGCGACTTACTTCTTGAACTGGGCGACAGCATCCAGTTTAACAAACTCTCCAACATTACGTCTATAGGGCACATCTGTCTCTGTAACCCCCCACCGATCACTAAACACAGTCCGAGGTGTAATCTCTGAGTAAGACTTTATTCATATCACAGAAGCTGAAATGCTTGAAGGGCTTACCGACCAGAATGTAATCGACGTTCACCGAACCAAGATCCGCAGGGATAAGAAAGAAATAGATACCAAACACATGGTCCTCACATTTAACACCAGTACCTTGTCCGAAACGATCGAAGTTGGATACTTGAAAGTCAACGTCAGACATTATATACCCAATCCCCGCCGATGTTTCAACTCTCAAAAGTTTGGCTACGACTCACAAAGTTGCCGCGGCCACAAAACCTGCGCGAAATGCGCTTCGAAAGACCAGCATCCTGAGGAATGTGACGCAGCACTGCGCTGCGCAAACTGCGAAGGAGACCATGCAGCGTAGTCCAGGGCTTGCTCGTGCTGGAAAAAAGAAAAGGAAATAATTGCCATAAAGACAAAAGAAAACATTTCATTCAAAGAAGCAAGGAGGCGTTTTGCGCTTACGAAAGCATTCTCTTTCACAGCAAAACCTAACTTCGCTAATGTGGTGCGCGGGGGCGTAGCACCACACAGCACTACGGCACCTGCTGAGGCTGCTTTCACAGAGCCAGTGGCAGGGCCATCCACGCCCCAGGCAGGGACAGCGAAGGCTGCTCTGCCACCTTCAAAGCAGGGAGTGCCGGTCCATGGGTCGGCATCCCGCAGGACCTTCCCCCGTCGTGAGAGGCCTGAAACTAACACAACCGTGGCCCCTCCGCCGTCCTCCACAACCTCGGTTGAGGTGATGGATACAGCACCAACTCCGCCTCCACTACAGAGGCGGAACAGCTCTCTTGAGCGGAAAAAAGACAGGCCCCTCATGACGGGCCCACCACATAAGTAACCCCCGCTTCATTTGCTCTCAAAAACATAAACATGGCTTTTTTTTAATTGAGTGAAATTGCAGGGGACTTATGCGGAACTACAGTGACATAACACATATTTTAGGGTCACTGTTACCTACAGTTTAATGTCTTCACGAGACCAATCTTGGTCCACAACATGTGCATATCCTAAAGCATTATAAAACTTTTAGACGCGATCGAGAGCAGGCAAATCGACTCTCGGGAGGCGTCGCGGTTGTTGTCGTCCAACGTGGAATTCCTGCTCAAGAAATTAAGCTCAAAACAAAACTTGAGACTGTAGCAGTCAGCATTGTCAGCTACAAAACACTAACAATCTGTTCCGTGTACATTCCTTCACACTTTACTTTAAAAGTCCATGACCTACAAGAACTGATAGATGAACCTCCAGAGCCATATCTGGTAGTTGGAGATTTTAACGCTCACTCCCCTTTCTGGGGAAGCGCACGATGTGACTCAAGGGGACAAATAATCGAAGATTTTATCCCCTCAATTATTATGTGTCTTTTAAATACGGGAAAAGCCACTTACTGTTGCCCCAGCTCGGCAAAAATGAGCTTCCTCGATTTAGCTTTCGCATCACCATCGCTTTTTAACGATTTTAAATGGGATGTTTTAAATGACCCTCTGGGAAGTGATCACCTACCTACTATCATCAGCCTCTCATCATCTACTCCAGTCACCCCCGCAAGACCACGGCGCTGGAAACTTCACCTCGCCGACTGGTCACCTTTTACAGCAAGTGCCACACTAGAAAAAAAATTTTTGTGAAGCTCTCAGCATAGATGAAATTAATAAAAAGTTTACTACATGCAAAATATCGGCCGCTACACTTGCCATACCACAAACAGGACTCGTACACAAAAAAACATAAGGTATGGTGGACACAAGAATGCACATTTGCAAAAAAAACATCAAAATAAAGCTTGCGGCTCTCTGCGTCGATATCCCACAGCGGAGAACTTGATTGCCTTTTAGAGGGCCAAGGCCAGAGCGCGATTCGTTTGAAGTAATGCCGAGAAATCCTCGTTGCAGAAATATGTGTCCTTAATGAACAGCTCAATAACCTAAACAAAAATGTGGGAAAAGGTTCGTAGATTCAGTAGTGACCCTTTCACACTTCCTCTATTGTATACACCCGGGACACAAACATCATTAGAAGAACAGGCCAACATACTGGGTGAGCATTTTGCTGAAGTTTCCAGTTCGTCCAATTGCACATATACGTTCCAGAAGTACAAAGCAATAGCAGAAAAATAAAAACTTCCATTTGCAGCAGGTATGCACGAGGACTACAATCAACCCATCACACTCCAGGAATTGATTAGGGTATTATCTTCTGGTAAAAAGACAGCACCAGGCCCAGATAATGTGCTTTACACTATGCTTGCCCATCTCTCTGAGGCTGCCGTGCAGGTATTGTTGAAATTCTTTAACAAAATATGGACAACTGGGAATATACCTGAGGAGTGGAAGAAAGCAATAATAGTACCTTTTCTGAAACCCGGAAAACCACCAACAAGTCCTTACAATTACAGACCGATAGCCCTCACCAGCTGCATTCCTAAATCTTTCGAAAGCATAATAAACATTAGACTGACCGTCACACTTGAATCTCGTCGACTCTTAGATGTACATCAATGTGGATTTAAAAAAGCATGCTCGACCACTGAACACATTCTCCACCTAGAAAACGCCATCCGGGAGGCGTTCATCCACAAACAGCACTGTATCGCGGTCTTCTTCGATTTGGAGAAGGCCTATGATACCACGTGGAAGTTCGGCATCCTACATGACCTAGGAGAGCTAGGGATCCGCGGCGGGATGCTGAACTGCTTGAACAACTTCTTGACTAACTGCACATTCAGAGTCCGTCTAGGAGCAACTCTGTCAATGACATTCACCCAAGAGAATGGCACACCCCAGGGATGTATTTTAAGTACGACACTCTTCATAGTAAAAATGAATTCTTTAGCCAAAGTAATACCAAAGTCTGTAATCTATTCAGTTTATGTAGATGACTTACAGATAGCATACACTTCTTCCAGCATTCTGTCCTGCGAGAAACAAATGCAAATCACACTAAATAAACTGTCTGCTTGGGCTGAGAAAAATGGATTCAAGTTCTCTCCTCAGAAAACAGTAGCTGTTCTGTTCTCATTACGACGAGGCCTACAGGTCGATCCCAACCTGCGCTTGAATCAAACCACACTGCCAATCAAACAAGAACATAAATTTTTAGGCGTCACTTTTGACAAGAAGCTTACATTTCTACCACACATTAGCAACCTTAGAAAGAGAACATCCCAAGCCCTCAATGCATTAAAGGTACTCCCGCAAAAACGGTGGGGGTCCGATAGAGCATGCCTATTGCAAATATATCGCTCTTTGGTGCGCTCCAAGCTGGACTATGGGTGCGTGGTATATGGTTCGGCAAGAGCATCCTACTTGAAACGACTGGACCCTGTTCATAATCTTGGTTTGCGCCTATCAACTGGAGCATATAGAACATCCCCGGTAAATAGTCTTTATGTTGAAGCTAATCAGCCCACACTAGAGGATAGAAGAGTAACACTTACATGCAAGTACATCCTAAAAACCCGTTCTCTTCCTAAACATCTCTGCTATCCCATTGTTACCAGGTGCCCATCGTGAGGATTATTCAATAATAAACCACATTTTATCAGGCCAATAATAATGCACTTTGAAGATAAACGTGAAGAGTTAGCAGTGCTGGATGCCCTACCGAATATTGCTCAAAGACATGAATATTTGCCACCATGGTACATCCTCCTTTCGGTGTGCGACTTCACACAGACACACGTAAACAAAGAGGAAATGCCACACGAGCAAATACTGCAAGAGTTTTTTGCACTACAAGAAAAATATGACACCTACACTGAATTTTGCACTGATGGCTCAAAAACAGAGTCATGTCGGAATTTCAGTAATTCAAGGAAAAAACGAGAAAATGATAGGATTGCCACAGTATGCATCGGTATTTACTGCGGAGTGTTATGCCATCCTCGTAGCCGTAGACCAAATAGTAAAACAAAACAAAAAATAGCATCATTTACACCAATTCACTGAGTATGCTCAAAGCGCTGCACCCTACAAATGCTGCTGAATCCATAATAGGAAAAATCATACATAACATAGTTAAAATCACAAAGCAAAAACATAACATTATATTCTGCTGGGTCCCTAGCCATGTTGGAATTTTAGGTAATGAGACAGTAGATGCTTGCGCAGCACAAGGAAGAATTGGTCATATAAAACAAGTTAGCATACCACAGAGGGATTTTTCCTAATTACTGCGCAGTAAACTCAGAAATAAGTGGCAGGTTGCATTGGGACGAACAGACAAACGAACTACATTCTATAAATCCCGTTTTGGGAGAATGGAGGTCATGTAAACATCAGGAGCGTTTTACAGAAGTTATTTTGTGTCGACTACGCATTGGACACACACAACTTCTTACTGACAAAAAAAGACAAACCTCTCTGCAAAATGTGTGGCGATGAACTCACGGTAAACCACATTTTAATTGTCTGCACAAAACTGGAAGAACTGAGGAAAAAATATTTCACAACACTCTACAATGAATACATTCCACTACACCCCATGTTACTTTTAGGAGATCAATCACTGGTTGATATTTCAAGCATTTTTAAGTTTCTCAGAGAAAACAATGTTTTAAACAAACTTTAGATATAAAAAGTGTAACCTTTAACAAAAGCTCTAGCCGTATGTTTGGCGCATCATAGCCTCATTGCTTTTGCGTCATTAAAATCAATATAACTAACTAACCTTTCGTGTACGTCTAGGCTGCACGCTTTCGAAAAAATTCATCCATGTAAACGGTGTACCGCAGGGGTGTATTCTAAGTACCACACTCTTTATTGTAAAAATGAACTCAATATCGCGAATAATTCGAAAGACCATCATGTATACCGTACATGTTGACGACCTTCAAATTTCATGCACATCTTCCAGTTTATGAACATGCGAAAGACAGATACAGCTTACACTGAACAAAATAGGAACTTGGGCAGACCAAAATGGATTTAAGTTTTCTCCGCAAAAACAGTTGCCGTCCTTTTCGCACTGAAAAGGGGCGTGCAGATTGATCCCACCCTCTACATGAATGAAAGTGTTCTACAAGTAAAACAAGAGCATAAATTCCTAGGAATAACTTTAGATAGAAAGCTCACATTCCTACCTCACAAGCACCCTAAAAACAAAAGCTTCCCAATCGCTAAATATACTGAAGATACTCTCACGGAAACATTGGGGGTCAGATAGGTTGTGCCTTTTACAGATCTACCGCTCCATAGTACGGTCCACTTTGGGCTATGGATGCATTGTGTATGGGTCTGCATGACGATCATACCTGAAAAAACTGGATCCTATACAAAACCTGGCTCTCCGTTTATCAACTGGTGCATACAGAACATCCCCAATAAAAGTCTATATGTAGAAACAAATGAACAATCTCTTGCAATGCTTACCTGTGCGTATGTACTAAAAATAAGATCCGTACAGAAACACCTTTGTTACCCCATAGATACCAAGTGCACATCTAGAAGACTGCTCAATAATAAACCACAGTCGATCAAACCTTTCCTATTACACTTTGTAGACGCATGCCATGAACTGGGAATACTAGATGCTGTACCTAAAATTGCCCCGAGACACGATCCACTGCCACCATGGCACTGCCCTCGCACTGCATGTGACTTCACGCTTACACAGTTTTGTAAAAATCAAACACCACATAAACACCTACTACAAGAATACTTGGCTTTGAAAGAGAAACATTCAAGCTACATGGAGTTTTACACAGATGGCTCCAAAACAGCGATGCTTGTTGGAAGTGTTGTAGTACTTGGGAAATGGGAAAAAATAGCAAGATTACAAAATCATGGATCAATTTTTACTGCGGAATGCTATGCAGTCTGTATGACTGTGGACAAAATAATACATGAGAACATCAAAAACAGTATAATATACACCGATTCTCTGAGCCTACTGACAGCGCTGCAGTCAAGAAATGCAATTGAACCCTTAGTGGGCAACATCATATAAAAAATAGACAATTTCACAACACAAGGACATACTATAAGATTCTGCTGGGTCCCGAACCACGTCGGCTTAGAGGGTAACGAATGAGCAGACGCAGCAGCCGTACGAGCTCAAAATGGTGAAATAAAATTGTGGACATACCTTTTAAAGACTGCATGAAGTTGATACATAACACATTAAAGAACAAATGGCAGAAAGAGTGGGATAATGAACTCAACAACAAACTACACTTCATAAAGCCACTCTTGGGAGAATGGAAGTCATGCAGACGCCAGGAAAATTTCACTGAAGTAATCTTATGTCGTCTTCGCATAGGACACACACAACTACTTACTTACAAAAGAAGACAAACCCATTTGTGAAAGATGCGGAGACGAGCTCACACTAAACCATATTTTATTCGTGTGTTCAAACCTAGAAAAACTTAGGAAAAAGTATTTTAGTCAATTTTATAACCAATGCATTCCATTTCACCCAGCACTACTCTTGAGCGATAATGCAATTGTTGACATTTCTTATGTTTTGAACTTTTTACGAGAGGTTGGTTGTCTTAACGAACTTTAAATGCCTCACCTTATGTGATACACTTCAGTCACTTTCTCATACCTGAGAAGATGCTGAGGTGTGCATTTCATTGGTTGGAGGCCTCGACGTCCTTCCTCTGCAAAGGATAACCGCTGAGGTTACCTGATTTTTTCAAAGCTTTTACCATTGGCCATTTCGAAAAATTATGCTTTTTACCTTCGCTAGATGGTGAAAAATAACATTTTAGGCCATTTGCACCACCGCATCATTTCTGTCATATAAAATTCGGCACAAGACAATTTTCTATACTTTGCGTTTGGCGCATGATGGCCTTAGCCGCCTATGTGCCATAAAACCCAACACAACATAACCCATCTGCCCTACGAAGCCGGCATATATGTGGGCTTCTTGGGTGCACACAATGGCAACATGGTCACCACCTGGGGTACCACAACTCCCAAAGTGCATTGCCTCAGTGGTGGTGTAGCGCAACTTCTTGTGAAAATGGTTTGTTAACAGTACTGAATTATCTTAGTTTTAGAGTAGTGGGCTGGTGTCCACATAGCCGCCTAATTAAATATATTGAAAGACTATGCCACAAGTAAAATAGCTTTCTTTTTTTTCAGATCACCTCCTGAAACGCTTCGTGCGCCGAGCTGCAGCACTATATGGGGAGCTGTGCACGAGCTTCAATGTGCACCAGCTGATGCATCTAACCCAAGCTGCCCGTAACTTCGGACCCTTGTGGGCCCATTCTGCCTTTGGATTCGAGAGTGGGAACAGCCACATCGTTAAACTGGTGACGGCAGCAAATGGAGTGCCTGATCAAATCTTGGAGCGGCCAATCATGAGTCAGGAACTGCACCTTGTTCTTACTTTGAACGCAAGTCCACTGAGGAGCCAGCAGTTGTGCAGTGAATTTCCTCATTAACCTCGCGTGAGCAAGGCTCCCTATGTGCAGGGTGCCTGCATGTTTGGAGTGCCGAAGGAAGTGCCTCTGCTTCTGCCAGCAGAAAGGGCTGCTCTGGAGTTAATGCTCAACAACATTCCTCGAGTGCAAAAATATTTCAGATTTTTTTATAGAGGAACTGTGATGCATAGCTAGCAGTATCAAAGGGGCACCAAAAGTGACAGTAGTCTCATTGAGTCTCAAGATGGCGAATTTGTCGTTATTAAGAGAATTTTCGAGGTAGTTGATGAGGGGTCCCCAAGCAATGGTGAAGTTGTTTTGCTCTGCAGGAAAATTGTTTGTGAAGACTGCGATTTGGACTTGCCAGGTCACATAATGCAGTGTTTTTTTTCTCTAGAATGCCCACTGGTTGCGCTTAATCTCAGTGGAGTAGCCAAGCCTTGCATTTTTGTCACGTTCAGCAATGAAGAAAGATATGTTTGCAAAATTCCAAACCTCATTGAACGAGACTAGGAGGCAGTGTTAAAGGTGCACTAAAGAGATATTTGAACTCGTCTTTTTACCGCGAGAACTCTTTCTACACACTGCGGGCGTTCTTAGAAACTTATTATTGTCCTGTGCACCCAATTTCTATAATTTAACTCAAATTAAATGTCTTGGCTCCTGACTTTTTTTGAACTCAACGCTGTAGGTAGGAGGAGTCAACTAACGCGTGGAGCCAGCCCCGTGGTGGCATGCCGCTCTGCCATTGGCGGAGTGATACGTAAATCAAAAGAGTGCACGCGTATTTGTTTCCATGGGCCTAATTTATGGCTATGTTGTCTGCGACTGAAACTTTTTATTCACAGAAATTTCCTAAAAACTAAATAAAAGCAAATGCAAAGCCACCACTATAGACTGTCTGAAAGGCACTCCACGCGTTGGTTGACTCCTCCTACCTACAGCGTTGAGTTCAAAAAACGGCGGGAGCTGGGAGGTTTCATCATATTTAAATTATGGAAATGGCCCGCACAGGACAATAATTCGAAGTTTCTAAGAGTGCCCAGAACGTGTAGATAGAGTCCCCGCGGTAAGAAGACCGGTTGAGATTTCTCTTTAGTACACATTTAAGCCTTTGTCATTTCACTAGCGCTTGTTTACCAATCAAATTGTTAATAAAAAATTAATTTGAAAAATACTGTATAGTAGGGCCATAATCATCATCATCAGCTTAACTACACTCACTGCAGGGCAAATGTCTCTCCCATATCTCTGCAATTAACCATGTCCTGTGCAAGCTATGGCCACCTTATCCCCGCAGACTTTCAAACCTAATCCGCTCACCTGACTCTTGCAATCCCCGCTACACTTGCCTTCTCTTGGAATTCACTCCCTTACCTTAAAGGGTCCCTAAAAAGGGTGTTTGATGTTGTCTATAAAATGCCCGCATTATGTAGAGTACAGGCCAACGAGCGTTCATGCCGCATACAAGACCTCAGAAGCGAGCCGATAATTTACAACACAATATTTAAAACTCCACCTTCTGTGCCTTGATGTGACGTGCAGTGCTGTGCTTTTGCCCGAATCCGCGCTTTTTGCGTCATGTAGTGCTCATTACATCAGCAGCAGACTGCTAGCGTTAGTTCGTGTGCGTCAACAGGCGGCAGAGGGGGCGAGTCCGAGGAGCCGGCAGAGGAGCGCCAACATTTCAGCGTTCAAAAAGTGACGACAGGAGAGGAAAAGGTGCAAAGACGTGGAAATTCAAATGTTGACTACAGATAACTCAGCTTCCACAAAAAGCATATAAAAAATTCTCACTGGAGAATATTTGTGAAGCGGCATCCTTTAGCATCGTGGGCACATGGGATCTTTGCTGAAACCCCCTTTCACAGCCCCTTTAAGGGGCCATAAGTCATCTTGCCTTTGCATACATGTCCTGCTCTTGCGCATTTGTACTTAATGACAGCTATGGTGGAGAGAAGGCAGGCAGATGGTTTCTTGAGGGGCACAAAGTGAAGAGAGAGGGAAAAGCCTCAGAGTGCTTGCCAGCGTTTCAACTGGAGGTTAAGACAAATCCTCTTGTTGAAACATTGGCACGCACCCTGCCACTCTTTCCTTCCTCGTCCACTTTATCGATGGCAGGTAGGATATCATTAACTGGTGTTCATTCTATGAGCCGGCCACTTTGCTCCTTTCCTGGCTCATAATGTTGCAGTTACCATTTTTCATATCTTGCTGTGCTGTCTGCAGTTTAAGTTGAGCAGTTTTTGTTAGCTTTCACATAATTGCTCCATAGGTGAGTAAGGGTAAGATGCAATCGTTATAACTCTTCTCTTGAGGGATATTGGTAATCTGCTATTCACGACGTAAGTGTGCCTGCCAAATGCACTGTACCTCATTCTGACTGCTATCATTGTTCAACACTCATGGACTGGATCTGTGGTTACTGCCTGCACTAAGCAGCTGTGTTTAACCGATGAGGCCCTCGAGTCCGTAGCTTTGTATATATGTGACTAGTTCTTGGCGTGGTGTATTTAAACATGTTAATTAATTCATAAGTTAACCACTTACAATAGTTTGTTGCCTATCACGAACTGTTTTGCTTTCACGACGGTTTTGAACATTATCATAGATTTCTGGATAATTTTTAGACCCACCATTGTGCTTTGCTTGTCTTGGTCCTCAGTCATGGCATGTGGGGATTAATGTTCCGAAGCTGCACATTGGTTATGAGATATGCTGTAATGGTGAGCTCCGGATGAAATTAGACCACCTGGAGTTCTTTATTGCGTGCTGATATCGCACAGGACGCGTTTTTTTTCCTGCACTACAGTGCAGTTGCACAGGAAGGAGTCAAATCCTGTGACCTTGTGCCGTACAGCCAAATGCCATAGCCACAAAACCATGACTTTGGGGGCACCTTCTGTACTGTGTGAATTGAAAATTCGGAGATTCCTCGTGTATTAAGGTGCGCAGTAATAGCTGGTCAGTCTGACGATACTGAAGTGTTAAGCTCCTTCGAAGATACGACAGCTTGCTACAGTGTGCCCCAGATTGCCAAGCCAGCTTTGCCAACTGCCCACAAGATTGAGTACAGTATTCTTAAACTAGCACTGCTGCTGTGTGATGAGCATGTGATGCTTGGTGTTCCTTAGAGCTTAAGTGGGCATACGTATTCCAGCAAAGTGCATGTCACAGGTCCAGCTTTTGTGCTGTTCTTCAAAGATTGATCGATCACACAAACCTGATATTTCCACTTGTAGAGTACCACTCGTGCTTGTGGCATTGTGTGCCTAATATAAGTTTTGGGCTACATTTACTGCATATCACGGCAAGGTTGATAACGTGGAAGCGGACGAGCCATTCCAAGATGAAATAGGGTGGTGGATGCGATCAGGCACCCTAAAATGGTCAATCAGAGGTACTACAGGGGTACTGCGTGAAACTAAGAAAGAGACGAGAGACGGGGGTTGGCAGGATTGCATCTTGGCCTCCACTCATGGTTTCCTACCTTCTGCTGGCACCGAGTGTGGATACCCTACCTGTTGTGTTCATTAGCAGTGCCAGC
The DNA here is from genome assembly GCF_052857255.1 of Amblyomma americanum. Lineage (NCBI taxonomy): Eukaryota > Metazoa > Arthropoda > Arachnida > Ixodida > Ixodidae > Amblyomma > Amblyomma americanum. The sequence goes on from NC_135500.1 coordinate 69,187,588, forward strand.
AGTCAGTGTGAGCTTGTGGAGGCCCACTGTACGGGTTACTAATCACCAGGAGAGTTGTCAGCCGACTCCCCACAGCATTCTGAGCGTGCTGCAGCCCATGTTGCTCATTGTTTATGTCCATAAAAAACAGGCAGTCGTTGACATACTCCACAATCCTGTAATGAACGCTTTCCAACCCAGTTTCTAAGTCCCTTTTTACCTAGTTAAGATAAATCGTGTTCACAATATGTGCGAAACTGGCAGATACCGGCTTTCTTTATGTACAGTTTCGATAGCTATGTAATAATAGTAGCGTGCAAAAAAAAATTTAAGGTGACTGGCTGCAAATATGCCCTCAACAAAAATATAGTACTTGGCTTTAAAGGCAAATTCATCATTCTTTCGTGCTGTTCCTTTCTAGATTGAAACAATTCACTCTGCCAGCTCTCCATTGTTATCGTAATTGTTGCCTCTGACAATTGCACATACTGAGCAAATGTGTTCAAGAATTGTCATTTTGTTAGCTTGCGGTTAAAAAAAATGGCAATATGCAACAGACGTGTGGACAGCCCCCTTCCCGTCCTCTGTAATTTTGTGCTGCAGAGTTCTGGCTATAATTTTACTGTGCTGATATTATTTTGATGGGACTGTAATATAGAAATCTTAATTGTACGCAGGGCAGGTCAATGTGCTTGTTGTAATCCACAGCTGACTGAAAGGCCAGTGAGCAACCCTCACATTCCTGAGGTAACTTGTATATGTGTTGCATAGAAGGTATCTTAAAACTGTTCTTATTCTTAACCAAGACATTTTTTTCAGTAAATTGTCTTCGCAGCCTGTGTTTTACATGATCAAACAACTCAATTTCTGACAGTTCATCACTAATATTTTTTGTCAGTGTGTGACCACCAGTGGTGCAGTGTTCCGTAGTATGTTTAAATGAAAAATTCCAGTTGTTATGTGTCAACAGATGTCCACATTCTAATGTCAAACTGGTTACTTTCCTTGAAGAACATTTTACACTGGTAAAGGCAAAAAAAATTGAATACAGGCATCACAACCACTGTCCTTTTTCTCAAGCACTCTGTGGTGGTGCCGATGCTGTTTTCCCACCATTCACTTTCTAGCAGTGATCACAGATTATTTCTCAGTCTAGACATCATGAATTTCAATGAAGTCGCAAGAAAAAGCTATTTCATTTTTAAATACAAATATCCCAGCAATGAATAAAAATTTTGCTGCTGAACAAATATCAGAATGGCTAGAAAAGGCCATACAAAATATTTTTACTGGGAACAAAAATTGCATGGACATGTCCCCAGTGCCCCTTTGAGTAGCAATACTTTTTTTTCGGTTGTGTAATACAGTTGGATGCAACTCAAGAAGTGGCAAATGCCCCTCTATGCTTTATCTCACAGGTTGTTTGCATTGCTATGGCAGGTACAACGACCTACGTCGATCAGGATAGCACGTACCTTGTAAATGTGTTCCCATGCATGTACCTGCCATGCCCATTACCTTGCGGCAGGTAATACTCTTCGCGGGTCTTTAAGGTAATAAAATGAATGAATGAACAGCTCCATTTCAGTGAAAGAAGGTTTAGTATGTTAGGTTTATTTCTAGAGAAGGTGACGCTTGGCATCTTTTGTAACGAAGATCCACTAGTCACATGCAGAGCTGAAGGTCGGATTTGTTCCTGAAAGGATATTGATCGGGAGGCGCACCGCCGCAACAGCTCTGTGCTTAACAGTCACGTCCGCCGCTACACCGACCGTTACTCCAACCGTTTGCTCTCATCAGTTGTGTCAAGTGGTTAACCCAGTGACTCCCTCTTGCTAGATAAAAGGGCAGCGCTCGCCGCCCAGATAACACAAGAGGGACAGCCGGGGAAAGCTGCTGCATCTGGCCCTACGAGGCTGGGAACTAGAGGGCCCGCGCCGTTTGCAGCAGGGGCCCTCTTGCAACTAATGCTTCTGTTATGCATGCCATCATCATCCTCGTTGCGAGGCGCGTCTCCTGTCTCTGTCCTCTCTCCTTGCTGCCCTGTCTATCTGCAAAAGGAAGCAGAGATGGCTCAACATAGCCATTTGGAAGGCTCGTGCAATAAGAACAGCTTGTATACGTAGTGCCTAACACCTATGTCATGGACTCTTTGGGGGTTGTGCCTATGTGTATGCCCTACTACCGGTGCAATAACTGCTTCTTAGTACTCTTCGGAGGCTAAGAAAACAGCCTAGATCAGATGAAAGAAGACTGGTTTGCCTCTCACCTCCGACCTTGCAGTGTCAACCACCCAGGGAACACTGCCTTATACTTGGTGGTCTACAAGTTTCCGTTTACATGTGACCTGGAAGTTTCCCGGAATGAAACTGTGGCACACTACTCGCGAACCATACGACTGTCTTTACCGTATTTTGCAGAAAGAACCAAGACTTGCCAGGAGTTAACAGTAAAGAGTAACTGCATGTTGCAATAGAGATGAACGCAGACCGGTGTGTAACCACATTTAACCGAGCTTCCGCTCCGTATAACCTGGCTCAGATGAGTTGAGGCACAGCAATTTTTTATCTTCTCATTTTGTTTTGAGATGGGTGGACAAATTCACCCGTTGAAAAAGGCATATATAGGCGACTTTTCTTTCTGTCACCACCTATCCGTATTCAGTTCTTTAGTTGTTGTGTCACATTTTTTTAATGTACATTTGTTTACTACAATGTCGTCTATGCCCAAGGCAGCTGGGCCGAATCCAGGCAAGGGCAGCCACATGTCGATGGAAGCGAAATGGGAAACAGGCCGGTGTGCTGTACGTTGTCAGTGCAAATGCAGTTGAATGTAATCCAGAGCCCTGCATCATAGCACCTGCAGTAGCTCATCATAGACATTGTCCTCATTTTTTCTAATCTCACTGTTTCAGTAATGGATGTGCTTGGCTTGTATACACACACTTAATGAATCACATTAGCCCATTAACGGGCACACATCTCATTGTCACCATCAAAACTCATGAACACAGCTGTTTGTGTCCTCCTCCATGCTAATTATAGCACCTGGTTTTTTGAGGGGCATCTACCACTTTGTTCTTAAAAGTTGTATCCGACTATGGTAAATATAAAGAAATGTAGCTAATGTTGGATATCACTTGCTGCTGTGTTGTTCCTGTGGTCAGTTTACAAAACTTTTTGGCCATGATATAATATGCAGTGTTTTGTGTAATATGCAGAGTTGAGTTTCGTTGAGCAAATGGTATTGGAAGATTTTGTTTGTACGAGGGGTGTTCAGTATACTTTGCCTCCTGATGTGTAACACATTCATTAACTAATGAAAAGGAAAGATGTTACAATGAAAAGAAAGTTTGATGTTTTCATTTTGCACATGGCACCACTGATGTTGCAGTAGTCACAAGGAAATTGTTGGTCTGCATCAGTGCACGGTTAGAAGAGTGTGCTGAAACCATATTTTGGATCGCAGAAGGTGTTCCTGTTATCAATATCTATTGTCGAATGAGTCCTCTTTATGGCAAGGTGTGTTATGTTTCCAGTTAGAAGGTGGGTAGGGACCGTACACATGCAAGATCCAGCTTTGTCAAGTATGGAACAAGAATCGCAGTGGATGCTTGGTGCTTGCATTTCACACATGAGCTCATGGCACTTGCGGATGATTTTATTTGTGATGGTTGTCACATTAAGGAGATGGCTACTGCGGGCATTCTTGAATTTGAGTATTCTGAAGGAATTGCGTGCACTTTTGCTTAAATTTAAGTTTGTCATAAAAAATACTATTTAACATGAAAACGCTTGGAATGACAAGTCGGGTGACAAAACCACCGCGTTGAACAAGCTGCAGTTTTGGGATGCACTGCCTCACCCACCTAGTTCTTAACTAGCGCCATGAGGCTTCTTGCTATTCCTGTAACTGAAGGAACATATAAAGACCATGTAGGTCCCAACTGGGGCCATCGACCTCATTATTCTCCGACGGCAAGTAAACAATAGTGCATCGATGGCGTAAGAGCATCAGCGTCAGTGGGGGACTATACCAAAAAATTAATTGCACCTCCAAAAAAAGACATCCCAGTTAAGCTTTATTTTGAGTTTGACATCTTTCATTCTTGTTAACACGTTACAGACAAGGAGGCAAATTATTCAACACGCCTCTCAAGCTTAGTATAAATGTATCAAATTTTTCTGTGTGTACATTCAGTTCCTTGCTAACGAAGGCTACTTCAGTAATAAGGGATGAATAATTCGATTGATTTATTTATCCTGTGGACTAATGTATTGTGGCCTCATATTCTATTATCTTTTAGGTCCTGTCCTTAGCCTAATTATAGTTCTTTATTTCCTGATAGCTCTCTAAATAAACTTTTTTGGAATGTATGTACTTGAGCTGGTGTGTAGCTTTGAAAGCACAGTAACAGAATGCCATGTGCTTGTTCACACATGTTGTGCTAGCTGGTACAACTTGGATTGGTGTGATAAGTGGGATTTAACATCCCAGAGCTGCACATTGCCTATAAGAGACACCACAGTAGAGGAACTTATTTCGACCACCCGTGGTCGAATTAATTATGAGCTCAGTTGCGATCCACATGACAGACAAGATGAAATTTAATGCATTTAAGTTCATATGAGCCGTATAAAAGACACATATGAGCTGTAATATAATTGAGAGACACATATTGGCCCATAACAGACACATTTCCCACTCGAGCGACTGAGACACATCCGAGTGATCCAAGAGACACATATTGGCCCATACGAGTGACTGGGAGACACGTATCAACCCATACGAGTGACTGAGAGACACATATCAACACATACGAATGTTACGGGAGACATATTGGCCCATACGAGTGATACAACAGACACGTATCTGCCCATACTAGTGATACAATAGACACATATCGGCCATACGAGGTATATTGGGGGAGCACGTATTACCTTATACGTGACAAGTATTACATTATACGTGGCACATATTGGACACATATCATCTCGTATTACCACATATCACACACGGGAGACATATTGGCCCATACGAGTGATACAACAGACACGTATCTGCCCATACTAGTGATACAATAGACACATATCGGCCATACGAGGTATATTGGGGGAGCACGTATTACCTTATACGTGACAAGTATTACATTATACGTGGCACATATTGGACACATATCATCTCGTATTACCACATATCACACACATATAAATTCATACAAGGCACATATCCATCCATATGAGATTTTTCGATGGGGTTGAAACGCATTGATTGCAACCGCAATGAATTAAGTTTCCTTTCTTTGTTGGGTTTCGTCTTTCACCTCTTATAGCGGCAAGCGCGAACAGAATTCGGCTTCAGCAATCTCGCTTGATCTTCTGAACATAAGCGAATACCAGTAAGCTCACAATGTGACAGCCCAGCGCTGGAAACGCACTGCTGCGATAGTTGAAATGCTGGTTGGTGGACCCAAGATTGTCTGAAGGGGTTTATGGTCGGTGACTAAGGTGAACGAACGACTGTAAACGTAGAAATGAAACTTGTTAACGGCAAATATTATCGCAAGGGCCTCTTTCTCAAGCTGGCTGTATTTTTTTTCAGCATCGGTTAAGGTACGCGACGCAAAAGCAACTCGCTTTGTGCTGCCATCATCTAAAACATGCGAGAACCGCGCCTAAACAATAGTGCGATGCGTCGCATGATAGCTGCAATGGTTTGCACGGGTCGTAGTGCGCCAAAGTCGACGGAGAGGCTAGCAAGCTCTTTATCTTGGGGAACGCTTCGTGGCAGCGCTCATCCCAGCACCACGGTGGTGGTGGTGGTGGTGTAAGACTTTTATTGGCTAGAAAAGAGTATTTACAGGAAGGTACGATTGGACTGACCCGTAAGAGCCGGCCCTCACAAACACTAGGTGCGGTCCCTAGTACGGGACCTTAGTGGCGTCAGCCGCTGCCCGGGCACACTCAACCAAGGCCTTTTCAGCCTGTAGGTCAGAGCAGCCGAGCAGGGTCGTCTCCCAGTCCTCCCGGGTAGGGTTGGGATGAGGGGGGATAGCAGGGTTGGAGGGACAGGCCCACACCATGTGGTAGATGTCCGAAGACTTCTCCGCACAGTGCGGACAGCTGCCCAAGAAAGAAGGGTCAAAATGTTTGAGAGTGCCGGGCACAGCAAAGTATTAGTATAAAGGCGGAGCAGAAGCCGCTCCTCCGCCTTTGAGAGGCCTTTACACGGGCGCGGATAAAGGCTGTGGCCAGATTGATAGAGTAAAACAGTGTCTTGGAAAGAGTAAGCCGAAGTGAATTCGAGCTCCTGATTTGTCGGAGTGGGAGGGGAATGTCCGGTGAGAAAGCGCGCGGGCAGCGGCGTCAGCTGTCTCATTTCCTTCAAGGCCCATGTGAGCAGGAGCCCAAACAATATTCCGGTGAGCGGGGTCTCCGGTGTGCAATATAGCATCACGCAGGAATGACACAACAAGAAAGAACGATTTATTCAGGCAGCCCCTTTTATAGCCCGCTGGTGAGGTGACGTTGTGGTCACGTGGTCAAGCCAAGGTTTGCCGACGACGCATCATCTCTCCCCCTTAAAGAGGAAAGCGTACAGGTGGCCGTCGCTGTCTGGTTGATCTTCGCAAACCAGGCGGGCCAGTTTCCGTCCCGGATGCTTCTGGGCTATCTTGCGACGTGGTCGGAGCGTCGTCCGCAGGTTCCCGCTTGCCAACTTCTCCAGGGGCTCTGTCTTCTGATTCAGTCCGACGTCTCAGTTGGTCCAAGTGCCGCCGCTGAAGACCTTGCTCCGAGTCAACGGAGACTATCCTGGAGCCCTGTTGACCATGCACTACTCCTGGAATCCACCTGCGACCTGCTCCGAAACTGCGCATCCAGACCGGTTCTCCCACATCCAATTTAGTCGCACCTACTCTTCGCTGGCTTTCTGCCGACTTCTCACCGGGCGTGATGCAATCCATCTTTGTTCTTATCTGGTAGCCGAATAAGTGTTCCGCGGGCGACTTGCCATGCTTAACAGGCGTTCGGCGATATCGGAACAAAAACCGAGCTATACGCATTTCCAGGTCTTTTCCAGGGTTTTTCTTTAGCCCTTCCTTGAGCGTGCGCACAGCTCTTTCGGCTAAACCATTCGATTGTGGGTGATAAGGGGCTGTTGTGAGTTGCTTTACGTTGTTTCGTGCCAGAAACTCGCGAAAAACGGCGCCCACAAATTGTGGACCGTTATCTGAAACGAAGGTTTTTGGAAGGCCGAAGCGTGCAAATATTGACCGTAGTGCGTCCACCGTTAGGTCTCTTCGATTTGGCTGCACTAGCTGCACGAGTTCAGAGAGTGCAGCACTGTCGTACACGTTTTGCCAGTGCAGCGCGCGCCCTCTGCACTTTCCTCTTCTTTTTGTACAAGTGCAGGTCTAGTTCTCAACGAGTTCACGACTGCGCTGCACTCACTTCGGAGCAAGTGCCAGCCAGTTCACGATGGCGGGTGTTTTTCGAAGTTCGCTGCAGACGACGGTCGAAATAGCTGTCGGCGACATTACGAAGACGGTGACGGCTGTCCGTAGCAGCGACGGCTCCTGCATTCCTGATGGGAATGGATACCTGTACGAGGGGGCAGGTGAGTGTTGTTCAATGGCTTACTGAAAAAACGTGGTAAGCACGTTTCACGTGGTGCGCGGTTTTGTTTGTCTGCTATGGCTTCAAGCAGTGAACAGCAAAATTTAAATTCTGGATTCTCTTTTACGTGTGCACGAATTGCGCGTACCTGCGCTCGTACTGACCGTCTGAGGAAGCATTTTGGTACTCGCAAGCAAAGTCGCACCACGCTAACGCCACAGACTGGTGCTGCCGAGGGAAATGCACCCTGTGCGATTTCTCGGTCACTTCGCTAAGTTTGCGCGTCTACAGCTCGTTCTCATTATCTTTTTTTTTTCTTTTCCAGACGGCGAACGCTACGTGCTTGTTTTCGAAGATGAGCACACACCTGCCAGCCAGCCACGTGCTTCCGACGAAAGCGGTATAGGTGCCTCTGCCTCAGCAGAAGCAGTTGCACCTATACCTGCTTCTGCGGAAGCAGATTTAGAGCTTTGGAGCGGCGCAAAAACGCGGTTTTTAATCGACAAATATGTTCAATTTAAGGACCTGGTTGGCCAGAAAGGGGGATTCAGGTATGTGTCCATCCCCGATTCTACGCAGCATGCTTGCAAACGCAAAAAAAAAAATGACAAAAATGCGAGAATTTGTCCCGAGCGGTTGTTGTATTTGAATGTATTGGCAATCATTGTAATACAAACCAAAGTGCATTTCATATTTCATCCCAGCATGCTTTTGGAAATGCGACCCCTGTTTTTGCCGTTGAGTTTGATAGTTGCTGCAGTACGTGTTTCAGTTCTGGCTTGATTTCTTTAGGACAAAAAAAATGTTCTGGACAAGGTTGACGAACCTCCTCAACCATGAGTTTGGAGGCACTCTTTCGGCTGTCCAAGTGGAAAACAAGTGGAAGTCGTTGGAGCGCAGCTACAAGCGAGCAAGAACAAAAAATAACACATCGGGGCACCACCGTGTGCCATGCGAGTACGAGGAGTGAGTACCCAGTCCATTAAATGTCTAGCTGACTTGCTGAATAGTTCTAATAGACCTTGCGCCATGTAGGGAGCTGTCCAAGGTGCTGGAAAAAGAGCACCATATACAGCCACCAGCACTCCTCGAGACTGGAGCCTCTGCAGGAAACTCAGAGTAAGTATACTAATTACATTATATGCATGTCTTTTTAGGTAGGCTTACAACTGGAATGGCAGATTAAATCTGGTACATGAGAAGGAACACACATGACAAGACTAAGCACTGACTGCAAGCTGAAATAACATTTACATTGTAAGCAATGCTTATTATTTTCCTAAGCAAAAGAAGCATGTCATATGTGTCCATTCTTGTGCAGCTGGTTTCCTAGTGATGTACTTGGTGCAAACCACAGAAAGTGATGTAATGTTTGTATTCTTGTGTGCAAAGTGTGGCTGCAGAGGACATGAACTCCTCCAGAGACATGGAGGTGCCGGCCAGCATGCCCCGCAGGAAGAGGCAGAGGACATCTTCAAACAGTGTCCTTGCCGAAACGCTGCTGAAGTTGGATGCAGCGAGAGCGAAGCGCCACGAAGAGCGCATGGCCAAGTTTGATATGCTGATTGAGGTCATGCGAACTAATAAGCAATAAACACTTGCACTTTGGTGTTTCGTGACCTGTGTGTGCTACGTATCCTAAATGAAAAGGAAACGTTCAAAATATGTTTCCACATTTATTCACTTTAACTTGAACAGCACTAGAATTCATGCAAGCACTACACAGACAGCATGGCAGTAGCATGACACAATCTTCATGAAAACAAGGCTGCCTTAGCATTGCTGCTTTGCAATATATTCCCTCAGAGCCTCACTGTAGCCTAACAAATTAGGGTCAATATGTCCTGTTGGCTCTCGGTTTCCTGCATCGTCGTAAGGTGGCAAAGTCTCCAACTCTTCCAAAAAATCCCTTTCTTCGTTACAAAAATTGTGTAAAACGCAGGCAGCCATTACAAGGAAGCAGCACTGTACTACAGTTTTGGCGTCAACGAAGTACAACCTTCGAAAGCGCTGCTTCAACAGCCCAAAAGTGTTTTCAATGGTCACCCTTTGTTGGCTATGCCTTCCATTGAAGTTTCTTTTCCACGAAGGAAAACTGTTCTGGTTGTCTCTGAAGGGGGTCATGAGCCACGGCATTAGCGGGTAAGCGCAGTCCCCAAGAAGATACCCACCGTCGCACATTGCGGATGCGTTCTGAAAGAAAGAGCTTTCTCTCAGCACACGCGCATCGTGTGTTGATCCCGGAAAACCGACGAACACGTGCGTGAATCTGTTTTTATCGTCGCAGATCCCCTGCAGTATGATGGACGGAAACTTCTTCCGGTTGTAGTAAGAATGTGCAGATTGATCCGGCCTGAGGATCTCCACATGACATCCATCGATGCACCCTATAGTGTTCCGCGGCCCCCTGCCACCACTCTTCGCGAGGAATCCAGCTTTCACGCGGACAGTCTCCGCGCTGCCAGGCCAGCAGATTACTTCGTCCCTGATGGCGTGTAAAAACTTGACGACTCGGTTGACACAGACGTGCACCGACGACTCCGTCACGTCAAATTTATCGGCAATAGAGTACATTGAGCACTGGGAGCCTATGTAGACTAAAGCTATCAGGCATGTTTTTTCAGCCGAAATCTGCCGCCTTCCTTGTACAGCATCGGGGAAGAAGGCGGATGCCATGAAGCGAGCGCTCAGCTCATCGAAAGTCCTTCTAGACAGCCGGAAGAGTCTCTTGAACTCCACTTCGAAGTATGTGCCCACTACAGTTTCACAGTAGCCAGGGATACGATGGCGATCGTTTCTGACGACACCACATGCAACTAAAATGCACATCTCGTCGAATTCTTCGTCGCTGTCGGACTCTAACAGCTCCATAGCCGCTTGCAAGCAGGCAGCCATCTCGATCACGTTTATAGACACACGCACGAAAAGTCCGATGCACCACACAAGAAAAAGAAAAAAATCAGCACGAATCAATGGAGCACCTGGCACAAAGAATCCGCCTAGGGAGCCGGCGAAGCGACGCTGGCGACGCGCTGCAGACGACAAGGCCTGTGAACTTGCCTATTCGTTTTGACAGCGACACTGCGGCGCTAGTGTTGTGAACTGCTGGAACCGGTCTTGCGCGCTCGTTGCACGGTGGCGGAACTACTGCGGAACTAGTGCAGCCAGTGCAGCCAAATCGAAGAGACCTGTTGTTTGCGATGTGGCAATTTTCATTGGAATTGCTTCTATCCATTTTGTTTCAGAGTCTACGACGACCAATACCATATGTCCGTCCATTGGGCCTGCGAAATCTGCGTGTAGTCTGCTCCATCTTTCCCCGGTTGCTGGCCACGCCAAAGGTATCTGTGCCGGTGGCATCGCAGCGGCCTGTGCACAAATAGAGCATGATTTCACCAGTCGCTCTATGTCAGAATCCAGACCCGGGTACCAAAACAGCGTTCTCGCCGTGCTTTTCATGGACGTCATACCAGGGTGCGTCTCATGGAGCAGCCCCAACAAACGCTTTGCCGCCGCCATAGGTAGAACAATGCGATGTCCCCAGTACACCAAATTGTGGCTCACGGTTAGCTCTGTTCTTCTGTTGAAGTACGCCCGGAGATGCTCAAGATCCTGCGGTAGATACGGAGGCCATCCGTCGGCAATCCACCTTTTGACCTGTTGAAGAGTGGCGTCTCGGTTTGTCATTTGTTCAACCTCCCGGGCGCCGACCGCCGTTTCCTCAAGACATTGGGCATACAAAACGTACTCGTCGGGAGCGACATCCCGCGGCTCCGTAACCGGCAATGGCAAGCGACTGAGGGCGTCTGCATTGGAATTCTCGCTGCCCTTGCGGTACTGCAATGTGTAGCTGTAGTTGCCAAGGAACAAGGCCCAGCGCTGGATTCTCGCAGCCGCCATCGGTGGTATTGGTTTGCCTGGATTGAATAAACCAGTAAGAGGCTTGTGGTCGGTTACTAACACGAACCGATGTCCATACAAGTAGTCCTTGAACCGTGCGACGCCGAACACCAGTGCTAGTGCTTCTTTTTCTAACTGAGAGTAGTTACGCTCTGCCTTTGTGAGTGTCCTGGACCGGAATATGATGGGGTAGTCAACACCGTTCACACGGTGGGACAAAACGGCCCCAATGCCTACTGATGACGCATCGCACTCAAGCCGCAGTGGCTTATCCGGGTCGTAATGAGCAAGGAACTTGGAAGCCACAATTGCCTGCTTAACTTTCTGAACAGCTTTTTCTTGTTCCTTGTTCCACTCCCACTTGGCCCCTTTAGCTAGGAGGGCGTACAGCGGAGCCAGCACAATGGCCAGATTGGGCAAGAACTTGCCGTAATAATTTACAAGTCCGAGAAAAGCTTTCAGCTCACTCACTGAAGTAGGTTCTGGGGCTTCGATAACAGCCTTGATGTTATCGTCCTTTGGTCGCAGACCCTTAGCGTCGATCCGATGGCCGAGAAAAGTGACTTCATCTTGCCGGAATTTGCACTTATCCTTGTGCAGTCGGAGACAGTACTCCCACAGGCGTTGCAGCACCCTCTTCAGCCTTGATACATCGTCCTTTTTTTCAGCGATGATAATATCATCCAGGTACACCTGAACTCCTGGAATATCGCCCAGCAGCGCGTCCATCCGCCTCTGGAATATAGCTGGAGCAGAACTTATGCCAAAAGGTAATCGGTTGAAACAGAAGAGGCCTTTCTGAGTGTTCAGCACTGCTATCTTTTTGGCATCCGCGTCTAAAGGTAGCTGGTTGTAGGCTTGGCGTAAGTCCAACGTCGTAAATACTTCTCCGCCATTCAGCTTAGCAAAAATGTCGTCCACTCGAGGCAACGGGTACTGTTCCATCACTGTGGCTGCATTCACTGTCATACGAAAGTCTCCGCACACTCGGAGAGACCCATCGCCCTTTAAAACGGGTACCACTGGTGTTGCCCATTCGGCGGTTTTCACAGGCGCCAGGACATCTTGCGCAACCAGTTGGTCCAGCGCTTCAGACATCTTGTCCCTCAAAGCGTAGGGAACCGTACGGGCCTTAAAAAACTTTGGACACGCATTCTCTTTCAGCTGCAATGTGACCGGTAGTCCCTTGCATACGCCGAGTCCTGGAGCAAACACGTCAGCATATTCGT